>NC_136518.1:69682326-69827326 GCF_053919585.1 Euprymna scolopes
TTTAAATAATGAATGTTGGGTTTTTGGTTATTTGAAGAGTGTATACACTTTATTGGGACACCTATATATATGTGTGTGTGTGTGCGCGCGTGTGTGTGTGTATGTGTGTGTGTGTGTGTGTGTGTGTGTGTGATATAGAGAGAGAAATAAAAAAGGAACAAACCAAGTTATGTGTTCATCAACGTTTCCTCTTTCTTTTGAGACTTCCTCTGGATGAATGAAATTAAAAAAACAAAAGACTAGTCGAAATATTTGAAAATGAAATGTATGACCTTGTTCCATTTCAGAAACGGAAAAAGTCGTTGGAAATTTAAAAAAAAGGGGGCACAGCATTGTGAAAGAGAGTAAGATTTTTCATAAGGTCATATAGCTGTTAATATATTTAAAAAATATATATTATGTGTATATATGCACAAATATTCGCTCTTAGATAAATATAAACGTGTGTGTCTGCGTGTATATATGTGTATGTATATATATAAATATATATGTATATATATGTATATCGTTTACAATAATTTCTAAATCAGATCTTTTTATTTTATCTTCATAGTATTTTATTCACATGTTAATATAGTCTGCCGTACACGTGTTTCGTTGAATACTGTCATTTCATCAAACCCACTCACCAGAGACGGATATCTGTTAAAAAAAACAATTGGCCAGTTTTTTTTTTCTTAGAATATAAAGTATATAAGAAAACATTTTTTTTTTTATAAAATAGAAATCGAAATCTTTATAAGTTCCAAAACTTATAAAAATAAAAGATTGCTTATTACTAGGGCTGTGACAACAGATTATTCTTTCGTCCGATTTACTCTCGAGTATATATTCGACACGGTTAGACACACCTAATCAACCGAGAACCACATCAGTCTATCTAAAAACATATAAGATATTAACGGATATATACTCAAGAGTAAAAACAATGAAAAAATATGCTGTTTTCCCAGTTGCTGTGTGTGTATGTGTGTGTGATATAGAGGGAGAAATAAAAAAGGAACAAACCAAGTTATGTGTTCATCAACGTTTCCTCTTTCTTTTGAGACTTCCTCTGGATGAATGAAATTAAAAAAAACAAAAGACTAGTCGGAATATTTGAAAATGAAATGTATGACCTTTTTTGGCAGGAGCTAGATTAGTTTAGAAGGCAATTTTTAAAATCTGCATGTAAAATGAAGATGAAGCCGAATATGATGATGAGAGAACAAGTGCGCTAGTGTGATTGCAGGGGTTAGGAGTGTATGAAGCAATTTAGAGAAAAACCTCTATCATTATAGGATAGAGGTTTTTCTCTAAATTGCTTCATCCACTCCTAACCCCTGCAATCACACTAGCGCACTTGTTCTCTCATCATCATATTCGGCTTCATCTTCATCTTACATGCAGTTTTTAAAAATTGCCTTCTAAACTAATCTAGCTCCTGCCAAATTTTCAATTGTCCCACTTTCTTTCAAATCCATTTACATCACTTTGTTTTTATTGGTTTTCCCCTGTTGCCCCAAATGTTCTACATCTACTAATCAAATCCACTCTTTAAACGATGTCATACCAGCATTTGCCCCCCCTAGTAAAGTTGTCATGGCCCTACTTATTATTATTCTTACTTATTATAGGGCATATATTGCTTTATTAGTGGTATATATCATTATATCTTAATACGTTTGAAGCGAAAACAACGCATTATTACAAAATAAACAGACATTTATTTTGTTTTAAATATATATTGAAATTTATAAATATATTTTGTAATAATGCGTCGTTTTGGCTTCAAGCGTATATAATACGTATTTTATTTTATTTAACCTAAACCAGCGTTTCTAAGGAGCAAAATCTTAGCGTAAATCGATTCACTATTTTTTTTTTTTTAATCAGTGTGGTCAATTGAGTTTTCGGGTTAAATGCTAAAGTTTACAAAGAAAGAATGTGCCCATGTTATTCACCGGGTTACCTAGACTATATAATTACAAATTTATAATAGTCGCTTCACCAAATTACTAAGTTGATATTTAATTCTATAATTGCGCTCTGGAATACATTTGCTGTCATGTGTCAATAATATTTCCTGTTCTCAACCTAACGTCAAATTCATATAAGCAATGCTTATTTGGTTAATGTCTACGTTAGCAAACGTAGCCAATATTCCAACAACCACTTTAATTATGGATGCGGTATTCTGAAGAGAACACTGTTTTCATTTATTGCTAATTTCCTAATACTAATACTAGCAGGCCGCCCGGCGTTGCCCGGTCAAAAGAACGCTTAAATATGTTAGTTTAATTTATGCATATTTCATATTTATTATTATCTACCGATTATTATATATTATATTGTACCCAATATATAGTAATTATTTCAAAAGTAAAAAAATATATATGAATTGGGTGACATCAGCTAAAATCGAAACCAAAACCTACAGCGCTTCAGCCTTAGTGGTTATCGTTTGAGTTATCGCCAGATGATTTAGAAATAGATAAAGAAAGAAACGACTATAACGTATAAATGTATATTTACACATACGTAAATAGCACTTAATATCGACTTACGCCTGCCAGTTTTTGATTTTTGACAATTTTACCTTTTATCAGCTATTTTTACGGACTATATAAACACATAAGAAACAATATTATAAAGGTGTCAACATAAATGACGTTATTTGACCCGCCTCAGAGCGCATTGCGACCCTGCGTCTTGGAGATGATGCAGTTTGAAAAGTGGAGACAAACAGACAGATTTTGTGAGTTTTATAAATTAATGTGTGAGTTTTAGTGATATGCAATGAGGAAGATAATTGGTGATAATGAATGAGAGAAAGAGAGAGAGAGAGAGGAGGATAAGAAAGATAGGAAGGAGAGCATGGGGGGGGCATGAATTATCATTATTAAGTATTAACTTGCGAACATTAAACCGCATGCAGAAATAGACTTTTTAATTAAAAAAAAGACTTAAATAACTTTTCATTAATATTTTTCAAAATTAAATTACAGAACGAAATGTCCTCGGTTAAAATGCTGAAATTGAAGCATATGAGATTGTAGTAGTAGAAGAGGAGAAGGAGAAGGAGGAATAGGAGGGAGAATTAGAAGGAGGAGAAAGAGGTTAAGAAGGACGAGAATTGAGATAAAGAATAAGAATAAGAAAAAGAATAAGAAAAAGAAGAAGAAAAAGACAATAACGAGGAGGGGATGAATAGAAGAACGCTGAGAAGGATGAGGTTGGTGACGAATAGTAAAAAGATGAAAAAGAAGAAAAAGAAAACGAAGCAGAAAAAGAAGGAAATAAGATGCAGAAATGTGAATCGAAGCAGAAAAAAAAAAGATGGCGAATAAAAGAGAAATGAATTAAAGCAGGGCATTATATGAAGAAAAAAAAAAACGATTGAAGGACAAAAGTGAAAAATTAATTCACAAATCCGAGAAAATAAAAAGATCGATGCAAATGGAAACAAACAAAAAAACAAACAAATATAAAGTAGAACTCGTAAAATCATCATTACTGTTACTCACTTGGAGTTTTCACAGTGACCATAATCAAAGAATACTTTCTGAGAACAACTTGTGGTATTCCCTGGAGTCTGAGTGACAGCAAGTCTCCCCAGATTTCCAATACTCTCCACCTTTTTCAATACCATTTTCAAATGAATTTGCGTTATCGCAACAACCGTTTGCTATTGATTTCTCGTTAATAGCGGCCATTAGTCTTCATTGGAATATGTGTGGCAATAAGCCTCCACAAAGTCCCAGTCCTCTTCGCCCTCATTCAGTGGAGGTCTGGTAAGTGCTTTCTCTCCTCGGTCTTTCCATACTACTTGATCCTTGGACTATTTGATGCAATACCAGTCGTGTCGACGCCAGTTTCATTATTATTATTATTATTATTATTATTATTATTATTATTATTTCTAGTAGTGGAAGTATTTATTGAATCTGCACAAGTATTTGTCTTTTGCGAAGCAATTGTTCACCGTGGTTGTGAAATGAAATAATGAAATGACGAAGAAAGTAGACGCAGTTTGACAAAACTAAGCTAAAAATTGAAGCAACTTGTTTAACAAAGACTGACTGAAATAGAACATTCGATAATCATGAAAAATTGTTCCACGTATATTTTAGTGATTGGTCATGTCATTTCCAAATGTTGAAACAAAATCGTATATATTTTGACAAGCATCACGCACACTAATATACATACACATATATATATATATATATATATATATATATATATATGTATGTATGTATGTAATTTAAAGGGGAATAGAACAGTAGTCTAACGAGCAGAGTGTATTTTAATGTGATAGTAAAATTGTTAATTTAATTAAAATACAAGAAAAGAAGAGTGCTCGTTGTAATTCAGATATATAATAAGCTCGATAGGCAAATATCCTAGAGCTACTTTACAACCATAAAGGAAATAATTTAACCGAAATTATTGCCTTTGTTGTTGTTCCTCCTTATGAAACAGATTTTTGATTTTTAATTCTAATTTGAATTTTAAATTGTCAATCACATTACTATATATACATATATATATATATATATATATATATATATATATATATATATATATATATATATATATATATAAGCCTGAGGAATCCTATAGTGGATGAAACGCCGAATATTCAGTGTAGCTTAATCGCCATATATATTTTATAAATTACTAACTAGCTCTACCTACGTATTGAGCACTTTTGAAGTAAATACTTAAAGTTTACGCATAAATCTATACTTTCCTATATTCATTTTATGTGAGTAAATGAAGTAGTTATATATATATATATATATATATATATATATATATATATATATATATAAAGGGAGAGAGAGTAAAATGATTCATAATTCATAATTGAAAATCAGTTTCGAAAGGAAGAACAAATAAATAAAGCCCTAGTCCAGCACCTAACAGCTGCTAAACTCTTGACTGACAAACAATATGGATTCAGGCAAGCCCGTTCAACAGCAGATATCTTAACTGTAGTTTCTGAACGTATATACCGTTCATTGGATAAAACAGGGGAGGGTAGAGCGGTGGCCCTTGATATATCTAAGGCTTTTGACAGGGTATGGCACGATGGTCTTCTAAGGAAAATTAGATCATATGGAATCACTGGAAGAATTCATAACGTAATTAAATCCTTCTTAAGTAATAGAAAAATCAAAGTTGTCCTCGACGGACGTACATCCAAACAATATGACATAAATGCGGGAGTGCCTCAGGGGTCTATCCTTGGACCTCTATTGTTCCTGATATTCATAAACGACCTCCCTGATAATATTGTTTCGGAGATGGGTATATTTGCCGATGACACCACTCTCTATAACAGATATGAGGGGAAAACAAATGAACACATATCCAAGAAAATGGCAGAAACACTAGAGGATGACCTCCAATCCGTAGTGGAATGGGGACAAAAATGGTTGGTCTCATTCAATGCTGCTAAGACTAAGCTTGTTTCCTTCAATAACTACAAGAAACCTTCTCTACCACCAATAGCAATGGCCAAGAACACATTGCCTGAAAGTACTTCTTTTAAACTCCTCGGCCTAACGTTTACAGGGAATATGAACTGGAATAGATACATTGAGAGCATTGCCAAGGCTGCTGCAAGGAAGGTTGGCTCCCTCTACCGTGCTAGAAAACTACTTACGCCTGCCAGTATCCTATACCTCTATAAGGCAACCATTCGCCCATGTATGGAGTACTGTTGTCACATCTGGGCTGGTGCATCTGCTGCTTGTCTCTCGCTCCTGGACAGGGTTCAAAAAAGAGTCGCAAACCTGATAGGTCCTGAACTGTCATCTGGGCTTCAACCTCTGTCCCATCGACGAGATGTTGCATCCCTCTGCCTGTTCTACAAATACTTTAATGGTGAATGCTCTGACGAACTGCAAACACTTGTACCTCCCCGACGTAACTACCCCCGACAAACCCGACAAGCTACTAAGTCTCATCCCTTTACAGTGGAGATCCCTAGGTGCAAGAAAGCCTTTTACTCCAATAGTTTCTTCCCCAGAACTGCGGGTCTTTGGAACTCCCTTCCGGGATTCTGCTTTCCCAACTGCAATGATATGCAGAAGTTCAAGTGTAATGTTAACAAACATCTTTCTACTCTTCTCCCTTCATAATGACCCCGCTAATTAATTCCCTAATAGTAGCCCCCTGCTTCAAAGTGGCACTGTGCCTTGTTTGGGGTGAAAATTGAATAAAAAAAAAAAAAAAAAAAAAAAATCCATTCGTTGGTATGTTGTTAAAAACAACAACATGTCAAGGAATGGATCGACTATGATACTTGCGGGCTTTAAAGGCGGACGAATAAAAGCTATATCTCCGTTACTTAAAAATGCTAGTTTTATTTTTGGTGTCTTAACACCCCTCTACCACTCTTTTTGTTGATGAGGAGACTTTGTTTTATGAAATCAAATGATAAAATTATTGTTCAAGACGTATTGTCTACCTAAGTAAAAACATCGTTTCCGAAACGATCGTACAATTTATTGATTTTCTTTGTTCTTCCTTTTGAAACCGATTTTTAATACTAAATTATGAATCATTTTACTCAATATTAAAATAGCTCTAGGATATCTATGTCTATCAAGCTTTTTCATATATCTACATTACAATGAGCACAGTATTTTTTAATTGTATTAATGGATTTACTAATACATTAAAATAAACTCTGCTATTTAGACTGTTGTTCTAATTCCCTTAATATATATACATGCACATATATATTTGTGTTTGTATGTATGTTTGTATATCCACACACGCACACATTACACACATACACACACGCACACGCACACACACACACACACACATATATATATATATATATATATATATATATATATATATATATATATATACATTATCCTCTCGCTGCTTTGCAGTTCGATTATCACAGATTCAGTACGACGCAGGTTTTTAGATATATTAATATCGCTGATTTCCACCAAAAATTCATAAAAAACGTGAAGTCTTATTAAGATATATGCAGCTTCTTTTCCAATTTTCGGATTTTAATCATGTCAAATCACATTCATTTTCTTTTGACGGATTGATTGTTGCTATTTCTTCTGAGGAGTTAAGGACAAAATAGATTTATTGATTTATATAATAATTAAGTGATTGATTTTGCGCTACGAAACAGATACTTACAAGAATTGTATAAGTCAACTGAATTAAAGGAATAAATTATAAGATGGTAAACATCATGAATTTTAGAATATAACTTTCTGTAAGTTATTCTCTATATTGCTCTGTAATTACATTGAGTTTCTTAAATAGGGATTGGTAGATATTATGAGAAAATATATTCATACAGAAATATATATATATATATATATATATATATATATATATACACTTGTGCCCGATATTATTCATACCCCTCGGATCTTTGAGATTTCTATAAGAATATTGCTCAAACCAGAAGGTAGACAATATTAAAGGGATTCCAAACAATAAATCAAACATAAGCATTTAATTTAAACTCAACAAATAAATAAATTATGCAAGTTTGAAACATTATACAAAGAAAAACAATAATGGCACTAGTTCAAAATTATTAATACCTCTCTTACTAATAGTCAATAGCATGCCCTTTATTCTTAATAACTGCCTGTAACCGTTTTGGATATTTATCAACAAGGTTTTTACAAGCATCAACACTGATTTTTGACCATTCTTCAATGCAGTAGTTCTCCAAATCCCTCAAATTTCTAGGTTTCCGCTTTTTAACCTCAGTTTTCAATATGTGGCAGAAGTGTTCGATAGGGTTCAGGTCGGGACTCTGGCTAGGCCATTCCAAAACATTAATTTGATTATCCTCAAACCATTTCTTGACTATTTTGGCAGTATGTTTTGGATCATTATCCTGTTGAAGGACCCAGTTTGGTCCTAAATGGAGCTTCTCCGCATCCTGTCTAATGTTTTTCTGGAGTATTTCCAAATATTGCTCCTTCTTCATGGTTCCATCTATCTTGACCAAACTACCTGGGCCACTAGCCGAAAAGGAGCCCCAAAACATTAGGCTACCACCACCATGTTTCACCGTGGGTATGGTGTTCTTTGGGTTGTAAGCTTCTCCTTTCTTCCTCCAAACGTAAGAAGCATCCATATGGCCAAACAATTCCATTTTTGTTTCGTCAGTCCACAAAATACTTGAGAAAACGGACTCTGGAGAATTCACATGGGTCTAGCAAAATTAAGACGTGCTGCAAGGTGGTTTCCGGTGTGCAATGGAGTCCTTCTTGGTCTTCTTCCTTTCAGACCATTTTCATGCAGAGTCCTTTGCAATGTTTGCCTTGATATTTTTATGCCAGAAGACTCCAGATTTTCTAAAATGTCCTTAGTAGTGGTGGTTGGATTTGCATTAACACTTCTTACAATATTCCTGGTGGCTCTAGCAGACAGTTTCCTTTTCCTTCCTCTACCAATCAAGTTGTTTGTTGTGTGGTGGCTCTGGAATTTTTTGATGATGCTCTGTACTGTTGCTATAGGGACCTCAAATTTTTTGGAAATTGACTTGTAACCTAAACCATCCTTATGTGAATTCACAATTTTAGTCCTAAGATCATTACTAAGCTCTTTTTTCTTCCCCATTCTAATAATTTTTATTCTTTTATTGGTTTTCAGTTGATATCATTTTAATTTCTAAAAAATGCAAAAAACGAAATGAAATTAATCAAAGGTTGTATAAAAGCATTCAAAATAAGAATCAAACAGGAAACAAACAGTCAGAAACTCGATTAATACTGAAAAAATAAGGGGGTATGATTATTTTTGAACATTGCAGATTTTATAAATAGCTGTATATTTCTTTTATTACAAGTATCCCGAGATTTTAAAATGACGAAAATGATCAGAAGAGGTTTATTAAGAATATGTATCAATATGGACGTAAACAATAAATTCTTACAAAGTTACACCTAATAAACTCAATTTTCAAGGGGGGGTATGAATAATATCGGGCACAAGTGTATATATATATATATATATATATATATATATATATATATATATATATATATATATATATATATATATATATATGCTACCAGAAAGAGCAAACACTATCGGGGATTGAATGAGATTCAATGTTTATTCAACGCTCTCATACTTTTATTGTCACCGAAATTTGTAAAATTGCTCTTTTTTTTTAATCAACTCGATTGACTGCCACCTTCCAATATACTAGGAGGAAGATTGATATACCTCTTCGCAATGACTTAATCCCAACAGAT
Source organism: Euprymna scolopes (assembly GCF_053919585.1). Taxonomy (NCBI): domain Eukaryota; kingdom Metazoa; phylum Mollusca; class Cephalopoda; order Sepiida; family Sepiolidae; genus Euprymna; species Euprymna scolopes. The sequence goes on from NC_136518.1 coordinate 69,691,578, forward strand.
TGCAGCCTACACTGCACGGTAGGGAATCTACTGGTATTTAAACAAAAATATCTGTAAATATTGACTGCACTTATAGTTAAAAATGCATAAGCCAAGTGTCAAGGTTCAATTGTGCTATAAAAAGAAACATTCATTTCGAACACGCTCCTGCCTTATAGCATAGCCTACAATTGATTTTATAGCCTGGGCCTTTCTGCTTGTGCGATGATAAAACTTTTTAAATGCACTTGTGATGTTAGATTGTATAAAAGAGTTGTGTCAAAATTGGATTTCTTTAATTGGATTTTTTCGATTTTCGGTAATTAAAAGACGTATTTTGATTTTTTTTTTTTAATCCTACATAGGAACATCCTATGGCATAGCGTATACCTTCGTGTGAAATTTCAAAAAATCGAGCTAGTCGTTTCTGATTCTCTAAATCTATTTTAATTTTGAATTATCTACACATAAATACTAATTTTGTTATATTTATTTTTATGATTCTCAATACTTTGCGTGCGTTATCTTAAATATAAATAAATTGCTTCACAATTTAAATAACATTTACATTATTACGTGATGAAAATCCTTTATTAATAATTTTCTAAAAGAAAAAAAAAACGGAAGCAATGATTCTGAGTCTTCTTCGCTTCCGGTAACAGGCTCGCACAAAACTCTGGGAACTTCAAATGACTATAACCATTTTGGTCATAATATTATATAATAATATATTAGAATCATATATTTATATTTATTTTATATATTTTATAATAATATAGACTAATCATATAATCATTTTTGTTAATACTCAATGATCAAGTAATTTAATGTATATAATGGTAATAATTTGATGCATTACTCTCAAGTAATAGCTTCCAATTTACTCTTTTAACAACAATAAATTCTTACATTGAGATATGATGGAGTTACTTCCCTTTAAAAAAATTTCTACGGCGTTTTTCAGCTTCCGGTGTTGTTTTTACTTTTCATTATACTACTAAAATCTTTACGGTGTTTCTGTTGAATACATTAATTATACAGAAAATTAGTGTCATACTGGAGATTGCTGTGAAATATCCGTATATGAAATATTTTTACACTTCATGTGAACATCTAATATACAAAAAACCTATTTGTCTGTCTGTCTGCCTGCCCTCTGCCTATCTGTCTGTCTCCATATTTTCAAACTCTATCTCCGCCGAAAGTAAAAGTCGCAGAACGGCGCCAATGCCTCAAATGAGTAGATTTTTTACGGGCCGAAGTTTTAGGGGTGTTTAGCCGGTTAACATTGTTTTAAGGGATCAAACATCGGGTCAAAATTGAAAAAATCGTTATACATTTTGTACATTCATCTTTGTTTATTTTGGTAATGTTTAACATTAATCAGTTTACATGCGTGTAACATTGGTACAATGGTAACGTCACTAGCTTTGAATGCGACAGTTTTGCATTCGGTTTCGATTCTAGCTGATGGCACTCAAATATTTTTTTCCTTTTGAAATCACGAATCTATAATAATATATACGAAATCTGGACAAATTAAAATATTATAGTGTAATTTACGACCAGGCAAAGCCGGCTGCCCCCTCCTGCTAGTCTGAAAAAACGTATATATATATATATATATATATATATATATATATATATATATATATATATATATATATATTCTGAAGAAGCTTTGAGCAAAAAAAAAAAATGTAAAAAAAAATAAAATATAGAATGCAGTTTAGAATCCCGGAAAAAAGAAAAAATACAAAATTTAATCCATCGCACACTTAGCACTTACATAATCCGACTTCTAAAAAGTTTATAATTACAAAAGAGAAGTCAATTATATAAAGATGAAAAAAAGTCTGGACAAAAATTATTAAATAGAAATAGACTTACCATTTGCACAAGTCGATTTCTCAAAAATCTTCAATTATAAATAAGAATTTAAGGACGAAAAAATAAAGCCTTAAATAAAATTTTGTAACTAGAAAACATGGATCCTCAGCTGCTTACCATTTATCTGTTTCGGAGATTTTAAAATAGGACAATTGTTAAATACATGGCTTTCGAGTGGATAATACCACTTCCCTAATAAAAAAAATGAAGAATAATACGGTTACTACTTACACTAATATATAAAAATAAACGAAAAGACTATTAATAATATATATTAGTAAATTTCAAAAGATTACAAGATCTATTCTGCGACATGTTAACTAGCATGAGAATAAAAGCCGTAAAAGCTTAAGTACCTTAGGTACCAGTGACGCAAATGGATAAATGGAAGGAAAACTAGCCATATATATCTAAAAATCAAATATATAGTCTGAAGAAGCTTCGAGTAAAAAAAAAATGTAAAAAACTGAAATAAATAAAGAAAGAATGCAGTTTGAATTCCCGGAAAAGAAAAAAGAAAAATCAAACTAAATTTAACCTATCGCAGACTTAACATTTACATAATCCAACTTTTGAATATATATATATATATATCCAACTTTTGAATATATATATATATATATATATATATATATATATATATATATAATTATTTTTTTTACTATAATAATCAAATACCTACAGACACTAGTGCTTCATCCTTTCTGGATTCTTCAGTGCAGGGTGTCACGATTAATACCAGCCGAACGACTCGAAGCCCGCGACATCTCTGGCTCGATTAGCGAAGACCGCATTCCATTCGGCTACCATTAATCGCGTGAAATAGCGTTGAATTTTAAACATTTTAATTTTAAATGTTCATTACGTCAGTCAGAGAGTGATCTAATCGTTATACGATGATCTATGCATAAGAGCTAAATTGACCGACTTTAATTCAACTGAGAGTGCTCAACGATAAGAAATGAATTTCTTAAAGGGGCTGTCATAATTATTTTTTTACTATATATATATTTATATATATATATATATATATATATATATAGAGAGAGAGAGAGAGAGAGAGAAAGAGAGAGAACGAGAGAGAAAGAGAAGGAAAAAGAGAAAGAGAGAGAATCTCTATGCGGAATATTTTAAGTAGCCAAATATTTTCATAGTTAATTAATATAAATATTATGTAAATATATACAAGAACAATAACTGAAAAGATTTAGCTAAATTACTTAACTAATTAACAAATAAATTTTGCGAGATTTATGAAAAAAAGCAAGCTAAATACAGGTGGATTAATATATATATATATATATATATATATATATATATATATTGTGTACAGAAAGTTGTTAGTTGAGACAGATCATTGGTACCGTCGGTTTCAAGCCCGATAATAAGGCCTGTTTAAGGTATCCTTATCAAGCTCTCTTCAGCCAATATTCGTCTCTAATATTCGAATATTGGCTGAAGAGAGCTTTATAAGGATACCTTAAACGAGCCTTATTATCGGGCTTGAAACCGACGGTACCAATGATCTGTCTCAACTAACAACTTTCTGTACACAAAATATAAATACGCTCTTACAATTTGGATTTTCCTGTTAATTGAGCACTCTGCTGGAATTCTTTTTCCAAAAAAAAACTAATCATATATATATATATATATATATATATATATATATATATATATATATATATAATTTTCGGGATAATCAGAAAAAACAGTGGTACATCACAAGTAGGAATTTTATATTAATTGATTGCTAGTTAGAATTATGGATAGTCTCGTCTTACCAAGTCTAAAAAGCCTAAATGTGAGATATCGGCTTGGGTTATGATTAGTTTGTCTTGTTCAAGATGAAGTGGGTTAATTCCATATTCGGATTTCCCGCGGTTTGCTTGATCTTTGTTTGTAAATAAACTCTCCTGTTTGTTCATGTGGCAGAGTACTCGCATCGCACGCAGGAAGCTCGGATATATCTAACTGCTCTTAAACTTCCGGTTTGTTGGCTGTCATGGCTCTTGTAAGCTGCGACGTTGTTTGACTTTGGAAATTATTATATAATTTCTCACACTCTGAAAATTCTATTTTTAATTGCTCGCTACTTTATTTACTCACATAAAATTAATATACGAAAGTATAAATTTATGCGTGAACTTTAAGTATTTACTTTAAAAGTTCTCAATACGTAGGTAGAGCTAGTTAGTAAGTTATAAAATATATATGGCGATTAAGCTACACTGAATATTTCGCGTTTCATCCACTCTAGGACTCTTCAGGCTTATGAGCGAATTTTGTGCATGTCTGTCGTATTTATATACGCACCTTCTATTGAGATTTTAGTTCGCCAATCAGCTTTCTAGTATCCACCGCGCCCTTCCTATCTACCAATGAACATGCACTTATCGGACAAAGGCCTATTTGACCTCTGGTTGACTCGAAATTTTATATACAGGGTACTAAGTTTTGGGAAAATCTATGCGACCGGTTTTCTCCCAGAAATGTGGCTGTTAAGGGGTCAAAGTTCAATGATTTTACCTTTGAGAACTCTACCAACTCAATCGACAATTTTGGGTCTAAACACTTAAAATTTTAGATATAGGTTCCTTGGACATGGATCAATCTTAATAACTTGATTTGAGCCCAAAACAATAAATGCTACGGGGGTCATAATAGGAGCCATTTTTTTTTTTTAAATTGACCGCTTTTTTCTTTCTTTTTTCTTTTCTTTTTTTCTTTTTGCTCAATATACACCTCCAAACATCCGGGCAACGCCGGGCTTTAATGCTAGTATATATATAAAGAGAGAGAGAGAGAGAGAGAGAGAGAGAGAGAGAGAGAGAAGAGAAGGAGAGAAAAAAGATGGCGAGAAAACATAGAAAGCTTGGTACAAGTCGAATTAGGATGTATCAAGACATATATAATTGGATGGTATATTTTTAGGATCCAGTAATGTGGAAGACGTTGCGTTATTGTTTTTGCCTTAATATTGAATTGTGTAGATCGTTAGGGAATTCATCGACGAGGAAGTAATCTGGATTTATCAGCGAGGATTTGTGGAAGTCTCCAAAATGTGTCTATTGTTACAGGATGTTGAGGCGGGAGAGCGAGGGGGAGCCGAGATATGAGTTGTTGCAGGATACATAGTTATGTTGATGAAAATATGCAGAAGCTCCACAAGTAGGTAACGTGGAGACATATCCGCTCATCTTTAATACACGTGTCTTTAGATAATGTAGATTTTCTTATATTGGTATTGAGCCATTATTATATTGCTGATTATACCTTTCAGCTCTCTCTCTCTCTCTCTCTATATATATATATATATATATATATATATATATATGTGTGTGTGTGTGTGTGTGTGTGTGTGTGTGTGTGTGTGTGTGTGTGTGTGTGTGTACATATATTGATATATGCTGGAATGTTGAAAGCAGCTAGACATTGTTTTCCTTTTCAAACTAAATGGAGTTTGTACAAAGGAACATGTAAAATTTCCAAAAATCTGTTTGTATCAGTTTGAATGCATCGAACGCGGCATATATATTTAGTTAAAGATCTAGATATAGATTGATAAAACACTAACGTAGAGTGAAAGAAGGTATAGGACTTCGTGCGAATATGGAATTTCCAAAGGATGTAGGAGGAATTTGCATAATCCAATCTGGCACAGCACTCCCTAGAACACACGTATTGATTTTTTTTTCTTGGCCTTCGGGCCGGGATCAAAGTGTACTATCTGTTTCGGCAGATACTGCAAGCAAAGACCATATGTGAGGGCAACCCCATATATAAGATCTTGGTCAATGTAGGGGAACCCCTTCATACCAATTGTCACTATCCAGCTCTCCTACTCCCCGGGGAATTGTTCCCCATTTTCCCCTTCACTCCTCAAATTAAAAATCGGCCTTGTGCCTAATTTGCTCGGTGGGGGAGCAAATAAATACAATCTGTTCTTCAGATGCTGCACTTAAGATAATTTGTACCAGTCAATGGAGGGGAAACCTTCTATACTGGGACAATTATTATCTTTGGTCACAATCAGAGTGCTCCCTTTTTACCTTACTTTTAGGGGAGCTGGTTTTCCCCCACATTAAAAAATGGCCTTGTGCTTAATTTGCTTTCGTGGGGAAGCAAATAAATACCATAATTAAGTTATACATAGGTAGCAGGAAGGTACATATACGTATATATATATATATATATATATATATATATGTATGTATGCATGTATGTATATGTGTGTATATATTTATATATGTATACACATATCATACATGCATACATATATGTACACACACACACATATATATACGTATATATATACATATATATGCATATATATACATATATATATATATATATATATATATATATATATATATATATATATATATATATATATATATATTTGTTTATTTTTGAAGCAATCGTTATTAAAACATGTCCGATTGGACAGTGGACACGACAGAGTTATTTTTTCCGATTTTCATGGATATTTTTTCCACGCTGATCGGTCTTTTTTCTTTCAGCTGGCACGTTGTATAGAATAGCGCACTAAAGTTTCTGTTCAGCCATTTTCTTCTCAACAACAACAATCGCGCCTGCTGATAATCTGACGCACCGCTAGAAAGCGCTTGAGAAGAAAATGGCTGAACAAAATCTTTTGGGAGCCATTCTACACTACACGCCAACTGATATAAAAAGACCCCTCGGCAAATGGAAAAGATATCCGGAAAACTGGGAAAAAGAAATAACTCAGACATGCTTATATGTATATATATATATATATATATATATATATATATATATGTGTGTGTGTGTGTGTGTGTGTGTGTGTGTGTGTGTGTTTGTTGTTTTTGCTGTTGTTGTTGTTGTGTGTGTGTATGTCTTTGTGTTTGTGCGTATGTTACTCACGTTCATTCCTAATAAGGAATATCGCCACTTGGATGCATAGCGGCTACTATTTGTGACCATGCCTGAGAAAGATTAAAAAGATGTTGGTTTATGCCACATTTAAACTTCTGCATATCAGTACATCCAGGGAAGCAGGTAGCAGGATGGGAATTCCAAAATATAGCATTATATGAAAGAAACTATTAAAATAGAAAGCTTTCTGTCATTGAAGGGGTGTGATTTTGTTGCTAAGCAGGTTTTTACGTCGAGGGGACACACATTATATTGTCAAACTCTCGATGGGCACGGAATTTCGAACGGTCGAAACTAAAATTAGTGTTGCAAATTATTAAGGCTTTCTATCCCGTCATCACAGATAGAACGATAGCTTGTTACCTTCGTAGATTAACTAAAGGGTTCTTTTCGATATTCCTGAAGGTTCCCCAGTTCGAAAGAAACATTCCCAAATGATTTTAATAATCCAGAGTGCATTAAATAAGTTTTCAATCAATATCTGCGAATAACAAAACACCCTTTAAAGAAAATTGTGAAAGGGGGCACTGACAATTAACCGATACAATATCACCATTAGAGAACTGTATAACAACAGTCCAAAATTTCGATTTAAACTTTTTCAATCACACGACGTGTGTAGCAATATTAATTTGTTATTGACCCTACTCGGAATAAGGGTTGATTTGTAGGAAACAAAATGATTAGAACAAAAATCATAGAGATTATGTTCGCCTTTAATAGCTATAGAAGGTTACTCTTTAATTCGATATCTGTTGTGTTTTTATGTAAGAGTGTTGGATTTTTTGCTCGCCCAGTGAAGATTCAGGTTGCTTCAGGAAAAATAAAAAAAAGAACCTGCTGATTCATCAGAATGACTTCAATGAGAAATGATTCTATTCAATGAATCACCGATTTTATTTAATTATCTGTTCACCCCCCCCCCTCTCCCCCTTACATGCATACAGACATACAGGCAGATATACTTATATATGCTTGTGTATGGACATCTACACTTCCCCCCCCCTTTTCTTTCTACCCTGTCTCTTGTTCTCTTATATTTGTCTTTTTTGTCCCGCTTTTTCCCCACTCTGTTAATGTAGTTATCTATGTATCTATTTTTCTTTCGTTCTATCGATCTATCTATGCAATTTACAAGCAGTAAATCATGAAACATCGAAAACCAAAGTTCTGATCGTTAATAGATATTATCCAACTAGATTGCGATATCTGCAAATATACATAGCGATACTAGGGACGAGGGTAAAGAACGAAAACATCGAGCAATTAAATATTTCTCTCTTTTTCTTTCTCTCTCTCTATATCTATATGCATATATATATATATATATATATATATATATATATATATATATATATATATATATATATATATATATATATGAACAAATGATTAATAAAATATGTTAAAAGACATCTTGAAAAAGAGTTAAAAACATATTTTATTTTAAAAAAGGAAGCACAAGATAAGTGGATAGTCCTTAAGCCGCGGAGTTTCGAAGAAATACTCTCCTTCTCATCAGAGGGCAGGAATTAGCAAAATGCAGGATCGGATTTAAAAGTATTTAATGAAACTACAAGTAAGTCACAGATCTTACTTGGTTAAAAAAAAGGGTGAGGTAAGGGGAACAGGAGGCAAAAGAAAAATAATAAAAAGATTTCACATGAATGGGTAGTCCGGTGAAGGGTAAAAATCAAAAAATGGTAAAATCCAAAACGGTCGAATTTAAAATTTCAATCCACTGGGTAAATTCCAAATGGTCCAAAATCATCTAAAAGGCAGAGTTACTTGGAAAAAAGTGCAAATAGAATGAATTCCAAATCATTAAAAGAAAAGTACTAGAGATAATATTTGAAACACGTCTGTCAAGGCTGGATGAATCAAAAAAATATGTTTTTAACTCTTTTTCAAGATGTCTTTTAACATATTTTATTAATCATTTGTTAATATTATAAGCTCTATTTCCTTTTCGGTTTTATTGAGCTTTTTATATCTGGCTGAGTTTATTTTACTTGTAAATATTAACTCTTTAATATTTATTATATATTTTAAGTTTACTATTTTGATTACCTTAGTAAACTTATAGTAACTTTTTTATATATATATATATATATATATATATACACACATATATAAATGCATATGTATATATATATATATACATATGCATTTATATATGTGTGTATAATATATGTATATATATATAACTACCTTAATTTACTCACATAAAATAAATATACAACAGTATAGATTTATGCATAAACTTTAAGTATTCACTTCAAAAGTTCTCAATACGTAGGTAGAGTTAGTTAGTAAGTTATAAAATGTATATGGCGATTAAGCTACACTGAATGTTCTGCGTTTAATCCACTCTAGGACTCTTCAGGCTTATACGCTTAAGCCTGAAGACTCCTAGAGTGGATGAAACGCGGAATATTCAGTGTGTCTTAATCGCCATATACATTTTATAACTTACTATATATATATATATATATATATATATATAGAGAGAGAGAGAGAGAGAGAGAGAGAGAGAGAGAGAGATAGAGAGAGATAGAGAGAGAGAGAGAGTTCGATTGAAAAAAAGATAAAATAATAACTAAATATGGAACGGCACAACATTGGCTAAACATCCTTCCATGGCCATAATAGAGCGAATGGTTAGAAATTTAAAAAGCTCAAAGTTAAGGGAGGAGAGTTTTACAATCACGCTAGTTAAGGTATATACATACAAAGAACTAAACGGGATCGAGAAGGGCGTTGAGAGGGAAAGTGAGTTAGTATAAGGGGGTAGGAAGGAGAGAAGCCTAAATTAGGTGATGTAAAATTATTTGGTGTAAAGGAAAGGTAGTTTGAAAGAGGAATAAAACGGTAAAATAAAAAATAAAAATATATATTCAGAAAGATGCATAATTAAAAAAAAATAATATTTAGGGATAAGCCGTGTATATATATATATATATATATATATATATATATATATATATATATATATATATATATATAATCAATTTTAACTTGTATATATATATTACACAGGCATAACTACTTATAAAGGTCCAACGACCACCCGATGATAAAGGGTAAGAGTGAACAGTAGTCAATTGGACAATATAGTAATCGATAGTAATGAAAATTCGGTAAATTTGTTAACTTAAGTGGAACGGCTCATATATATATATATATATATATATATATATATATATATATATATATATATATATAGTGATTTATAAAATATATAAATTACTATATATATATAGTATATAGTATATATTAATCGCCATATATATTTTATAAATTACTACATATATATATATATATATATATATATATATATATATATAGTAATTTATAAAATGTATATGGCGATTAATCTACACTCAATATTCCGCGTTTCATAAAAGTCCTAGAGTGGATGAAACGCGGAATATTCAGTGTAGCTTAATCGACATATATATTTTATAAATTACTAACTAGCTCTACCTACGTATTGAGCACTTTTGAAGTAAATACTTAAAGTTTACACATAAATCTATACTTTCGTATATTAATTTTATGTGAGTAAATTAAGTAGCTATATATATATATATATATATATATATATATATATATATATATATATAAGAAAGTAAATTCAGATGAACATGTCTCGGCTCAAACAAAAATTTATTAATGGAAATAAGCACCATAATCAACACACTTTAGCCAATGCAAAACAAGTGTATTTATGCCAGTAGCGTAAAAAAATCTTGCCTTCTGGTGGTGATTAAGTCGCTGCAGGCCTTTTGATATCGCTTAGGTGGTTGAAACATTTCTCACAGAAAGTTGTCAAGATGCTTGAAAATGTGGTAGTCGGTAGATGAGAAGTTTGGTGAGTACGGCGGGTGAGGCAATCGTTCAATTCATTCAACTTCTGCAAGGTCGGTTTAGCAACGTGCGGTCGGGCATTGTCGTGGGGGAGAATTCGGCCTTTTCTGTTGACTAATGCTGGGTCTGGTCGAAGTTGCTGATACATTTCATCTATTTGTTTACATTACCCCGCCCTAACCGGTGACAGACCACCAAACGGTCAACATAAACTTCTTTTAGTGCAACTCTGGCTTCGGGAAGAGTTGTGAAGCTTCGTCGGCGTCTAACCACTAAGCTGGCCTCGCCGGTTGTCGTAAAGAACACAATTTTCATCACAACGGGCTGTTCTTGTTACCTAAAAAAAAGGAACATGGCACTTAATAACGGCGTTTCGTTTCGTGATGCACCCATTTATTAAGTTTTTGTTTTGTCTTTCCAATATCTCTCAGGTGGTAATACGCTAAGTCTTATTCAGAATCAAAGTGTCGAACAGTTGTGCGTGGATTGGCTTCGATTAAAACTCTTAATTAGGCACCGCCAAAAATGGCCGAAAAATCAAGTTGTTGCTTTTTAAAACGAAATTACATTTATTAAAATCCATTATTTCTGAGTAACTTTTCTTTTTCCAGAAAGATAAAACCCTGAATTTTATCATATAGAAAACAGAATAATGTAAAACTTTTTTCTACTATTTTTAATTGAATTTTAAATGTTAAATTTTCCCGAAAAGTTAACAATTGACATTTTTCGTCTTGTACAAAAACCGTACATAAATATTTTTAAAAAAAGGTTTTTGAAATAATTAATTTATTTATTTGTTGTCTAACTAAGATTTACGATGATTTTCTATGAGAATATGCAAAAATATTATAAGTACCTGGATTTCAAATAATTCCACTTATTCATATAGGCAACCAGTTACTTCGCGTCGATCTAGAGTCTAGATCGACAATATTTACGTTTGTAGTTGATAAAAAGCAAACTATGGAAGACCTGACAGGCCAAAAAAAACTTATTTTTCAGTGACGAAATTTTCAATGTATTATTAACGCTGAGGCTGGCCAGTACCAGATGGGTGACCATTTGTATGAGTTTGGTTTTTAATGTGTATGTGTGTGGGGGCCAGGCTCCCCAAAATGGAGGGGGCAATTTAAAGCAGAATAAAAAAATTATTTCAGCTTGTTTAGTCGAAAGGCGGCAAACGTTTTCAAACGGGATCGAAAAAATGATGCTATTTTTAACACAAAGGGCACAATATTTATCGATTTTTTTTTGTATCGATTCTTCAAAGCATGCCCTGTTTAATAATGGTCATGCATTATTTGGCTCGCTAAAAAAAATTGTTTATTTATTTATCAAAGATTTTAAAATGGCTTTTTCGTATAATATTAAATTTTTTTTTTTTTTTGCTTAACTTAAATTAATTATTTTACTTAACATATTCACCGAATTTCACACTTCAAAACTCAAAAGCAGGATAATTAAACACAATCGAAGTTCTGATATTCAGACGTCAAAATAAGGTATGTAAACAATTTTTTTTTAATCTATAAGTCTGTCCCTTACAACAGCACAATATGTTGATTTCAGTTTCAGATGATTATTTTAAGCATATTTCTACCCCCTCAAAACAAGGGGGGGGGAGTTGTAACCACAAAAAAAAAAAATATATATATATATATATATATATCGTTTATGAAAAATAAGTACACTGTTATAAAGTTCATTCTTCTCTTAATAATCGCTGAAAATTTCGTATTGATCGGATAATTATCTTATTTTTGGTAGATTTTTAAAAAGACGGTCCGTCAAAAAGTACTTATCTGCCCCCCCCCCAGTTTTGGCGGTACCTACTCTTAATTGATCCTTGTCCAAGATCCGATGGCCGACAACTATGTTCATTAGCTTCATAACTCTCGCTCGCTACCACGAAATTTCTTAAACCACCATTGTGCTGGACATTAGGTAGTTTTATCTACCCAAAACGCATTGTCGATATCGGGAGTTGTTTCATCAGCTTTTTTGGCCTAGCTTGAATTGAAAAAAGAAAATTGTACGAATTGCTTTTTTCATCTTATATTCAACGTTCTGAAAAGAAGACATCATTGTTTCAAAACGACTGTAATTTAAAGGATTAAATAAGGTGAAAAACGATCCTATAAATGATATATAAAGTAAAAGTATTATTACGAAAACTTGAACTGTGAAGGGGTGGGATTTAATTGTTTGTCGGGTTTGTCGGGGGTTATTACATCGAGGGGGTACAAGTGCTTGTATTTCATATATATATATATATATATATATATATACATATATATATATATATATATATATATATGTATATATATATATACGTGTGTGTAAATATAAATTTAGAAACGCATTTAATTTCCTCATCGAAACAATGATTCTCAACAATTATCCATCCTATCTTTATCTCCTTATCCAATAGGGTTTCGATGCCTACCATCTCTGAAGAGATGGTAGGCATCAAAATCCTATAGGATAAGAAGATAAAATTTCTAAAGTATTCTTTGTCTTACTTGGAATAATAAAAAAGCCTTTATTTAAATAAAGGTGTTTTTAAATTCATTGAACACTATATTATTTTTTTACACAGGCATCACCACATTACAAGGCCAAGAGGCCACTCAAGGATAAGGGTTAAAGTGTGTACAGTAGAAATTGGACAATATAGTAAATTCGGTAAATATGATAACTTATATGGAATGGCTCATCAAGAACTTATTTACGTTAGACTTGAAGACAACCATATCACTATAATTTGCTATATATATATATATATATATATATATATATATATATTAAAATGATTTGATGTTTCTCCGCATGAATACTGAATCTTCATAAGCCTTTTATCAAAGCAGAACAATTTCGACAAAAATAATCATTCTTTTTAATTTAAAACTTAAAAGATTTCAAGACTGTAAAATTTGTCAGCGTTTAGCAACCGGATGTGATTGACGCCGGTGTATTATTTGCAATAATGATTTCGAAAATCGATTTCATCTCTATTCACAGCTCTTTTTCTAACCTTAACACTGCACTTTCATATATATATATATATATGTACAGGGTGGAACGATGAAATTGTCGCTCTAGAAAAGACGACAGGATTCCATTTCCGTTTGCACCAGTTTTCTTTTTAGATTATAGGCCATCTACTAGTTGGCCAGTTGTGTACAAATCCCTGCAGCGATAGAGGCCTTCTATCCCGTCTGAAAGTGGCACAATGTTCAACGAGCAAGATCGGACATGCGCTGCTGTACAAGTAGTGCTCTCTACTGATGCAAGTTATAACAGTAGGACCATTGCCAGCACCCTCAAAATGTATCGTTGGATTTACACGAGGACGTGCCCAGAGTAATGAAAACAAAATTTCCGGCAACGGTTATGGTTTATTGTGTGGTTTAATGTGAGGGTCATATAATTTTACGACATATCTTTGAAGTTGGCTTGAAAGTCAACACAAAAGTCGATCTAGATTTGCTGAAGAGCATAGTGATCTCCTGTTGCAATTAGGTGGGCGCTGGAGGACCTTTGGCGTTGCAACATGACGCCAACCCCAAAGAGACCAAATCTTGGTGTCACAAGGAGTGCGACAACTTTGTAACCTTATTTCACTGGCCCCTTTCCTCCCCTGACCTGACCTCGCTAGACTACTGTATTTATATATATATATATATATATATATATATATATATATATATATATATAAATATATATATATTCTATAAGTCAACTGTATCAAAGGAATAAATTACAAGATGGTCAACACCATGAATTTTGGAATATAACTATTTGTCATTTATTCTATATATATATATATATATATATATATGTATATATATATATATATATATATATATATATATATGAACAAATGATTAATAAAACATGTTAAAAGACATCTTGAAAAAGAGTTAAAAACATATTTAATTTTAAAAAAAGAAACACAAGATAAGCGGATAGTCCTTAATCCGCGGAGTTTCGAAGAAATACTCTCCTTCTCATCAGAGGGCAGGAATTAGCAAAATGCAGGATCGGATTTTGCATATAAAAGTATTTAATGAAACTACAAGTAAGTCACAGATCTTACTTGGTTAAAAAAAGGGGGTGAGGTAAGGGGAACAGGAGGCAAAAGAAAAATGATAAAATGATTTCACAGGAATGGATAGTCCGGTGAAGGGTAAAAATCCAAAAATGGTAAAATCCAAAACGGTCGAATTTAAAATTTCAATCCTATATATATATATATATATATATATATATATATATATATATATATATATATATATATATAAAGGTTATTTGGGGTTAATGGAGGATAAAACGATGTTGTTGATTTTTTTATATATTTAATATTTCATGTTTCAAACATTTCAATCGGTCCTCCGCTTTTAGTTAATAAATTTTGTGATCAAGAGCGGAATACCGTTTGAAATATCTTCTTCAATATAAATCAAACATTAGATTACGTGTGTGTACATATTTCAGGTAAATTCAGAAACTATTCGTCACATAACATTGAAATTAACAGTCAATTGTCTTTACGACCAGATTGCGTTTTGGAAATTCCCCAGCTGTGACAATAAGGCTTTAGTAGGGTATATTCCAATCACTGATGTAGCTGTTCATTTTAACTTGAAATCATGAATACAGTTTTCGCATTAGACCCCCAACCTATCCTCCCGCCAATTCTATACAATTTTTCCTCTGTCCAAATTTCCTTTACACCACTGTTCTAATGTACCAATTGCTAGACGTAACATTTCTTCTTTCTTACCTAGTGCACTTTCTCTTCTGTTCTGGCGAAATGTATTAGGCTGCAATATAACTAGAGAGAAGAGCATTTATAATCACTCTTTATTGAATTGATGAATATTAAATCAAAATGCACTAGTGTATACTTTCCTATTGTCAGGTTTTTTTCTTTCTCTATAACTTACTATATTTACATATATATATAAATACATATGCATACGTGTGGGTAATTCAGAGTATCCAATATATATATATATATATATATATATATATATATATATATTAGTGATGGGACGATTTAATATTTTCCATATTCCGATACAATTAGCGATTCCGCACTAAATTTCCGATTCCGATTCTGATTCTTTTTAGATTTCTAAATATTTAACTACAAAGTTGTTATTTTTCCCGATTGGCGTAAAAACACACGTTAAATGTGCATATATTTTCTAAAACGAAAAAAACAGACTTGTGGGGGATGATTTAAAGATTTTAGTTTTACTGGAAGACCAAAATTAATAAATATTTATTATTTTATCATTACTACAACAGTGGAAGATTTTGTTTTACCAAAATCGAAAAAAAAAGATAATTAAAGGAATAGTTTTTTGGCATCGGAAAATAGGCAGAAATTTTCCCGATTCTGATACCGATTCCGATACTCCAAAAAAGTTCCAATTTTCCCGATTCTTGATTCCTATTAATCGTCCAAACACTATATATATATATATATATATATATATATATATATATATATATATATACACCCTCCGAACCTAAGCGAATTAATCGTCCAAATACTAATATATATATATATATATATGTATATATATATACATATACACACCCATATATATATACCCCCCGCCTCCGAACCTAAGCGAACACTCAACAGGTCAAGACGTACTTATCAAGAAGTCATCTCACCATCGAGACGCCAAAAACTTTAACATTAAGACTCAAATTTTAAAGTAACCCCCTCCTCCTACTCCCACATATCCCCCTTCCCCTCCATGTATCCCTATGCTCTCAGCCACACCAGAAATGAACTTCCCAGACCCTCCCCCACAAGGCCCTTAACTCCAAAACTAAAACATTACCGACATAGCAAGTACCCCCTCCCAACTTTCCTCCTTGTCCCCTCCTCTTTTTCCGCTCTTCTCAAACCCCTCCCCTGACATCATTCACTCTTTCATTCCATCATAACGAACATTTCTGTAAAAGTCTGAGGAAGCTACAGACGGCCAAAAAAAAAGCCGGGTAGCGGAAACAATAATGTAACTTAACAGAAAGATACGGTAATAAAAAAATAAAACGCATATTTGCTCTACAACAGTATTGATCACTTTCTTCAGTTTTTATTAATTACCAATTCTACGATATATATATATATATATATATATATATATATATATATATGGGTGCGTATATGTATGTGTACATTGCACTATTCTAATCCTTATACCTCATTTAGGTATCCAACTCTGCCCTCTTTAACGAAACCAATTTATTTTTCTTTTATCTTATTTTATATTTTTTATTTATTTTTTTATCGCCTCTTCTTCCTTTTTTTGTTCTTTTTACTTCACCATTCACCCTCTATCCCTTAAATATATTTTATGTTTTTTAGACCTTGCCTTTACCTGTACCCCTTAATTTTACTCAATTTCTAGTTATTGTTACTGTTATTATTATTATTATTATTATTATTATTATTATTATTATTGTCGTCATTGCTATTATTATCGCTACTATCATCATCATTTTTATCATTACCATCGCCGTTATTACTGCTGTTATTAATATTACTATGGCTAATAGTACATTCCCCCCTATTACTCCACCACGCCAATCATCCATATCCAAAAATCTATCTTTGCCCTGTTAGACACCTCCAAAGATTTTGCTACCCTATCTCTCTAACTTTGCTTTATAAAAAAGAAAACGCAGAAATATTGCCGCATATTACCTAGCATATATTATACTCTGAAACCAGTATTATAGCCTTATAACTACCCACCTTTCGCCTCAAATCACCACCATAATATCGCTCCCAAAATTATACACTAATTCATAGTGCTGTTGTCATTTCGTTCGCTTGCATCTGTAAAAAAAATACCCCTACATAGATAATAGACACCTTACACACCGTTAAAATAGAACCACCACACATCCAGTTGGGTCCCAACTTTAACCCTAAAACATATACTACATACACTTAAGACTATGATAAAGACTCTATACACCTTTCTTCACTACACTATATATAGTACGCTTCTCCTTTATTTAGATTTCGACCCAACATCATCTATAATTTTAATTTGTTTTGATCTATTTCGATCCTAATGAATCTAACGCTAGACGCCGCATCCCAACTATGTTACCTAGCATCTTCTCTACTCTTCTGATGATAAGCATTCGGCTTCGAAATGCCTTGACATAAAGAGTCCCTTCTATCCCCCAACTAATCGATATATAGTTCTGTGACTTCATTTCCAACTCCTATTGTTTTTACACACACACAAACACACACACACACACATATATATATATATATATATATATATATATATATATATATATAAGCATAATTTATATGTGTGTTAGATTTTGTGTTTGATGTGCGTCTCTTAAGAAAGAAGCGATAAGTGTTTTCTCAATTAACTTATTTTACCGGATGATAAATTAGTGTCTCAAATTATATTCGCTGGCAAGAAATTGCCGCATATTTACAAAAATCACCTTGAAAATAATTTTCCTCATCTTTTTCCGCCATTTTTCATTTCTCGTTTTCTCTTTTCTCCGATCCGGAATGAGCGAATACAAATTATGTAATCAACATAACAAAATGCAGCTTACAAATATACATTTAAAACAAATACAAAAGGGATAGAAGGGAAAGGGGGCGAAAAAGCGAAAATAGAGAAGCTGTAATGATCGCGGCATTAAAACTATGGAAGAGACACTTTGAATGTTTGTAAATCCAACGCGAAAGCAATCGCAGAAGAAGAAAACATGTTATGTAGAATTGCAGTAGCTTTTATTTGGCGTAATAATGAAACAGATAATAGAATCTAATTACACCACACATTCTAGTCTCATACATAATATTTAATGTGTTTTGCACGCACAGATATATATACATACAGATGTATGTATACACACACACTCTCTCTCTCTCTCTCTTTCTCTTTCTCTCTCTCACTATATATATATATATATATATATATATATATATACATATATGTGTGTGTAAAATCATGTATAAATATGCACACTCTCACACACACACACTATATATACATGTGTGCGTGTGTATACTTTGGCAGCAAGTCATTATTTATGCATGTCTGATTAAACACTACTGAGTTCGTTTTTTTTCCAATGTTGCTGGTAATCTTTACTATTCGCGAGCACTAGTAAATATGGATGAACCACAGCCACTGTGCGCCATGCTATATAACCCACCAGTCGAAACAAGAAAGATCGCTCAGCGAATACAAAATATTACAAGCAAAAATTGGAAAAATACGAATTCCACGTATGCTACTAGAATAGTGATTTCAAGATCATTTTTTTTTGTTTTAGCATGAAAACGATGTTACTTTTTTGTATCTAATATTTTATCTTTTATATAAAATCTATATAAATAAAACAGTAGATGTATGTGTCTGTGTAAATATCTAATAGGTAAACTCTTAAACTACGGGTCACATAGCACTGGAATTCTCAGGAAATAATATTCATGCATCAAGGGTGATTTATAGTGGATAATATTTTTGCTTACATGCATATATATCGCATACAGTCATCGGCAAATTTACATGTAAAATGTTCATTAAGCATTAGCTGACATTTTGTTTTCTTTTGTTTTTTTTTGTGCGCATTCGCGTACATTTGGTTAATTCCTTTCATTTTTTATCTGGTTGGAACACTCGATTTTTTTTTATTTCAATTCTAACTGATGACACCACCTCATTTTTTTATGTTCTTGTATTAATAAATAAACAAACAACAAAACGAAATCATACGTACATTTTACTCGCGGTTTGAAATTTGTAAATATCGAAACAAACATATACATCTTTTTTACGATCTTATATTTACTTAATTTCGTACATTTTTTTAAGACAAACGAGGGGGGGGGGAATGGTACACGGAATACAGACCGTGATGAAATAATAACGTTAATATTTAGAAAGCTATTCTTAAAATATGGGGAGGGGAAGGTATTACTTAAACTATTCTGTACTTTCACCTGACAATTTATTAAATAAGAAACTGACGTGTATTATCTCTATTTTTGTTTAGTATTAGTTAACATTAAGTATCCGTTTCTCAATCCAATTTCTTGATTAGTCTATTGTAAAGCAAGCGTTGCCTAATCACTAACTGCACTTTGAAATATTTATTTTTTTGAGTAGCATGAATTTTAAAAAGGTGCTTTTACAGTGTAGATCTTATATTTAAAAAATACAAACAATTTATAATGAAACCATGTATTTCGAAAAACCGCTAAATCATTTTCCGGAAATGACGTCATATGTTGATGATGGTGGGAGGGGGTGGGGAACAAGACGGATAATGTTGCTTTTAAAAGCACTCTGGAGGCCGCTAGGGATTACCAAACCTTATTTTTAGGTGAGGTTGGGGTGTGAGTAATTAATACCTGTTCATTCTCCCAAGCATTACCACGACCTTTTCTGTTTATGAAGAGGGGGCCAATAGATGATTTCGCTGAAATGGTGCATCAGAACAGATACTAAACTTTGATCTTAGCCAAAAGACCAAGTAAGCGTAATATAGTTTTCTACCAGGTATTACCTCCTCCTTAAAAAAAAATACAAAATAACCGACACAGCATATATTTTAAGAGGGAGGAAGAGGAATATGGAGTAAATTCCGGAAATGGCTGAACCAGTTTCTAACCTTAAAAATACTTCATATATACTTTTAAAAGAAGTGGAGATACGGAGTCAGGCCTGGAAATGATTGAAGAAGTTTACGATATCGAAATTACTTTATTTCACATATATTTTTAACAGTGAGGAAGGGGGGGGGACTTGCTAAACAGTTTACGATCTTATATTTACTTTATTTCATATATATTTATAAGAGACAGGGGGGGGATATGAAGTCAGTCCCAGAAATTGCTGAGGCAGTTTACGATCTCAAAGTTTCTTTATTTTTTACTTGTTTTTAAGAGAGATGGAATAGTAATGAATTAGTCTCTGAAATGGTTGTAGAATTTTACGATCTCATATTTACTTTATTTCATATATATTTTTTAAAACAAGGAGGAATTGACATACGGAATACGGACTATGCTGAAATAATAACATTGTTTAAAAAGCCATTCTTTATATTGGGAGGGTTTTAAACTTTTCTGTACTTTCACCTTACAATTGAATAAATAAAACACTGACATATGGAATACGGACCGTGCTGAAACAATAACGTTATAATTTAGAAATGCATCCTTGATATAGAGAGAGGAGGGTATTTTTCTAAACTATTCTGTACTTTCACCTAACGATTGTTTAAATAAGACACTGACGCATGGAATACGGACTGGGCTGAAATAATAACGTTATTGTTTAGTTAGAAAGCCATTTTTAAGATGGAGAGGGTATGTTTTTAAATAATGTTAATGTTTAGACAGTCATTCCTAATATGGGGAGAGGAAGGTATTTTTAAAACTATTCTGTACTTAAACCTAACAATTTATTAAATGAGAAGCTGACATACAGAATATGCCCATGCTGAAATATTTACATATTTGTTTGGAAAATCTGCTGAGTCCTATTCTAGAAATTATATCATTTTGCTTCAAATTATAGTATTGGTGGTAGTTGTGGTGGGAAAAGAAACACAGTAATGAC
Organism: Euprymna scolopes; assembly: GCF_053919585.1. Classification (NCBI taxonomy): domain Eukaryota; kingdom Metazoa; phylum Mollusca; class Cephalopoda; order Sepiida; family Sepiolidae; genus Euprymna; species Euprymna scolopes. The sequence continues at coordinate 69,712,886 of NC_136518.1, forward strand.
GAATTTTCTGTTGAAGCAAACGTTACCTAATCACTAACAAGGACAATGTATTTATGTATTTATTTGGAAATTCTAATGATTCATCTTCTAACACTGAATTCATTCTTTAAATCATGATGGCCTTGGTGGGAAGAGAATTTAGTTCATATATGTTGTACAATATCATCGGAATATGTTAAATTGTTTCATATATATATATATATATATATATATATATATATATATATATATATATATATATATACATTACCTGTCAGAGGGTAAGAAAATTATTTAATATATGCGTTGTACATTAGCCGTCCTTGGAATTGTAAAATTATTTAATATGTGTGTTGTTAATCACCTGTCGTAGAGAAGTTAAAATTATTTCATACATAATTTGTATAATTCACGTCATAGGTTAGGTAAAATATTCTTTTGCTCGAGATAGCAAATGATATATAAACATTAAAAAAAATCCTCTATTCTAAGAATAACAGATATGTTCAAAGTAAACTTCATTTTTCCCATTGTTTTATACGGTCCTGAGCAACGCCGGGTGGGCCTGCTTGTATCAAATACATTTAAATATATTTTGTATTAAATACAAAAAATAACATCGTTTTCATAGTTGAAAAAAAAAACTCTCATAACCTTGAAATCACTGTATATATATATATATATATATATATATATATATATATATATATATATATATATATATAGTAACGTCCAAAAGTAAGGGATATAATTTTAACACCTGATATTTGTTAGAAATAACAACTGTGAAACGCGGAAATTTCGACAACTGGTAATCGTAATCATCCAAGATAACATGATAAAATTTGAATCATTTACAAAGGATGGAAAAAAAATATAACAATTATTTGTTTATTTCCAAAATAGGAACGTCCAAAATTACTGCCTTCATCGACTTGGAGAAGATGTTTGATAACGCACCACATTATGATCATGTGATGTGTACTCGCTTCAGCAGTATTTTGTCCCAGAGGATCTGGTCAGACCACTTTACGACTTGCGGAAACGTCTAGTTTTACATGCCGCCAGTGTGCCAGAAAACGTCTTCAAGAAATCAGTACTCTCCCCACTGTTATCCATATTTGCCAGGGAAGCCATCACTAAGAACCTATATTAGTCCGTGCTGTGGACACGTTTATATGCAATTGATGTCCTGCTTGATTAACATCCAACACGTTCAGTCCTGGAAAAAGATGGCGCAGTTTGGTTTGAATCTAATCTACACAACATTATATTAATGCAGGTATACACCAGGGATTGATTTATGGATCTTAATTATGACTTATATTCATAAAGTACAGCCCTGATAAAATTGTATCCGAGATGGGTATATTTGATGATGATACCACACTCTGTAATAGACAGGAAGGGAATACGAATGTATTCAATGACAACAACCCTGGAGAACGACCTTCAATTTGTAGTCGAATGGGACTGTAAATAGATGGTAACATTTAATGCTACTAAGATTGAGCTTCTTTCCTTTAACAATTACAAAAAAAAAAACTTCTCAACCACATATTGCTATGACATTAACATCCTACTCGAGAGGCCATCTTTCAAACTCCTCGGTTTAATAATCACAGGGAACCTGAATTGCACAGAATATATTGAGAACACTGATAAGACTGCAACAAATAAGGTGGGCTCCGTATACTGTGCTAGAAATTTACTCACGTTAGAGAGTATCCTATATCTTCACAAAGCGATAATTCGCCCATGCGTGGATTATTGGTGTCACATCTGGGCTAGTGTCACATTCTTAGACAAGGCCAAACATAGACTCTCAAACGTAATAAGCTTCGTATCTGCGACCAAACTCAAACCTGTGTCCCCTCTCTCCAGTGACGCATCCTCTCTGTTTGTTCTATGAGTATCTTAATGGAATGTGCTCTGATGAATTCGTAGCAGCTGTATCTCCTCAACATGCACACTTACGACGAACCCAGCAAGCAACAAAATCCCAGCCTTAACTGTTGATGTCCCTAGGTGTGTTGCGTTGTGTGTGCATATGAATATGTTCAAAAACAACGTACATGTTGAATAGTTGGGTTTTATATTTCATCGGTATATTCGTGTACGTGTAAATGCGTGTATGTATATATACGTCGTATCATTTAGTTGATCGTCTAGTGTGTATATTTTAACATTTATGCAACAGTTCTAACAGGAAACGATTGGGGTGGACGTATCGAAACAGTCATAGACAAACACTCTTTTTAATAGCTGTAAATAAACACAACACGTTCCTGGATTATATACGAACATTTATTTTCATGATTCCGGCCGAGATCTTCAGAGATTACAACGTATTCACATCTTGGCTGCCTGAGAAAACGCCGCTCCCTGCGTCATGCGGAGACCAACTCCTCCCCTTGAGCCGTCCGTTCTCTCTGATGTTCAGCTAATCTACATATCATCACTTGTCTAAGACCCCAAACCAGAAATTACGTTTTCCTGTATTTTCTAAAATCACATTTTTTTTGTAGTTGTTTATTATTTCAGTTGTCAATCACTTTTTCCCAACATAATTGTTTCTTTTCCTAATGATAATAGGCGATCCAACGACCCGCCATCGCTCAAATCAATTAATAATAATAATAATAATAATAATAATAATAATAATAATAATAATAATAATAATAATAATAGTTTGAACTCTTGGCCCTTCCTGACACAGATACTACGCTATGATCACAGCAAAGGGGCACAGCATTACAGGTGCTGAAAAGCTTTGGAAGTAAATTGCTGAAATTAAAATGTAATGTGAATAAACATTCGCTGATCACTCCCCTGTTAGTCATGATCCCAAATACCAGTGTCTCACGTTCCATATAACAATATGCCTTGTTTGGGATGAAAAGGGGTTAAAAAATAACTAAAAAAAACACCAAGAAAGCGAAGTATTTAACTATCAATAATAATGAACACGACAGAATGGATATTTCACGAACACATATGTTCTTGGTTCACCACTTAACGATTACGGTGACGGCGCTGCACGCATCAATGCAACGAAGCTCAATAGACGATAATGACTGACGAGGAAAAAGAAGAAAAGGAATGGTAGAAATAGAAAAAAGAGTCAAGAAGTAAAACGAAATAATAATAATAAGAAGAAGAAGAAGAAGAAGAGGAGGAGGAGGAGGAGGACGAGGACGAGGAGGAGGAGGAATAAGAAAAAGAGAAAGAAGAAGAAGAGGAAGAAGAAGAAGAAGAAAAAGAAGAAAAAAGAAGAAGAGGAGGAAGAAGAAAAAGAAGAAACTTAAGAAGAAGAAGAAGAAGAAGAAGAAGAAGAAGAAAAACAAGAAGAAGAGGAATAAGAAGAAAAAGAAGAAGAAGAGGAAGAAGAAGAAGAAGAAGAAGAAGAAAAAGGAAAAGGAAAGTAGAAATAGAAGGGATGGTTGAGAAGTTGGACGAAATAATAATAATAATAATAATAATAATAATAATAATAATAATAATCTATACATTATAGCGTAGTACCTTTAACGTACGTACGTACGTACGTACGTGTGTCACGATTTTCAGATTATAACTCGTTCGATCTGGAAATCCTGCTAATTAAAAAGGAGGATATAAGGTAATAAGATGTTACAAAAAAATAATTTTGTATCTAGAGACGCATCACCTTCAATACCTTTTTTAATAAATAGAACATCGAAGACGCAATTAAAAAAAAAGTATTAATTAAAATAAAATAAAATAAAAATGGTGTCGCTATTGGACAGTACGTGAACCTTTAATATACCTTTTTGGTCTTCTGGCTAGGATTTAATGGTAGTATCTATTCTTTCTAAAGATGGTATAATGATATCGCGGTGTTTCCGTTAGCACCGGGTGTCCATACAATGGAAATATGTCACAAACTCCTCAAAAGACATTGGAGATAAACTGTAATAAGCAGATATATTCTGACACAACACTAACCAGATTATTTAGATAAATATTTTTACTTTTAAAAGGGCTACGATAATGCCGATAGGTCTCAATTCACATTGAACGATCACAGAATGCTTAGCATTAATATATTAGATATGAAAGATGCTACTGTGGAATTTCCACAGGTCACGCTAATAATAATAATAATAAGAAGAAGAAGAAGAAGAAGAAGAAGAAGAAGAAGAAGAATGACATCAGCAAGAAGATCTGTAATAGAAAATGAACTTTCCGTAGATGACCACAACAATAATGAAAGTACATCAGCAGCAGCAGCAGCAGCAGCAGCAGCAGCAATAGCATAAAAACGATGGCAAAAAAGAAGAAAAACAAAAAATAAAAAAAATTATATAAAAAAATTCGAGAAAACTACAAAAATGTGAAGATAAAATGGCTGTTCACCAAGTAAAATAATCCTCAAATTTAAAAAAAAAAATACGATGGAATCAAACACGTATAAATTAAGTAAAAAACTCTTGAATCCAATTGTCACATCAAAGAAAGAATTTTATTAAAGTCTTTTAGCAGAACTGATGGAAATTTAACCAAGTAGAGAGAATATCAGCGCCAATGGCGAAAGAATGGACAAAGCAGATTCCTCTTGGAATTGAATTTACACTGAATTTTCAAAGTAAGACTTTGAAAAATAATTATATTCTTCGGAGGTTGGCATAAGGCCATGGACAATTAATGTTCAGATCACATATTCGTGATTCATTTCAGAATTGACTTAGTCGGCGATGGAACCAGAAAATATGGAACACTTTTCGTATTTCGTTTTCTATAAATAAATATTTGTAAAAATATGTCCCGTTGAGTCACCCATATCGCTATTGTTAAGATTGTTTGAATCGGGAAAGGTGATTGGTAGAAACTGCTAGTTAATATTTAAAAAATAAACAAAAGATATTCCCAAATTATTTGCTTTCAACTCTCTCTCTCTCTCTCTCTCTCTCTCTCTCTCTCTCTCTCTCTCTCTCTCTCTCTTTATCGTCTCAAGATTGAATAGTATGACTACTGTGTTGTTATTTCCGTTACTTCATAATAAACTGTTTCAATGTCTTTATTCTTTCATTTTTAACTGTCACTAACTGATAAAGACTTTTTTTATGCAAGTATAATTAATTTCATATTTGTAGTTTCCTTTAATACATTAATCTGCAAAATTTATTGTATATTTTGCAAACCTCTTTCCTCTGATGAGAAGAATTGCATTATTCGAAACTCGATGGAATAAGGTTTTTCTTGTTTATTTTTAATCCTTGTTGGCTAATTAAATTTTTGTAATACTTCCTTACGGTTTATGTTTTTTTTTAATTTGAATAAATTTTCAATAAAAAGATTTTTATTTTATATATATATATATATATATATATATATATATATATATATATATATTGCTGATCAAAAGTTTAGGACCACTTAAAAATCTTTCAAAGGAAACTTGTTTAAATGATAGATTTTAAACTCTTCCGACTTGACGTTACTAATCCTACAATCTAAAAGTTTATAGAAACAAACAGGTACATTCCAAAAATCGTATTTAAAAATTTGCATATTTATTAAATTAGCCTTTTCCACATGATCAAAATGATAAAACCAAGGGTATAAATTGTTAGATTTATGGTAATTCTGATGTTTTTAGTTCAGTTAGAGATAAGCAATAATTGTGTAAAGGTGGTACCATGCTTAAAACAAGAAAACTAACCGAAGTTGAGCGCTCTCGAATTCTAGGATACCATGAGTAAAGTTTGTCACAGCGAGCGATAGCAGCTAAGGTAAATCGCAGTAAAACTGTTATTTTCAACACTCTAAAGAACACTGAGAATTATGGAAAAGCAAAATCCTTCTTGTAGGCCCCCCCAAAATTCTTCTGTATTGAGTAGGAACATCAGACGGGTTGTTATGAATGACAGAGGACTTTCCTCTAGTCAAATTAAGGCGGTTACACATACTGATTGCAATCCAATAATCATCAGACGACACTTACAAGAAAAAGGCATTGTAAATAAAAAGCGTGAACAAATTCCTCGACTGCTTCCACGTCACACCGTGGACTGCTTAAGATTTGGTCGTGAATACCAAACCTGGTACGTTGAGAAGTGGAAGAAAATCCTGTTTTCTGATGAGAAAAAAATTCAATTTAGATAATTCTGATGACTTCCAGCGATATTGGCATGACAAAAACAGGCCCTTTGAAATATTTTTCCACACGTCACAGTGGTGGAGGGTCCGTAATGGTATGGGGTGCCTTTTTTACAGAGGGACGATGGAGCTCCAGGTGGTACAGGGCCGTCAGACAGCAGCTGGTTATGTTAGCATGCTACAAAAGCATTTTTGATGATGGAGGGTCATCGTTTGTGTGATGATGGATGGTTATTCCAACAGGATAATGCTGCAATCCATACTGCAAGACAAACCTTGAGCTTTCAACAAGAAAATGGAGTCCATCTCTTGGGATATCCTGCATGCTCACCGGACTTGAACCAAATTGAAAATGTTTGGGGATGGATGAAAAGATAGATTTATCGAAATGGCAAACAATATTCAACAAAAAAATGAACTTCAGGAACTGGAGCAGGATTCCCAGCACCTTAATGGAAATCCTTATTTCCAGCATGCCCCAAAGTATTTTTGAACTCATAATAGCAGTGGAGGTAGAAATCATTATTAAGTTTGATTGTTAAATGTTTTCATACACTTTTTGTACAATTTAATAAAATTTTGTCTCTGGTCTTATAATTTTGATCATGTGTAAAAAGCCCAATTTAATAAAAATGTAAATTTAAAAAATAAATCTTTGGAATGTACCTTTTAGATTGTAGTATTGATAACGTTAAGCCGGAACAGTTTAAAATCTGTCCTTTAAAAAAAGGTGTTTTTTTTAAATAATTTTAAGTGGTCTTAAATTTTGATAAGCAGTATATATATATATAATCATGAGTCGTATCTTTCGCTTCTTGCGGATTACGAACCCACGTGACTTATTTTCCCCATTCCTTCTGATTCAGTGCAAGTTGGTTGATGGACACCCAACTGTTAAGAAATGTCCAATCAGAAACACTTTCTCTCTCTCCATCTTCTACTTCTCTGCTTCTTTCGCCTGCTAACATATTGTCAAAACATAACGGTGGTTGATCGTTTGACATAGCCAAAAAGTTTCAGGGTTTTACTTTTGATCAAGAGACGAGATTAAAGCACAGAATCAGACTGAGTTTGGCGGTTTTCCAAAAATACAAAACCATTCTAAAATAAACAAAAAAAACGGTCTCAATAAATGTTTAAGTTTAGTAGCGGGAGAGAGAGTGTTGTGTGAGAGGGAGAGAGAGAGAGAGAGCGAGTGGGTAAGAGAGGTAGTGTTAGAATTTGTATAGAATAATAGGTGGGATACTAAAGTAAAATACATGCAATTATGGAGTAAATAGTATTACTAATTATCATGATATTCTCTACTATAACGAATTATTCCACTTTTATTTTATGATTAGTTTTATTACATTTACTCGCGAACGTGCTGGATAGATAGATAGATAGATAGATAGATAGATAGATAGATAGATAGATAGATTGATTGATTGATAGATAGATGGCTGGAGGAATGGCTGGAGGGATGAATAGATAGACAGAAAATAGGTATAAAAAGATAGATAGATGGATAGATAGATAGATAGATAGATAGATAGATGTATTGATAGATAGATAGATGTATTGATAGATAGATAGATGTATTGATAGATAGATAGATAGATAGATGTATTGATAGATAGATAGATAGATGAAAAATAGATAGTTAGAAAGCGAGCGAGAGAGAGAGAGAAATAAAAAGAAAGATGGATGGAATTGCAACAGAAACTGTATCACATAAGACACAAAGATGAAACAATATATTTTAAAGGAAAAAAATGTGCGATAGAAAAAAAATACTTAATCAAAGGATGGTTACTTGTGAGTTAATTGCAAGCCAATCCTTTCGTCCATACCTTTGTTCCAGAACGACAAATAGAAAAGTTGACATGTGTCATCATAAATTTTGATTTCCTCAATTCTGTTTCTTTGGTTGGAGTCGGGGAATCCGTTTTGCCTCTATTATCAGTCCTTACAAGCCTTTTCGGAAGTCAGCTCAACTTGAAAGCACGTGCTTCAAAAACAAGTCAGATGAGGTAGAAGAATTTCTGCAGAAACTCATGCATAGAAATACTCGTAAGAATAATTAAAATGGAAATGCCATTCTTCTATCATTTTATTTCCATATCGTTTTTGCCTTTAAAGGCAAAAACGATATGAACATAAATAGTAAAAACGTAAGGTTAGCAAACGTTCGTTAAAGTAGTTTTATAAAATTACTAGCGGGGAGGGTACTTCGTCCTGTCGTAAATTACGCTTAAGTATGATATTTTAATTTGTTCAGATTTAGTAAATATTATTATAGAATCGTGATTACAGAAAATAAAAGCATTGGGTGCTATCATCTAGAATTGAAACCGGAAGCAAAAATTTAACACTGTAATAACATGACACGCATATAAATTGATTAAATATGAATGTACAAAATGTATAACGATTTTCTTTCAATTTTTACCCCTTTTTAACCCCTTGAAAACTATTTTAACCGGCTAAAGACTATTACTGTACTATTTTTTCATCTCAGTACAAAGCTTTACGAAGGGGATAGCTAACAAAAATGGTCGCCAACACATGGCGTCTGTCATCGGCCATATTTGTTGACTAAATCACCGAGAGATAATAATAAAAATCGAAATTTATTTATATTATAATATTATAATAATATATATGCAATAATAATAATAATAATAATAATAATAATAATAATAATAATAATAATAATAATAATAATAATAATAACAATATTTTTGTGCATGTGTAAGTGTCACCTTAAACGGGCACCATATCAAATAATGAGGGCCACGGAGGATGGAAAGGCCGAATAGAGAAAGCAGTAAGCAGACGTCCGCTGGCTGGAATGCAAAGAGTACATTATTATTTTTTATTTTCACTTTTATTTATTTATTTAATTTTTTGTGATTTAGTCCTCGTAATATATAATCATCAACAGAGGAGTATGATGATACATACGCAATCTGAATAAATTAAAATGTCATGTTTAAGCGTATTATACGACCGAGCAACGCTAGGTTGCCAGTTCATATATATATATATATATATATATATATATATATATATATATATATATATATATATATATATAGTCTAAAGAAGCCTAGAGTAAAAAATAATGCAAAAATAAAAATAAAGAATGCAGTTTAGATTCTCGGAAGGAAAAAAAAATTAATTTTAACCTATCGCAGACTAAGCACCTACATAATCCGACTTCGCATTTGCATAAGCCGATTTCGCAAAAGTCTTCCATTTTAAAACAGAATTTAACTACATAAGGATGAAAAGAGGAAACCTTAACTAAAATTTTGTAAATACAAAATGGGGATCATCAGCTTTTTACCATGTAGCTGTTTTGGAGATTTAAAATCAAGACAGCTGTTGAATACATGTCTCTCAAGTGGATTCCCCAATTCCCCAATATATATATATATATATATATATATATATATATATATATATATAAATTTAAAGGAGATTAGAATAATAGTCTAAAGAGCTAAGTGTATTTTAATGTAATAGTGAAATTACTAGTTTAATTAAAACACAGGAAATGCTCGTTGTAATTTAGATATATAATAAGCTCGATAGTTAAATGTCCTAGAGCTAATTCAATATTAAGTAATGTGATTTATAATTTAAAAATTAAAAAAAAAAATTTTTAATTTAAAAATCAAATTTTAATTAAACTAAAAATCAGTTTCATAAGAAGGAACAACAACAAAGTCAATTATCTGTACGATCGTTTCGGAAATCCGTGCTTTTTATTTGTGGTATACATGAAGTCACGTAAAACAATTATACATATTTTTTTTGGTAAGCACGGTCTCCTCCTCAGCAAATTTAGGAGGATTTCTATTGAATTGAAAAGACACCAAAAATAAACCTAGCATTAAAAGTAAGGCAGATGAATCTGAAAAATTGAAGTAAAAGGTTTGGATTTAAAATTTATAAGAAAATTAGTATAGGTTAGAGATAGAAATGAGTAGAAAAAATATATATTTTTTTTTTAATTTACATAATAAATTTGATTTAAAAATATATAGATATAGTTACCTTTTAGTTTTTCTTTTTTATATATATATATATTCATTTTCGTTCCTTCGGACTTTTACTTCAACACCTGATGATGATTCGTGGACGAATCGAAAGCGCTCGTGACAGCAACAACAATGTAACTTTTATTAATATTTTTGATTTAGATACAAAAAAAAGATTATACGGAAAATCTAAAAATTAAAAAAAAAAAAAAGAATCATAAAGCAAAGTGTATTCGTTGCATTTAATAATGTTTGCTTGAATGAAAAAATGCTGCCTAATATATCAATTTCAAAGATATATATATATGTGTGTGTGTGTGTGTGTGTATGTGTGTGTGTGAAGTTACAAATATTGCAAATTACAATTTAATCGAACGAAGGCTACTAAATAAACATAATTATTTCCTTTTTCCATAGAGTTTTAAAGAATAACCTTTTTCTCCAGGGAAAAAAACAGTAAGCGAAATACGTTTTACAAAGAATAGCTGTAATTTTCTTGGCTAGCTCAGAAAATTGAAAGATCCAAAGTATGAGAGAAGCACTATTTTGTAAATTATATAGATATATATATATATATATATATATATATATATATATATATATATATATATATATATATATATATATATATATGCAGGATATTCAACGTGAAGTCTATGTATGAATATGTACACGGTGTCCAAATATATGCATTCTTTTACTGAATATAACTTACACATTTTTATGAACATTTTCTTATATGTGAATAATGGTTATAGAAAGACTATGGGAAACAAAATCATTCTAAATTGCTATTGAAAACCAAGGATATAAGTGAAGTGTAAAGACGTTTTAGATGCACCAACAAGACTCACAATTATTTGTTTGTGAGATAAGTTTGAGTAAGAAGGCACATTTAATTGAACAGTTAAAAGGTGTCCACAGGAACCTCCCTGGAAGACTACAATCATCAACCAGTCTCACAAAAGCAAGAGGAGTCATTGAAAGGTTTCACTAATCGGCTAATAATCTGTTCGTCAAGCAGCTCGAAAGACAGGAGTTCCAAAATGTTGGATTCAATAAGTGAACGTTGTTAGCTGTCTATGGACCACAATGGCCACCAAATTGAACACTTTCTATAACTGACTGGTTTTTATATTTGTTCATTGTATTTTGATGCATAAAATTTGTCTTTATTTATAATAAATGTTGATATTATGATTAAAGATTTATTGGGACACCCGATATGTATATACACATACATACATGATAGAAAAATGTCCGACTGAGATAACAACATGAATTTATTTTTCTAACAGAATTATTCAGAACATTAAGGATTTTTTTTTATTTTAAGTTTTAAAGTTAAGGCAAAATCATTTATATTTATTAAAGATTAAAGAATTAAAATCTATTTGATGATTATTTTTTTCAATCAGAAATTCGTCCTTCGGATTCTTTTTTAGGGAAAGTATTTTGCTGTTTGACTAAAATTTATGGGTGCAACTACACTGTAATAGTGAAATTTGGGAAACGAAAAAAATCAATTAAACAAAAACAATGTTATCTGCTGACTTTCTGTGTCAATTTCAGCTAAAAGCAATGATATCTACTTAATTGGCATGTCAGAAGTACTTAAATATTACTGCATTATTTAAAAAAATATAAAAACGAGTTTTCAATCTTTATTGTAAGAAAGCCTCGCCATATTTCTTTGGGAACACGTGACATAACAAGGGAAGTAACTCAGTTATGCTAAATTTTGGATTCAATCAGTGGGCGTTGTTAGCACAATGGCCACCAAATTGAACACTTTCGATAATTGGTTTTTATATTTCTTCACTGTATTTTGATGTATAAATTTTTTCTTTATTATAATAAATGTTGATTTTATTATTATTTAAAGAATGTATACATTTTATTCAAATAGCCTATATTTAGACGATAAGGCCCAAACAGTTGTTGGTTTGAACTTAAGAAGCCTCCATTAAATTCAATAGTAAAATGTGTATCCGCAGGATTGAAATATTCAGAACGTTCTATAGTTCTTGCCTTCAAAAATCTTGCAGTCTAGAAATTATAGTTTGAAGAAGGATTAATGAAATTAGTTTACATTAACGAGCTAACATTAGCATAAATATGGCGAGTTAAATACTATCCAACGAGTTTCCTTCCATGGAGAGCAGGTGAAATGTGATTAGAATTGAAAGGTTGGTTGTCTGTAAGGAGTTCTTGGGGTGTTAAATATAAAGTTATCTGCAATTGGTTACGAACTGGAAAGCGTCAAGATGATTAGAAATGATATGGGTGGGAGGAGAGGGGGGTTAAGTAGTCGGGTTTGAGTATCAAATTACTGAATTGAGCAAATTTAATATAAATAAACGCGAAAGTACATACCTTTCTACATCCCCATATATATATATATATATATATATATATATATATATATATATATATATATAAAATATTATATATAAAAATATATATTATAAAATATTATATATATATATATATATAATATTTTGGTTGCAAAAATTCACCTTTGAACCAAATTACCATAGGTTTGCAATAACAAATGTCACATATAAATTTAATATGTCTAAACTATCCACAATTGTATGTAACTGTATAACGCCGTTTCATACATATTTATTCGTTAAAATAAAATCCTTCAATCCATCCTAGGAGCGCCATCAACACTTTCGTCAAAACCTACAGAGGAAGTAGTTCGTATTTTCCCCTCTATTACAAAAGATCTTCCACCGACCACACTCAACACCGGGAAATAATATTCACATTATACATATACCGTCCTGTCTTCCTTCGTAACTGCCACACAAACTCATACACATAACATTACTTTTCTTTTCCACGTTAACAAAATAATAATTTCTCACTTACAAAAGCCCAGCTAATCTCATTGGCTGGGAGTAAACAAATTGCTTATTCCGGAATACGATTGTTCGTAAATATAATTATTTCATTATTACATACGTTACATTTCGAACACACTACGTTTACAACAAAAAAGAATGTCCGCACCTTATTCACCTTGCAATCGTTTTAACGTTAAACAAACGAATTATTTCCCCCCTTCACCAGCACACAAAGTTAAACGCGCACGCACACATCTAGAGAAAGAGCTACACATAGAGAGAGAAAGACAGGCAGACAAAGAGAGCAAGAAATAGACAGAAAGATAGTGAGAGAGAGAGAAACATATAAAATCATCGTAAAGATACAGATAGACAGAGAGAGACATTAAGAGGCATAAATAGAGATAGATAGAGAGACAGAGATAAAGAAAGAGAGAGAGGGAGAGATTAATTCATCGCCCCTGTGCTTAAACTTTGAGCTCATTTCATTCACACGTTCAGTTAGATTTGAATGTTGTTATTTCGAAGTACTACACGTCATGCTTTCACCATGGCCCATTTCATTAGCGCGTTATATTTTTATACATTTCCTTTTTATCTGGCGTCATACGTTCGCGCCTCGCTAATGCAGGTAATTTTTTTATTCTATTTTGTTTTTTTTTTTTGTCCTTACTCTTTTTCTGTTTTTGCGCTCGAACCGGTAATCGCTGCTATTTACATTTTTATAGGGGTTTACTTACTTTGTATAACTTTTCTTTCCAGAGGCCTCGCACAGAGATTAACTATTGTTAAATGTTTCTTTTTTAAATATTTTTACACACAAATACGACATAATGTAAAATAACGTTGAAGTTTTTGTGCGTAATTTAATCTATTATAACTATTAATGAATGTTTAGTTTTCATTTTTTACTCAAATAGGTTACAAAGCTATATAGATTGTTTTATTATTACATACGTTACATTTCGGGTTAATTTCTTGCCAACTACACCAACACATAACAAAAGGTGGGTTGTGGGTTTCTGGCAAACTACACCAACACATAGCAAAAGGGTGGTTGTGGGTGTCTATTCAGAATGCCATTATTAACATGAGGAGGTTAGTGGTTGGGCCACAACAACACCCACCGTACTTTTTCGTACGTGGAGGGGAATGCTATCACCGGACAACGCCAGTTAACGGGTCCTGCTAATATACATATACATATATATATATATATATATATATATATATATATATATAGAGAGAGAGAGAGAGAGAGAGAGAGAGAGAGAGAGAGAGAGAGATTCGTACATTTATAAGCTACAATAAACATCCAAATGAACGCTTTGACGATAATTACGGTTTTCAAAAGGCGAACAATTAAAAGATACATCTGCGTTACTTAATAATTGCTAGGTTTATTTATGATGTTTTTTACATATATAAAAAAAACACCCAATACTTTTGCTGATGAGGAGACTTTGTTTAAGAAAAAATATATGTCAAAATTATTGTCCGTGGCTTAATGTCTGTCACAATAAAAACATCGTTTCCGAAACGATCGTACAAATTATTGACTTTGTTGTTGTTCCTTCTTATGAAATAGATCTTTCATTTTTAATTCTAATTTGAATTTTAAATTATCAATCACATTACTAAATATATATATATATATATATATATATATACATACATATATATATATATATATATATATATATATATATATATATATATATATGAATAGAAATGTACAAAAAAAAATACTAAAGGTATAAAAGCTTATAACTTTTCTTTGTTCGTTTTCAATTGGTGACGTGCAGGAATACAAAATAATATTATGAGAAAAAAAAATTAAAAACTTTTTTTGCAGGTACATAATTTTCGACCGATCCGTCAGTCTTCATCGGGGTTTAGTTTACGATATATTGCAAGTAAGAATTGTTGAATATTATTACTAGGAAAAAAACATTGAAAATAAATTAAATCTACTCTTAATTTTTAGGCATTTATTACCTAAGTTATCATCTACACAAAGCATACATTTATGTAAAATACAGTTTTTTTTTATTTATTCATTGGGGTGTGAAACTTTTGAAATATTAGTCATTTCTACGTATTTATGAAGCCGACGTTGTGCAATATATATAACTTGAGTTCTTTCAGCTATAATCAAAACCGAAACCAAAACTTATGAAGAATTCTTTATAAAATCATTTATAAAAAAATAGATTACTGGAGTACCATCAGCTATAATCAAAACCGAAACCAAAACTTATGAAGAATGTTGGATAAAATTATTTAAAACGAGAAATGGAAGTCCATAAAAATTAAACGAGTGTCGCTTAGCACACACGCTATCCTATTAATATATAAATGTTATTATTGCTCTAAGTAGTTTAATTGCATATAAAGTATAAGATATATATATATATGTATATATATATATATATATATATATATATATATATATATATATATATATATATATATATATGAACCAAGATGGCCGTCAGAACAAACATACAATGTTGAGTCTTCTTTGTATTTTCTTTCTCTTGTTCTTTTCTCCAACAATATATTGTTATACATTTTTTCTTTCTAAATCAAGAATTTCTATTTTTCTGAGACAAGAGTCTGTATTGACATAATAAAACCAGTTGTTCCTGCTTAACAAAACTATCTGTAAAAAATGTACTGAAATTTTTACATATACAGGGTGACCCCCCAAAAAAAAGCTAAATGGAAGCCATCTAGAACATATGCTGTAGAACGGAGAAAAAAAAGGCCAAAGACCCTTGTGTTTTGATGTGATGTGTTGAATATAATAAACTAGTTATGACCAAAGTTTAATTTCATTCGGACAAAGCACTAAGGAACAGGGCCTAATTAGAGTTGGGTTACCCTGTATATATAGTGTATCACAAAAGTGAGTACACCCCGCGCATTCCTTCAAATATTTAAGTATATCTATTCATGGACAACACTGAGGAAATGATTTTTGACACAATGAAAAGCAGTCTGTCTTCACTATATATAACAGAGTTTATTTATTTTCCCCTCAAAATAACTAAAAATATAGCCATTAAAAGCTAAATCACTGGCAACAAAAGTGAGTACACCCCTTATGAAAAGTTGTCAATATAAACATATAACATGTATAATTTTAATATTTTGTGTGACCACCATTATTATTCAAAACTGCGTTTACTTTCCTGGGCATAGATCTAACCAGAGCTTCACTTGTAGCCACTGGAATGCTCGCCCACTCTTCAATTACGACGTCGCTGAGCTGGCGGATATTTGAGACTTTGCGCACCTCCACCTTCTGGTCGAGGATGCCCCTAAAATATTCTATTGAGTTCAAGTCTGGAGACATGCTTGGTCAGTCCATCTTCAGTAAAGCAGTTATTGTCTTGGGTGTGATGTCTTTTGGACCATTGTTATGCTAGAACATACTCTGCGACCCAGTTTCTGGAGGCAGGGCATTATGGTCTGCTGCAGTATTTGACAATATATGTTCGGGTTCTTTTTTTTCCTCGATGAAATGTAACTCTTCAATACCTGCAGCACTCAGCCCCAGAAAATGACATTCCTCCCAGGCATGACCCACTTATCTTTGTACTCTTCAACTTTATCACTCTTTCGGTGTTGCCCCATAAAGAGATATACTTAAATATTTGAAGAAATGTGAGGGTTGTACTTACTTTTGTGTGTACGTGTGTATTTAATAAGCAATCAGAAGTACATGATCGTAAACTATAGAGCAAAGTGTGTGTGCGTTTTTTTTTTTTTTTTTAATTTAAAATTATACATTTAGGCTTTCTATAAAGATAATCACTTTCAGAATCAGAAGCATTTCGTCATGAATAGGCAAATGAAAATTCTGAAAATATGGAAAGATAAAACAACGTGAGATACCCTAGAATGCACGAGAAAAGTGAATGGACGTAATAATGAAGAGATATCATTGGAAAGCTTGCACGAAAAATGAAAACGAAACTAAGAAATATTAAGGACGATTAGCTTCACCACAAACCAGAATACATGAAGGTAGCAATGTATTAGGTTGTCGCTAATGTTCTTAAACACTTGCAAAAAAATTGGCTTTTTTCGCGCCAAAAAATAACACAAAAGTGCAAAAATTTATCCACAAAATAAAAACTATCATTTTTCAAAACTTTCTGCCATCGATCTACAAACTTTCGGATCAGACGGTTACGAATTCAAGAATTCTTGATACTCTTCCTCGCCTTCATCGAACGAGTCAAATCGGCAGCCCGTCAAAAAGTATTGCACTGAGCGGGAAAGGCCGTAATCTGATATAGTACAGTCAGGACTGTAGCCTGGATGTGACTGAATCTCAACGCCATCTTGCTCTTTAAACTCGTCTTTGGTTTTCTGGCAGTGTATGGCCTAGCTCTGTCTTACTGACTCAAAGTGCGCTTTCAGTTAATCAGAGCGAAGTGCTTTTGTTTAAACTTCATATACCCTCTCCACTTGCTTAGCTTGTACCACTTTAAGATCGCCGCCTATGCAATTGTTCTTTCATCCCCAGCGGCACAACTCCCTTCTGCAACTTTCGAGATTAAAAGACGTCGCTTCCAGCAGTAACGAATCAAAACGTGCGGCTCAATTTTATCAGTTGCCATCTGAGATTGGAAGATGAAGATCACTACGGCTATATAAGCACAATAAACTAATAAAAATTGCATAACATTTTTTTAAAGTGTTTGCGAACTTTGGGAAAAATCTAATATATAAAACCGTTTTCGTTTTAGCGTATTTAGCGACAAGGAAAAGGTGTTAGTCTAGTCGCACTAATGAGTTGTAATACAACGAAACAGTACTGCACGTAGATGACTGTATATATATATATATATATATATATATATATATATATATATATATATATATATATATATATATATATATAAGAATAATGTATTTACCATACAATTTGGATATAAAATTCAATATCATTTTCATTTTGAACCAATATATAATTTCCCTTACTCTATGATTTAAAAACTTTAAAAACTTTAAAAACTTGTAATTATCATTTTCTACGTTTATAGTATTTAGCAAATTAAGTATCAACCATTATAATATTTGCTAATATTTTTTCCTCTGAGGAGATGGGTAGACACTGAAAACCTATAGGTTAAGGAGATATACTTACCGAAATATATTCTGTCTTGGATATATTAAAAATTCTAGATTTGAAATTATGAATATCTCCTGTATCATTTAATCCTTATATACTGTGAAATTTACTTTGTGTATGAAAACTAAAGAAGGAAGATAAAACATATGAGAAATATTTGGAATCAAGTCTCCTCTTGCTCTTGCTGTAATTTCAGATCATTTGAAACTATAGCAGCGTTTATTGGAAACCATCAGATATTTTATGACTCATATGCAACACTAGAAAAAATAACTACGAGTGAAACATTTTATCGCTGAAAAAAGTGTTAAAATAGGCTCTGAATCCCTTATGTGCGGCGCTAAAAGCAATTATTACATAACCCACGACACTATTAGAGTCATTAGTTTTCCAAAGGACCTTTATTTATTAAAATCTGATCAATAGTCGCTGAGATTTTAAACTTATAAAAATGCCCCTATACATAGATACATACATATATATATATATATATATATATATATACCTATATATATATATATATATATATATATATAGATAGATAGATAGATAGATAGATAGATAGATGCATAAATAGATAGATATAGATATATCTATGCTAGTAGTCAAACTGAATATTGAAATGCATATATCTTTCTGTCTATGGGACGAAACTGCATGAAAATTTGCAGGGTGTTTGAAGATTTTAATATTATTCTATGGTTAAAATTTTATGACAATTGATAAAAAATAACCTATGTTTTCAAATCAATAAATTATGCCCAAATTTGCCAAGCCAGCTGGAGTATTCTCTCATGTGGCTTTCACAGGCCACTAATATATATTATGCACGTATTTTTTATGTAGTAATTGGTCTATGGTTTAAATATAAATATTATTATTGATACTTTATAACTATTGTTATTATTATTATTATTATTATTATTATTATTATTACTACTATTATTTTTATGATTATTATTATTATTATTATTATTATCATTATTATTATTTTATAAATCTTGTCATTATTATCAATACACACAGAGTGACTTTCGAGCCGAGAGCACATACATTTAAGTACTTGTTCTGATATTATCCTCGGACTATGAGAATTCCTTCGGGACTGAGACAATTTTCCTTCAGGACCGTGACTATTTTTACTATAATTTAATTACTTATATTAATGTTATTATTATTATTATTATTATTATTATTATTATTATTGTTATTATTATTATTATTATTATTATCATTATTATTATTATTATTATTATTATTATTATTTTATAAATCTTGTCATTATTATCAATACACACAGAGTGACTTTCGAGCCGAGAGCACATACATTTAAGTACTTGTTCTGATATTATCCTCGGACTATGAGAATTCCTTCGGGACTGAGAAATTTTCCTTCAGGACCGTGACTATTTTTACTATAATTTAATTACTTATATTAATGTTATTATTATTATTATTATTATTATTATTATTATTATTATTATTATTATTATTATTTATTTATTTATTTATGTATTATTTATTTACTTACTATTTATTTATTTTCGTTCCTATCCTGCGTGCCATCTCTATAGGGCGGGAGGGCGGAATTTACTCCCCTATTAAAAAGCCGACATTGTCTTTAACTCTGCCCTCTTTGAGAGTTTCATATTTATTATTATTATTATTATTATTAGTAGTAGTAGTAGTAGTAGTAGTAGTAGTAGTAGTATTGCTGCTGCTGCTGTTGTTGTTGTTGTTGTTGTTTAAAACTATCACCTTTGTTATTAATACGTTACTGTACTATCATTATCATAACTATTAATTACATTATTCTTAGCGTTTAACAATTTCATTGCAATTCCAATATACATATTGAAATCATTTGCGTCTCATTTTTGCCGTTTCAATTAAACGCTTTTACGTTGCAACATTTAAAAAAAAAATTAAATAAAAAATAAAATCTTCTTCCACAAACGGCTAAAATAAACCATGTGAACTTTTTCGAACATGATTGCTAGGAAGTAACGCTGTCCGCACTACAATTTTCCAGTTTTTTCAACGGCTTTCTTTTTCTTTTTCGTTTCGATACTTTTTTGTGACCAAGAGCGGAGGTCCGCTTGAAATATAAATAATAGCAATGAAAATATTAAATACAAAAAGAAAAACCCTCCTAACCTCCAACGTAATAGATGTATGGAAACTAAAGCCGCTTTCAGGACTGCCAGCAACCATTGTACCAAAGTAATAAAGAACGCAAGAGAGTTGTATACTCAGTCCGTCAAGTCCAAAGTAACTGAGCAGCGGCTTGGTTCCCACCAGTTTTGGCAAATTGCAAACAGAATCTTGAACAGAAGTGTGTGCTCCATCCCAACTATCATCAATGGACCTGAGTTAATCTCGTCAGCATCAGACAAAGCCAAACTTTTTGCCAAGAACTTTGCAGCTAATTCGACCCTTTGCGACCAAGGCTGCCAACCCCCAATATTTCCTCCTGTATCAGAAAATACACTATGTGATATACAAATATATGTATGTGATGTTGCCAAGCTAATCAAAAACCTTGATTCCAGTAAAGCAACCGGCCCTGACGATATTCCAATTATAGTACTCAAAAAACTTCAACCAGAACTAGAACCCATACTTACAAAACTGTTTAAACGTTGTCTTAAGGAAAATTGCTTCCCATCACCCTGGAAAATCTCATCAGTATGCCCTGTATTTAAGAATTCAGGTGATCGTTCATCCCCCTCTCAATACAGGCCAATAAGTCTCCGGTGCGTCATGAGTAAGTTGCTGGAATCTGTGTTAAATAGAGAAGTAATCAACCATCTCAGCAAAAATAACCTTCTTAGTGACACACAATATGGTTTCCGTTCTGCTAGATCTACAGCAGATGTGCTTACAGTTATATCTCATAGGATTAGCGAATCTCTCGACAGAGGCAACCTTTTTATGGCAATTGCTCTTGACATATCAAAGGCTTTTGGGAGGGTATGGCATAAGGGTTTACTTCACAAGATCTCCAGCTATGGTATTGCTGGAAATGTCTTCTCAATTATTAAATCATTTCTCTCTGATAGGTTCATAAGAGTAGTAGTTGATGGGCAAAAATCAGAAGCTCACAGTATAAATGCTGGAGTCTCTCAGGGGTCGATGCTGGGCCCAACTCTTTTCCTGATCTACATTAATGATCTTCCAAATCACATCCTTACATCATTCGTAGACATTTTTGCTGATGACACTACCATCTATGGTAGCACATCTAAGACAGTAAACGACCAAGTTCTATCCGATTCTCTCTCCTCTGATCTTGATCACGTAATACAATGAGGAAAGGAGTGGCTGGTTACTTTTTATGCATCTAAAACCAAGCTTCTATCTTTACATCATCAACGTTCTGATCCCCATCTGGCATCAATTGAAATGAATGGCTCTCGTCTTGAGGAGGCCTCAAGTTTTTACAGGCTTCTGGGCTTGACATTTACTCCTGATCTTAAATGAAATACGTACATCAAATCTGTTGCCAAGGCCGCTGGAAAAATGGTCGGATCCTTCTATCGATCCAGTAGATATCTCACTGCTGATGCAATTCTCTATCTATATAAGAGCCAGATACGTCCAAGGATGGAGTACTGTTGCCACATATGGGCAGGAGCTGCTAGAAAAGACGTCCTGCCTTAATATAGTTCAAAATAGACTTCGGAGCCTGGTGGGAGATGTCCTTTTCTCTTCGCTGCAACCTCTGTCTCACAGAAGAGATGTTGCGAGTTTGTCTCTGCTTTATCGTTATTTTCATGGAAAGTGTTCGACTGAGCTTCAATCTATGGCCCCCCCTCGCCAAACTTTCACAAGAAACACTAGACTAGCTGAAAAATTTATCAATAATTTTCCCCACTCTTTATCTGTACCTAAACCTAAACATAGATTCCATGATCAAAGCTTCTTCCTTAGAACTGCACGCCTGTGGAATTGTCTTCCGTTTTCCTGCTTTCCAGCTTTCTATAATATGGTTGTCTTCAAGTCCAACATGAACAAGTTTCTGATGAGCCGTTCCACTTAAGGTAACAAATTTACCGAACTTCCATTATTATCGATTGCTTCAGTAAGGGGAAAATATGAACCCATCTATGAATTCTGACGATGCTAGTTGGATATTTCCTCTTCTTTTTGAGGATTTTCCCCTAGCTGAAACAATATGAAAACTCATTCTGGACTCACAGTAATAAATTTCCGATATATATATATATATATATATATATGTATGTATGTATGTGTGTGTGTGTGTGTGTGTGTGTGTGTGTGTGTGTGTGTGTGTGTGTGTGTGGTGTATTATTGTGTGGGGATGAGTTCGTTTCTTATAGACTCGAAAACTGTTGGACCAATTTTTATGAAATTTAATACGAAATTATTTATGTGCATGGCGGTGTTCTTTGATCGGTCTTGTATCAGAATGTTTTCGATGCTATCTATAATCATTTATCGCAATAATCCGATGAAAGGAGGAACAAGCGATTTTCATCAAACTTAATATCGTACACAACTTTCATCACAAGTGTATTTGAGATACTTTATTGCCACACAAGCCGATAGGTTTGACATATACCATCAACATTATGGCTATTGATATGACAAGGACCCGTTTGAAATAAATGTTTCTGTGTAAAGCATAATTGCACCAGAATACTTTGCTGTTTCATTATAAACTCACATTCAACCCATTGTCACTGCACAAGCAGAAAGACCAGCCATAGAAAATCAACAGTACGTTCTTTGATATGACAGCTGTGCGTTCAAAATGTGGGTTTCTGTGTAAAGCACAATCGCACAACAACACTTGGCTGTTTCATTTTAAACTTACATTCAACCCATTATCATTGCACAAGCAGAAAGACCAGCCAGAGAAAATCAACAGTACGTTCTTTGATAGTGCAGGTGCCAGTTCGAATCGAATGTTACTATTTAAATCCCAATTTCACAATAGTTTATATTTTCATTTTAAACTGATGGTCAAGCCATTAGGACCACACGAGCAGAAAATTCAGGCATAAAATAAGTTCTTTGATATGACAGGGGCGTAACTTTTCTATTTCCGATCTAAAACGTATTTAAAATTGGCCTTGTCTATCTCACCATACTTTTGTATAATGCAGATTTTCCCGACTCCTTGGATCAGAAGAATTTAATTTTAAAATGCTATAGCCTAAAAGGTCCCCAGTTTTTTTTTTGTTTGTTTTTTTTTTTTTTTTTTTTTTCATTTCAACCGTTACTTAACCTTATTGTAATAATAAAGTTCTTATGTCTTTTTCCGGACTGTCGACTTTCCGATATATATATATATATATATATATATATATATATATATATATATATATATATATATATATATATATATAAATTTAAAGGAGATTAGAACAATAGTCTAAAGAGCTAAGTGTATTTTAATGCAACAGTGAAATTACTAGTTTAATTAAAATATAGGAAATAGAAAGTGTTCGTTGTAATTTAGATATATAATAAGCTCGATAGTTAAATGTCCTAGAGCTAATTCAATATTAAGTAATGTGATTTACAATTTAAAATTCAAAAGTTTAAAAAAAAATGTTTAAATTTAAAAATCAAATTTCAATCAAATTAAAAATCAGTTTCATAAGAAGGAACAACAACAAAATCAATTATCTGTACGATCGTTTCGGAAATCCGTGCTTTTTATTGTAGTATACATGAAGTTATGTAGAACAATTATATATAGTTTTTTTGGTAAGCATGGTCTCCTCATCAGCAAATTTAGGAGGATTTCTATTGAATTTAAAAGACACCATAAATAAACCTAGCATTAAAAGTAAGGCAGATGAATCTGAAAAAATTGAAATAAAAGGTTTGGATTTAAAATTTATAAGGTTAGAGATAGAAATGAGTAGAAAAAAATATGTATTTTTGAATTTACATAATAAATTTGATTTAAAAATATATAGAGATAGTTACCTTTTAGTTTTTCTTTTTTTGAAATCAGGAACTGTGTTTAACGTAGTCATTTAGATGTTTGCTTTTTATTTAATTGAATGATGAATTTTAAAAGGGCGACGCTCGTGCAATAAATTGTTTCCGTTAGCGTATTTTTGATTTAAAGACGCTACAGTTATATAGAGAGAATATTTGTTTTACAAGTTTTTAAGGGGAGATAATTGTCATGTGTTATTGACTTTATTTATTATTTGTTTTAATGGTCTAAGGGAGGTAATGGGTCTAACTTAATTTATTAAAAAAAAAAACAACTGTAATCTATTTTTACTAATGAGTAATTTTTAATGATTTAAGGTGGTTTATATTTATTAAATTTAAACCAACGTTTATGATTACATGTTAGAAGCTCGTGTTTTGAATTTAATAGTTTGGTTGTACTTTTTATATTTTCATATTTTAAAATTTTTAGGGTTTCTTTTGTACATAGTGCACAAAATTTATCTCCTGGTTTATATGATTTGCAAGTCTCAATTATTTGCCATTTTAAGTTGAAAGAAATATTGCTATTTTTTAGTTGCCAAATATAGTTGGATAGAGTAGTTTGGTTTGATAGAGAGTTATTTTTAAAAGAATGTTTGTGCGTTGAAATTCTATGTTTTATTAGGCCAGATGTGGAACCAATATATATTACCTCTTGATTATTGTGATTATTTTCCGTTAGGTCTATTGTTGGATTATTACCACCCTTAGACCAGTAAAACAAATAATAAATAAAGTCAATAACACATGACAATTATCTCCCCTTAAAAACTTGTAAAACAAATATTCTCTATATATATATTAACTGTAGCGTCTTTAAATCAAAAATACGCTAACGGAAACAATTTATTGCACGAGCGTCGCCCTTTTAAAATTCATCATTCAATTAAATAAAAAGCTATAGCAAACATCTAAATGACTACGTTAAACACAGTTCCTGATTTCAAAAAAAGAAAAACTAAAAGGTAACTATCTCTATATATTTTTAAATCAAATTTATTATGTAAATTCAAAAATACATTTTTTTTCTACTCATTTCTATCTCTAACCCATATTAATTTTCTTATAAATTTTAAATCCAAACCTTTTATTTCAATTTTTTCAGATTCATCTGCCTTACTTTTAATGCTAGGTTTATTTATGGTGTCTTTTAAATTCAATAAAAATCCTCCTAAATTTGCTGATGAGGAGACCATGCTTACCAAAAAAACTATATATAATTGTTCTACATAACTTCATGTATGCTACAATAAAAAGCACGGATTTCCGAAACGATCGTACAGATGATTGATTTTGTTGTTGTTCCTTCTTATGAAACTGATTTTTAATTTGATTGAAATTTGATTTTTAAATTGAAAAAAAAAATTTTTAACTTTTGAATTTTAAATTGTAAATCACATTACTTAATATATATATATATATATATATATATATATATATATATATATATATATATATATATATATATATAATGGGTTAAGAAATTCCAACGAAAGAAAGATGTATATTTAAATAAGGGAGTAGTCACCAACAATGCGTATTTTTTAACATTATTTATTTTATTTTTCCGTGTCTTGGTTTTTCAATGAGAATTATGTTTGGATCATTGTAATAATGTTTTTAAGTCATTGAACTCGTTTTTAAGCGCGTTTCAGACGGTCTGTGATGCGTCCTCGTCAGAAATTATTTTCAAATCAAAAAATTAAAAAAGCAACGTGTACAAGGGTTTTTTTATATAGATCTATATAAGAATACTTTGATAAGTATGTTTTAACTTAAATGGGGATGGTATAATAAAATTATGGGGTCTGCGTTCCCGCCTGGCCTCCATAGAATGGAAATAGGCACAAACTTTAATAAGGACTTTTCATATCTATCTGCGTAAGTATACTTTGACAATTATGTTTCAGTTTCAAGTAATATGGTATAATAAAATTATGCGGTGTTCGTTCGCACATGACCTCCATAGAATGGAAATATGTCACAAAGTTAAACAAGGTTTTTAATATAGATCCACAGAATATTGTGATAAGTGTTTCAGTGTGAACATGTATGGTATAATAAATGATGGGGTTTATCTATTTTATTTTTACTTTTATCATATTTTGCCTTGGTTTTGATACCATTAAATTCAATCCAGATTTACAACCCTTCCTTTTCATAACCTATCATACTTTCATAAATCAGAGTCCATTTTCTGTAGGCTGTTTTTTAACATTTGGGGGGGTATAGAATTTAATAAAGGCTAAATACAAACCAATCAACATGATGATATAGAAAAAAAATGAAAATAAAGTTTAGCTAACCAGATTTCGTTCCTCGCTCAACAGAGCTAAATCGAGGAAAATACTATTTTTTTCAAAAAAGTCATGAATATGGCGGGGAAGAAGAAAAAAAGCGAAAATTACATAGAAACTAAATTAAGTCCTAAAAGACTTTTTTTTTCTTACAAAAGTCGACCTCGCTCTTTCATTTAAACATTCTAGGAACTATTTTTATTAAATATTTGAGATCTTCTCTTTGTATTTTCCTCGATTTAGCCCTGTTGAGTAAGGAACAAAACCTGGTAAGCTAACCTTTATTTCCATTTTTTATTTTTTAAATGATCATTGTGATTGGTCTGTATTTATCAATATATATATATATATATATATATATATATACATATATATATATATATATATATATATATATATATATATATAACTCAAATGACCTTTAACGAGTGATGTAACACACTTTCCGGTTAACGACATCCGGTGACGCATGCGCGCATAAACATTAACCCATAACAACGTAAACAAATAAACACAAATCGCTACTTTTGCAGATTTTGACCTGCGCACTGAAATATTTACGTTATTATTTCGAAATTATTATTTAACATGGGAAGAGTGGGGGTGTTTTGCAACTATTCTTTATTACACCTATACTGTCGCTATTTTCTTACAACTAAACAACTTTAGTCCGTTGACAAACACAGGAAAAATTGTAGTAACGCCAAGATTACTACTACTACTACTACTACTACTACTACTACTACTACTACTACCACTAATCTCCATCCGTCCCTTTTCCTTCCTTCTTTGTTCTTGTTTTACTTTTTGTTTACATTTCTAGATACAAAATAGTTGTGTGAGAACGGTGAATTTGTTCATACATTTACTAATCTGTTTCAATATTAGTTTTATTTTATATATTAAAGTTTTATTTTTTTTGCTTCAGGTTTTATTATTTATTTTTTTTTTTAGATTTTAAGTTTCTATAACTTGATTGGAGGCTTTCAATATGGGTTTTTCATTCTTATATTTCTCGTCGGTAGCTTCATGTGCGTTTTTGCTGCTAAATGACTTTCGTTGGAGTTCGATTCGTAGGAAAATCATGTTTAATTTTCGATTTTTGAGCAATTATTCGGAAAAATAGGTAACTTTACACGAATAGAGAGTATTTGTTTTTTCATGTTTGAGCGTTCCGTCCGTGATTTTTCATTTTAATATACTTTCATAGAAATGTTTCTGTTATGTCAAAAAAAAAACCTATTTTCTTTACGTTACAAGTGTCACACTCACACATGAATTCCATAGCTAATATAACATACTGACCTAACGGGTCACGGGCAGTCTAGTATATATATATTCGGATCGACCGTCCGGGAAAAAGACAAACTTAAGTAGGATACTCAAAAAAAAATGCATAAAGGAATGGAGACAAAAGACATAATCGCTAGGTGGAATTATCCACTAATATCCCAGAACTATCAATTGAAACATGTATTGCCAGGGTTAACTAATAGAAGAGGGGTATCCCTTTACAATGTACAAGAAGACGATTTTTACAATGTATTTTTTTAACATGGAGGTCACCACTTATCAAGGCCCGGAAGCCACTCGGGGATAAGGGTTATTGCGTGTACAGTAATCAGTGGGATAGTATCGTAGTAATCATTAGTATTGGAGATTTGATAAAATGTCTTACTTAAGGGGGTGGTTTGTCAGGAATTTGTTTATGTTAGACTTGAAGACATCCAAAGTGTAGTCAGGTGGGAAATAGGCAAACGGAAGAGAGTTCCACAGTCGTGCACTTCTAAGAAAGAAGCTCTGCTCATGGAATCTACGTTTGGATTTATGCACAGATAAAGAGTGGGGGAAATTAATGAGAGTAGATTCAGCTTAAAACCTATACTCGGATTGCCAGACGATCTTGATAATATACGCTCGCCTTGACACCAGAAAGAAAAATACACCTTGTTAGTACATTAGTAACTGAGTTAATTGTTTAGCATCCTTAAGTAGAGGAGGGCGTTCTCTCCTGGCGCAATATATAAATCAGGACATATAACTTGTATACGGTTCAAAAGTGTGCGTTTCTGATGATTCTGAACCGAAACGTGTCTTTTTGCTATATATTAGACAATTCATGACAGAATTGTCCCAAAATGTATAAGTTTATGTGTTTATTATGTTTATTATTGTTTATTATATCTATATATAGCATGATATTTGAATGTTTATCAATTACAAGATAAATGACTGAAACAATACTAGGACGACCTATACACAACATTATCGACCTGGTAAAAGCCTTCGACACAGTAAACCAGATTAAATGTTGACGGCCTGATAAATCTATTTCGGTCGGGTTATATTTCCACTCGTGGAAAACCTTATCTAACATAGATGTTCTTGGCGTATTGCAAGCTTCAAAGGTGTCACGATTGCTGCATCTAAACGAACTGAAGAACGCGAAAGGGTATATACTATTAAAGACAGATCAGTCAGCAACTTACCAACATAATCATCCTTCAAATGCCCTACACGCGGGAGACATTTCAAAGTATGGATCATACTGACAAGCCACTTCGAACCCAAAGGACAACAGCATTATCAAGTCCATATTCACAACGATGATGGAGCATAATTCATAATATAAATCTCACCTGTCTGTTTAAATGTATGTATGTATGTATGTATGTATGTATGTATGTATGTATGTACGTACGTACGTATGTTACATTCGACAGACGCGACTGACTTTCACGAGATCGCTATCGTTTGGAACATCGACCCTTCGGACGACAAATACTGAAAAATTGGCTAAAAACATTACTTCCTTCACCTTCAACTGGGCACTTCTCTACAAAGAGGATCGATTTTTCGATTGACTAGTCTTAATTTAAACCGTCGCCACTTACGGTTTTGCAATGGACGCAACGACAAAGACGTCACGTTTTTTTTTCACGTTCTTGTCCTCCTTCGCGGTCCAGGTTCGAGCCAGCCTGCTTTCTACAATTTTTTTTCTTAAAACACCTCCAAACATCAGGGTAACGCAGGGCATCCAGCCTAGTTATCATGGAATGGAAGTGATATTTACACTTGCAACGTGACTGACCAAACGACTAACGAACAGGCATAGTCATTTATACAGATGCTTGGAGCATAATTATCATTAAATAGGCGTGAGATTTCAATTTGCAACGTGACAGACCAAACCACTAACCAACAGACAGAGTAACAAATACAACTGCTTGGACGCATACAAAAAATGCAGACCTATACACTCCTAATGTTTCTTTAGATAAGCCATTGATTTTTAACAGCTGAAAATGTATTAAATCGTTAAAGTGATGCGAAATAAATCGATATTAACAAGAATTTAATTTAAAAACAGAACCAAACACTTTTTTCGATATTATTTTTCTTTTCGAAGGAAACCATGAATAAAAAGAACAAATGATAGAAAAGAAATACAGAAACTGTTTCGAATGGCGATCAACACATTTGTGATTGATGTTAGTAATTATGCTTTACATGAAGACAATGGTTTTGAAACTAAATAATAAGGAGTGAAAACGTTCCGTTAGTTCTAAAGATACATCTACATATTACTAGCCTGGGTGTCCGGCGTTGCCCGGGTATTTGGAGGTGTGTGTTGAGCAAAAAAAAAAAAACGTGGTAGTAGGCAGGCTCGAACTCCTGACGCGAAGGCGGAAATGAACGTAGAAAAAAATATCTGACGTCTTACCGCTACTCCATGACGCGACTGGAAATCGAAGGCGTTAAAATTTGACGTAGTCAATCAAGAACAATAGGTGACTTGCAGATATGGCGCTGCTTTTGAACCTCCTATGAAAGCAAATTAGACACAAGGTCGTTTTTAATAAGAGGGGGGAGTAATCAGCTCCCCCAAAAAGAGGGAACTCTGGCAGTATCCAGATAAATCGTAACTGTCTCAGTATGAAGGGTTTCTCCTACATTGACCAAGGACTAATTACAGAACAGATACCACTCGGCCCAAAAGTCAGGCGTTTGCGTTCGAATAGTTTCGCTTTTTTATATACGAAAAAGACAAACGAACACTGGAGATGACGGCACTGTGGGAATTTTGTTTAACTCGATCAAAAAAGAGGAAAGAAAGGATGTCCAGTACGAATGCGAAATATTACGATCTGGGAATTATGTGAAAACTTATCGCGGAATCTAACCGACGTGAGAATCCTGATGCAAAAAGCGTTTTGTGGACATAAACAAACGCTCGCGCCCATTTTGCCCTTTTATATGATAGACTAGCGGGGGGTACCCGGCGTTGCCCAGGTGTTTGCAGGTGTGAGTGTTTTTGGGTAAATGAAAACAAAAATCGTTGGTTGTTTAAAAAAAAAAAAACGAAGCCTTGACACGCAGTTGGAAAATAATAAAGTGTGAAAAAAACGTGCGACTTGGCAGGTGCCCGTTTTTGACGAGATAATGACGTCAACTTTGAGTGCGGGACAGTGTTTCATTTACGCGAGTCTATTCGCTTCTTTCTTTTTATACGAAAAAGCTTAATGCACATGTGCGATCGAAAATTGTTGATTATTTATTTTTTGAAAGTCGGGCAAATTACATAGACAGGCGACCCCGGTTGTTAACTGGTAGATATTATCATTTAGGCGCGATATAAAAAGTTTTAAGAAGTTGTGAGGCGACCGATCGCTTCTCGGAATAAAGCCTTTCTTGGACATACACGAAAACGCGCGCGCGCGCACACACACACACACACATACATACATGCACACAAACATTTTCGCTTTTATATTTATAGATGAATTGCTAGCAGGGTGACCTGACGTGGGCCGGGATGTAATGATGATCAACAAATGTTTCACAATCCTATATTTTTATAGCCATCGAAATCGGTGAAATCGCCAATTTTTCAATCTAATCGATTAATGTCCTGCTCTAATTAGGGACCCATCACGGTTCACCAGGAATAATCTTCACATGCCTCTATGCAGTGACTTAGTCCACAAGACATTGTAGTTTACATTGCACTGTAGAAAACCTACTGTTGATTTTTTAAAATTTATTGTTTGCATATAATGTTTTAAATAAAGTTTAAAATGCAAAAGTATAGTATCATGGTTCAGTTGTGCTCTAAACAGAAACATTCATCTTGAACGCGCGCTCAAATAACCTATTGTTGATTTTTATATGCTAGGCCTTTCTTCTTATGTGGTGATAATGATTTGAGTGTAAGTTAAAAATGTAAAAATCAAATATCATGGTTTAGTTGTGCTTTTAACAGAAAAAGAAATTTCGAACGCGCCACTGTTATTTCAAAGAACGTACTGCTGATTTTCTATGTCTGATCTTTCCGCTTGTGTGGTAATAAAACATTCCAAGTGCACTTGTGACATTAGGTTGTGTAAAGTGTTAGCTTTGGCCAAAATCGCCTGTTCCTTCTTTATATCTTACATCCGATTATTTTGAATACATTCCGATGCAAAATCTACCTAAGAACACTACCAGCTACATAAAGCACCTTAGTGTGAAATTTCATGAAAATCGGCCCAGCCGTTTTCGAGTTGATAAGGAAGGAACTTACAGAGACACATACACAAACACATTGACGCGCACACAAAGTTCCTTTTATATGAAAGTAGATATATTTATGTGCATATATATATATATGTGTGTGTGTGTGTGTGTGTGTGCGTGCATGCGTGTGTGTGAATGTGTTTTGTTCACCTCAAAGATAACATATTGCCATTGAGTCGTAATGGCCTACTGAGAATTAGGTGTCAGATTTATAGGAGTCATGCAACGAGATGTTTGTTCACATTAAATTTGAATTCATACATTTTGTACAGTTATGGAATCAGGGAACATGGACGGAATCTTAAAGACTGTGCCAGTTCCTGAAAAGAAGCTATTAGGTCCGGTAACGTGGGACTAAAACCTTGAATGTGTGATGTTCTGCTGGTTGTCGGTCAAATCAAGAGGTACACAAAGTTATGAAAGTCGTTGGAACACACTTCATTTAAATTATAATGAAAACATGCACAGGGGCACACTATTGCAAAGATTGGACATAGACCTTCGTAGTCTGTGTATTAGATTAGAGGCTCTTTTGGGAATCCTGTCTAAGACTAGTTTTTAGTATATAAGCTCAGATCCGTAAAATAAACTTCAACCATGGACGAATGTTTGCTTTATACAGATATAGGATATGCATGTGAAAGAAGTCTTCTAGTAGAAGAGTCCAGCTTTTTTTGCAGACGAATCGGTACTTTCTTCTACGTATTTGTTACATTTATTCAAACCTAGAAATTTAAATAATTAATTCCTATGGTAATGTGCAATTAGTTATTACAATTGTTACGTCTTTGAATCTAGGGGTATTAAACATGCAACATATATTTAAAAATAATAAACAAACTGAAAAGTATTTATTGTGCATAAAAACAAAGAAACAAAAATATTTATAAATGGTCTAAGGGAGATAAACAAGTTTATAATTCAGTTTAGTATATGTTTAGAAGAAAGACCAAGTTATTGAGAATTGATAACAATTTTCTTTTTTTTTTTTTGCCAGAGAGAAATTCAGAAAATCTTTATAATTACCAAATGAAGCAGTTTTATTTTTAAATGGCTTCTAACTGGTTCTTTTTTATAAGATCCGTATCGAGCGGATTTGGATTCTAGGTAATATTAGCCGGAGTTTAATCAGTGTCTGACCACATAGAGCAGCGTAAGAACTCAATCTGACTGATTACCTTCTATAATTTTGGTGAATGGAATATTCCAGAAACGCTACAAATAGAACACCACAGATTAAAACATTCCAGAAGTTCTTGAAAGAAATCATGTTTATATTTTTTTATTTAGAACTCTCAATGAACTCTTTAAGGAGAACATTTTATATTCTAATTTTTAGGTAATTTTTTATAGTAATAATTATACATTTTAATATTATTATAAAAATTTGTAATATCTTGATACTTTTAAGAAAAAATGTTTCTTCCCATGACAGAAACTAATGTTTGGAAAATGTCGCTTATAACACTGTAGGAAATGAGTTTAATGTTTCTAAATTTGTTGAGATGATGATTGATTATTAATATAATTCGAATATTCCAGACTACTGTTCTCACCTTGAATATTATTTTTCTACATCGTTTCAGTCTATGTAACTTCCTACCTTCTTCAGGAGTGCCTTGTTTAACTTGATAACCTTTCAATAGAACTCCAAATTCTGCACTGAATTTTGAAGAGAAACTCTTTATTTTACCCACAGCCTAGCACCCTCTGATTTGTAAAAGTCCTAAGAAATTAGCAACTGTATTCTAAATGTCGCTGGCGCTGAGAATTGGGCCTATCAACGTCCAGAAGACTGTAACGGTCAACTGATTTTAACCAGTACTTTATCCACGACGCGACGATATTTTTTTTCTTTTTTTTACACAGGGATTACCACTTATCAAGGCCCGGAAGCCACTCAGGCATAAGGGTTATTGCAAGTGCATTACGTTAGTGTGGAGATTTGATGAAGTGTTTACTTAAGGGGGCGGTTCATTAGGAATTTGTTTATGTTGGACTTTAAGACATCCAATTTGTAGTCCGGTGGGAAGCAGGCAGACGGAGCAGAGTTCCACAGGCGTGCAGTTCTAAGAAAGAAGCTTTGTTCATGGAATCCACGTTTTGATTTAGGCACAGATATAGAGTGGGGGAAATTTTTCACAGTGGATTCAGGTAGACGGGTGTTTTTCGTGGATTAGGGGGGAACAGAGATTGGAGTTCAGACGAGCACCTGCCTGATATTCTATGCAGATTCGTTTTTCAACAGAAATAATATGCAATAAGCTGTGTGTTAGTAGCATTAAATATAACCATTCATGTTTGGCATCATTCCACAATAGTATTATGTTATATTGCAAGTTTTATATATCTTATGAAGTAGACGTTTGCTTGCATGTTGGTTGGTTAGGCACATTATATTTCTACGTGCGTTAGTCTTACGAATACTTATATAGTTTAGAATAGAGAATTGTATTGCCAATGTACATATTACGTATCAGTTTTCACTATGTAGAATATAGCGAATCTAAACTGAGATAAAAAGAAAAAATTGAACAGGAAATGAAAAGGTGATGACACGTTGTAAAATCCCCACGGCCGTTGGGAGCGAGTACCTCCCGCCATCCGTTACTCCTAAAGAGACGGGAGTTTGTGAATTTTTTTCTAAAAATGTTCGTTCTTTTCAGCATTCGCATCAAACGATCTGTCCTTTCTGTCCCGCGTGTTTTATGGAAATCGAATTCGGAAGACGAAAAGATGCAAAGGAAATATTCAATTACGGGGACTGAAAATGGCAATATTTTTGTGTTTTTATTTAAAAAAAAAAACACAAAAACATAAGCAATACAAAATTCGTGTGAAGATGAAATATGCATTAGATCATTTCAGATGACGATTTTCGACGTAATTGAATATAAAAATAACATCACTACACGGATATATATATATATACTAGCAGGCCGCCATATGTTTCCTTGTCGTAAGATACGCTTAAATATGATATTTTAATTCATGCAGATTACGTATTTATTATTATAGAGACAATTCTCTATTGAATATTATATTGAGCCTAATATATAGTAGAGAGGTCAAACTAATATATATTTTAACTTATCGTCGTTTACTGTATATTTTAGTTTTCACTTCAAATTCTCATTTTTGCTCTTTTTTTTCACTTAAACACCTGATGATGATTCGTGGACGAATCGAAAGCGCTCGTGACAGCAACAACTATGGAACCTTTATTAATATTTTTATTTTGATACAAAAATGATTATAGGAAAATGAAAAATTAAAAAAAAAGAATTATAAAGCAAAGTGTCTCTGTTGCATTTTATAATATTTGGTTTAATGTTAAAATGCTGCCTAAATATACCAATATATATATATATATATATATATATATATATATATATATAGTCATCCACATACAGTACTGTTTCGCTGTTTCACAGCTCATCAGTGCGGCTAGACAGGCAACTACCTCAAGCCAGGATTGAAACCCGACCGTTTGTACGGCAGTCAAGGCTCCTAACTATTACGCTATTGGCGGCTGCTTGAACGAGTAGTGAGTTTAACGATGTTTTGATATCGTATATATATATATATATATATATATATATATATATATATATATATATATATATATATAGCGCCTCCCTCAAGAAGCTGACGGCTTTTAAATTTGATTAACTTCCTCAATATTTAAGTTATGCTTACTAATTTTCATATGTAGGTAGATGAGCCTCTCAGCGATGTTTTGAGACATAGTAATATATGATAGTCTACTTAATCTAATTTTATTTACACAACTTAATCTAGAGTATGTTTTTCACAAGATGTAATTTTAGTTATGAAAAATAATGTTACTCAAATGTCCACCATTTTCATTTTCACACTCTCGTGCTCTCTGCAGTTCATTGTCCAGCACATCACTTAATGTTTCAGGACTCATTGCCCTTATTCCCTCCTCTGTATTGTTTTAAGGCCATTTATTGTGGTTGGTTTGTTTGTGTATACCCGCTCTTTGAGGTAACCCCAAAGGAAGAAATCTGCACATGTAAGATCTGGCGAGCGGGGTGGCCAATTTATCTCATAGCCACAAGACGATGATTCAAGTACGATAACCATTAGACCAGCTTGACACGTTTTTTAAAAAGTGTTTAAAAATTTACTTGGCGTAATACTCTGTCATATGAACAATTTACGCATGCGCGTTCGTGAAGCCGTTAATAAACAGATTAAAATCCGTTAACCGCCACGTACCGATTTTTCAATTTTTACACCTAAGCAGCCTTTTTCCGGATAAAAACAGATTTAATATTTTCCATATATCTAAATATCCTTTGTACCAAATTTCAAGTCTTAGTTCCCAGTCTTTCAGGGTAACCATTTCTTTTATTATCTGATTCGCCAAGTTCGTTATCATCTCGATTACTGCAACTTTTATGTGTGCGTGTTATCGACACCAACGCGTATATATTATATACCTGTGTGTGTTACGTTGTTGCTCTATAATAAGGGATATGAGTGTTTGTTGCGTCATCTCTAATAATGGATTAGAAGAGATGACGTGTTATATTATATATTTATGTTGTATCATAAAGGGAATCGCGTGTAAGTGACATGTATTTTCAGAACCTACCTCTGCTTCTTCGATGTTGGACCATCTAGAATTTCTCGTCCTGGAGGGAGACTTGATAACTGTTTTTGGATGAAGATTCAATCACTCCAAGACAAGGAATTAGTTCTATAGTTTATTTCACTTTTCCCAGATTTCCTGCAGAAGGTGGAAAGTGAAATCGGCCTGTGTGTGTTCTTCTTCTACACACGTCAGCGTCGTCCCCCCCCAGTGAAGAGGAGGAGACAACGGGAAGCCGTCCGTTGTCTTCTCAGTCCAAATCAAATCTCAACGATTCAGCTAACCTGATCACATGACTCACACGCAATAAAATCAGCTGATCTTTTACTTCCGGTCAACGTGTCTACACTATAATTCCACTCTCCCTCTCTCTCTCTCTCTCTCTCTCTCTATATATATATATATATATATATATATATATATATATATATATATATATTCCTTAACATGTGTATATATCACGAGAACCAAAAACGCATATGTTGTATAGCCGTCTACGTCTTTATGTCATTGTGTGTATCATATATATATATATATATATATATATATATATATATATATATATATATATAACGTTGTATCTGTGATCGTCTATACGAACTCCTGAACATAATATGCGTGGGTGTCGAGATTTACACATAAAATGCAGTTCATTTAATATGGAACAGTGTTTTAACAGTACGAACAAATATATTTGTCAACAGGACTCCAGACAAAGGAAACACATACTTTGTACATAGTTTCAACACATCGGACAAATAGACGCATACGTTCTTTGAATAGCAACTTTTTGACTCATCGTTTTTCGACGTGATTCTGAAAATGGAACGATTTCTCCTCTGAAAACCTACTAATATTTTAAACATAACATTTATTTTTAAGATTGCAACTTCTTTTTCGCTCTTGCAATGCGCGCCATTTCTCTGTGCTGATTACATTTCTCTAACTTCCCACACGAATGCTCCCAGGACTGACAACTCTAACTCTCAGACTAAAACAACCAGACGAATCGCTAACTTCTAACTGGTCTGTTCTCTAAGACAGCGTTGGACGATAAAATTGTCGCCCTGTAAAAGACATGATTCCATTTGAATTTGATAAAAATTGATTTTTTTTTTGTTGCACACTATCTTCTACTTGGCCAGTTGTGTACAAATCCCAAGAGCGATAGGAGCTGGATTGTTACGCATAAGAAAAACGTACCCAGGGTGATGAAAACAAAGTTTCTAGTCACTGTTATAGTTTTGGTGTGGCTTCAAGTGATCGCCACATCTTGCCACCTTGCTTTTGCGACGTCGGCTTGAAAGTCTACACCAATGTTTACCTGGATGTGCAGAAGAGTGTGGTTTACTCTTAGTGCAATTAGGTGATCGTTGCCAGACACTGGGTTTGGCAGCAGGACTCGTCGCCAGCCCACAGAGATTCAGACTTGCCTCCAGAAGGCGGTCTAAGATGTTGTAATCTTCTCTCAATAGCCCCCGTTTCTCCATCGACCTGAACCCGCTCGACTACTTCGTTTGGTCATAAGTCGTGAGTATCACCAACATGACGTCCCCCAACACCAAAACCAGCCTGATCGCTGCTATCCACCGAGTATTCGCCGAGCTCCCGCCGGCTATATTGGAGAATCATACTTCCAATTCAGGACCGATATCGAAGCGGTGATTGAGGTTGAAGTTAAGTACATTGAATAGAATCAATGTTAGCTTTACTAAATAATCAAGTTACAGGAATTGTTTTTATTTTTGTTTTGTGTTTTTAAATAAAAGTTTTAGCATAAAACTGTAGTGTAATGTTCTTTAGGGCGACACTTTTATCGTTCCAACCTTGTATTTTAATCCATCCTGTATATTCTCAACTACAGGGTGAAACGATTAAATTGTCGCCTTAGAAAATACGACATGATTCCATTTCCGTCTGATAAAAATCGTTTTTTTCTCTGTGAATTGATCTGACATACCGAGATCACAGTTTATTTTTGGTAATAGTTTAGTATATTTGTTTATGTTTCTAAAATGCCAAAGTGATTCTGTAAATATTCAACATAATATTTTATTATTCTAAAATAGATAATCCGTTTCGATAACATCCCCTTTTCAGTTAACGAAATACACTCTCTGAATACTTCATATTTCATTATTTGATAATCGCTGGTTTTCGCTCACCCGGCGTTTTCCGGGATATCAATAAACATCAATAAAATTACACTTGAGAAAAAGAGAGAAAAGACAATGACCTGATGTTTACGGTCGTAAAATTCGTACATCGATGTTTCTGACAAAGGAGGAAAAATCTGTATTGTTATGTCGGAATCTATCCCTCTAATACATTCTGTGACTAGGTTTTGACCTTTGTGGAGTATTTCTGTGTTTTCTTTTATTTCAAGAAGCTTCATTTTCTCTGGAATGATTACTATAACAGAAAATACAAATAAATACTTCGCAAAAAATAGGTTAGGTTTAGAAGGCTATCTCTTAAACAGTCCAAAATTCGACAGCATGCAAAACGCAAGTCAAACCAATTACGATAGTTTGCTTGGGTTATTTTCAGTGCATCTTTCAGTCATTCAGTCATTTAGAACGATTCAAATATTATTTGTTGGCATTCATTTCACAAATATCTTACCAGTTTGAATACGTTTTTAGACGGAAATCGAGAAGATTGACGACATCTTTGAGTGAAAATCTTTCTGTGGAACGAACTGGATTCGAACTTTGTTTACCCATGTTTTCAACCAATGTGGTTAAACACTCAGCCATCGGCAGCGTTATGATGATGATGATGATGATTATGATGATGATGATGATGATGATGGTGATGATAATGGTGGTGGTGCTGGTGGTGGTGATGATGATTTCGATAACAAGTTTTAAAATAATGCATTTTTAAAGAGTCAAGTTATATTTGTAACCAAACAACACAAAAGTAATCTACTTGGTGGAAAATCTCATTTTAAATAATTTAAATTTTCGGCTACAATACTTTT
Source organism: Euprymna scolopes (assembly GCF_053919585.1). Classification (NCBI taxonomy): domain Eukaryota; kingdom Metazoa; phylum Mollusca; class Cephalopoda; order Sepiida; family Sepiolidae; genus Euprymna; species Euprymna scolopes. The sequence continues at coordinate 69,752,465 of NC_136518.1, forward strand.
TTATCGAATTCTATCTAATTTAACAGCATAATGATCCAATATGGACGAATGCAAACAGATTAATATTTGTTAATGCCTAAATTGCAATTCAAATCGAAGTCGTACTTCCCTGCAATTGTGCGCTGGATGCGTATGCATATGTATGTGTGCATCTCGTCAGGTCGTGTATCCTGTGAGTTTTGTTGAAATAAGAAGTTACCTGGATCGATTTGTTGGCGCTGTTCGAGAGATCTGATGCTTTTGAACAGAGGAAAAGCCGTGGGATATTCTCCGACATCAAACGGATAAAGATCCGAATATTCTCAGAAATCCTCGTGCGATTTCCAGGAACAAAGTGTGGCTAAAATCGAACATTTTTAATCGGTATCTCTATTGGGCACAGATCGAAGGTTGAGCTGCTCGCTCTAAATATTCTTCTCGGGTGACCGCAACATGAAAGGATAGATAACTAGCTGTCATGGTTACAGAGTCGTATTTGCAGTTTCAGGTGGCATTAAAAATGAGGTGATGTGTGACACAAGGTCATTTGAAAATCAAACTTGTATCTAAATGCTCAGCAAACCTAAATGCATGTCATTTTGGGTTATTGTTATGCTCCTACGACTATCAATATTACTACTGCGTCTGTCATTACTACATCTACAAGTGAGACCATTAAATTGTCACTCTAAAAAAGACGACATGATTCCATTTCCGTTTGATAAGAATCGTTTGTTTGTTTGTTTTAAGACCATCTACTAGTTGGTCAGTTGTGTACAAATCCAAGAGCGATAGGAGCCTTCTGTCATGTATGAAATTAACACAATGCTTAGCGAGCGAGATTGGAGATGTGCCGCTGTAAAACTCATGATCTCTACCGATCCAAGTTATGATAAGAGGGCCATTGCTCGCACCCTCAAAATGCAAATACGGACGGTTCAACTCTGGAAGACACTACTTAACGCATCGAACAACCCACTATTATGGTCTTTGGTTTGATTTCAAATGAGGGCCACATCACGCCACCTCACATATTCGAAATCGGCTTGAAAGTCAACACCAAAGTGTACCTGGATTATGATGAAGAGTGTGGTGATCCCCTGGTGTAATCAGGTGGCCGCTGGCAGACCCTGGGTGTAGCAGCAGAACTCTGTGCCGGCCTACATGTTCAAAGACACCCAGGCTTGGCTTCAGAATGATTGCTATGACTTTGCACTCTTCTCTCAATGGCCCCTCTCCTCCTCCGACCTGCACCCACCTGACTACTTCGTTTGAACATCACCAACATGACCCACCACAACACCAAAGCCAGCCTGATCGTCGAGCTCCCGCTGGAGCTTGTGGAAAAGGCAGGCTCCCAGTTCCGGACCCGTATAGAGGCGCTGATTGAGACTAAAGGACGACTACATTGAATAGATATCAGCTTTACTACATAATTAAATTATATGGATTGATTATTTTTTAATAAACGCTTTAGCATAAAGCTGTAGTGTTGTTTTCTTTAAGGCAGCACTTTTATCGTTATAACCTGTTATAACAGCACTATTACTTCTAACAATAATTATGACAGGGTGAAAAGACTGACAGCCGGTGAGAAATAACACCATCCAGACTTCGACTAGAAAATAACATAAGTGTGCCGCAATTTCTAACTACCCTCTTCTGCGTTTGCACCGCCTGACTCCATTTCCACAATCCTCTGACTATCACCTTTTTGTAAATATAGTCAATAGTCATTGGACACAATGCCGAGATATTGAGGAAAACAGCACTCGGTAATCACAAATAGTCACCCCGTTTTGTACTGACCAGAATCCACAATACTTATTTCTACATGATGGATGGATGATGATGGATGAGTTTCGAAACCCCTAGAGTCGTGTGGGTGCTGCATTTTTTCATGCCGCGTGCCCATCTGTCTTCCGGCTTTACTTTTTTTTTTTTTTTTTTACACAGTGATCACTACTTATCAAGGCCCGGAAGCCACTCAGGGATAAGGCTTATTGCAAGTACATTACGTTAGTGTGGAGATTTGATGAAGTGTTTAATTAGGGGGGGCGGTTCATTAGGAATTTGTTAACATTGGACTTGAAGACATCCAAGTTGTAGTCCGGAGGGAAGCAGACAGACGGAACAGAGTTCCACAGGCGTGCAGTTCTCAGAAAGATTCCATTGTTTTTCTGTGATGCTCAGTATTATGATTTCCGAAATCTCGTCCCAATAGTGTAGGATGCGCTAAACAATATTCCATAGCATTCCACAATCCTCTGACTATGACCTTTTTGTAAATATAGTCAATAGTCATTGTATTGCACTATTGAACTCTCCAGAGTTTGGTAGAGATTTCATAGGTCAAATCGTTGAACTTTGGCCCTATTGACCGCCAAATTTATTTTTATCTAAAAACCGATTAAAAAGATTTTCCCAAAGTTCCATACCCCTTATCTCAAATCTCGAGTCTGTAGGCTAAAAACTGACAGAGTATATTGGAAGGGAAATGTACACACATAGACACACATACACAGAGGCAATTTCACTTTTATAGATATATAGATAGATATGTAATGCGATTATTAATGCGGTATCTTTGCTTTTATTTTGAGGAGTATTTACACTCATCTTTATGTTCTACCAATTACTCTGTATTTTAGAGTAAACTAATATATAAAAGTCAATATGTCTGTCTGTCTGCCTCCATATTTTCAAACTCTATCTCCTCCGGAACTAAAAGTTGCAGAGCGGCGCTAGGGACCTCAAATGATTGGATTTTTCATGGACCGTTTTATTATGGGTTTTTAGCCGGTTGGATTAGATTTCAGGGATCAAAATTGGGTCATAATTTTTAAAAATTGTTATACATTTTGTATATTTAATCAGTTAATATTTAATCAGATTAATATTTAATCAGATTAATATTTAATCAGATTAATATTTAATCAGTTAATATGCGTGTCACGTTCGTTGCTATTTTTCTTTTACTTCTGGAATAACGCCTCTATAATATAATAATATGTACTAAATCTGGACAAAATTTAAATATCATATTTAAGCGTATTTTACAGGCGGAGGAAGCCGGGCGCCTACCGCAAGTTATAAATAATGTTGATTATAAGTTTATTTTATATATTTTGCAATAATAGTTTCGATGCGTATCTGTCTATATAATTTTACAAATATCCTTACACCTATATAAATATTTAATATATACTTACACCTTTATAAATATTTTATATATCCTAACGCCTATATAAATATTTCATATATCCTTACGCCTATATAAATGTTTCATATATCCTTACATCTATATAAATATTTCATATATCCTTACACCTATATATATATTTCATATATTCTTACGCCTATATAAATATTTCATATATTCTTACGCCTATATAAATATTTCATATATCCTTAAACCTATATAAATATTTCATATATTCTTACGCCTGTATAAATATTTCATATATCCTTACATCTATATAAATATTTCATATATTCTTACACCTATATAAATATTTCATATATTCTTACGCCTGTATAAATATTTTATATATCCTTACGCCTATATAAATATTTCATATATTCTTACACCTATATAAATATTTCATATATTCTTACGCCTATATAAATATTTCATATATCCTTACGCCTATATAAATATTTTATATATCCTTACGCCTATATAAATATTTCATATATCCTTACGCCTATATAAATATTTCATATATCCTTACACCTATATAAATATTTCATATATCCTTACATCTATATAAATATTTCATATATCCTTACACCTATATAAATATTTCATATATCCTTACGCCTATATAAATATTTTATATATCATTGCACCTATATAAATATTTCATATATCCTTACATCTATATAAATATTTATTATATTCTTGCGCCTATATAAATATTTCATATATCCTTACGCCTATATAAATATTTCATATATCTTACACCTATATAAATATTTCATATATCCTTACACCTATATAAATATTTCATATATCCTTACGCCTGTATAAACATTTCATATATCCTTACACCTATATAAATATTTCATATATCCTTGCGCCTATATAAATATTTCATATATCCTTACGCCTATATAAATATTTTATATATCCTTACGCCTATATAAATATTTCATATATCCTTACGCCTATATAAATATTTCATATATCCTTGCACCTATATAAATATTTCATATATCCTTACGCCTATATAAATATTTCATATATCCTTACACCTATATATATATATTTCATATATTCTTACACCTATATAAATATTTCATATATCCTTACGTCTATATAAATATCTCATATATCCTTACATCTATATAAATATTTCATATATCCTTACACCTATATAAATATTTCATATATACTTACATCTATATAAATATTTCATATATCCTTACGCCTATATAAATATTTCATATATCCTTACGCCTATATAAATATTTCATATATTCTTACACCTATATAAATATTTCATATATCCTTACATCTATATAAATATTTCATATATCCTTACGCCTATATAAATATTTCATATATTCTTACACCTATATAAATATTTCATATATTCTTACACCTATATAAATATTTCATATATCCTTACATCTATATAAATATTTCATATATCCTTACGCCTATATAAATATTTCATATATTCTTACACCTATATAAATATTTCATATATCCTTACGCCTATATACATATTTCATATATCCTTACGCCTATATAAATGATCTATCTAAAAATATCACGCCGTTATGTTCCCTCTTTTTTATATTCCACTTTATTCATTTTGTTTTTATTCATTGACAAGCAAAAACAAAATTTTTATTTCCGTCCTCTTATTAGTAAACCCTTCCTTTTGCCAAATCTGTTTCTATCAACTTTTCCCGGCGATCTTTTCAATTTTATTGAACCCCCGATGCAATATATCTTCCTCCGATTTTATCAGTTTTCATGAAACCCCCTTCCAATTTTCCCCAATTTAATTGCCACAACCTTAATCTAGCTATCTTCAATTTTCATCTTTTTTTTTTTTTTTTTTACTTCTTTCCCAATTTGAATTTAAATCAAAATCTATTCATCATATTTTTATCTTTTTAGTTCATGTCAGAAAAAAATAATCCAGGGTTAATCTCGCTTTAAACACTAAATTTTCAGTTGATCTCAGATAAAGGGATTGAATATTATGGCCTTTTCACACCTCATTTTAAACGCTAAACTAATACTACTACCTTTACCACTACTGCTACTATAACTACTACTGCTGCTGCCGCTGTTACTGCTTCTTTCTATAATAATCAAATAGATCGAAAGATGGAATAGTGCTGCCATGTTTAAGTGTAATAGAGCGATGACGCGCGTAGGCAAATGCATACAAAATGACGTCACTGCTAGGGAAAAATAAAGACTTTTAAAAGATCACGTTCGAAACTGAAATCATGTTTGATATCATGTTTGAGAAGACAATCACTTAAACGTCGTTCTTACAAAGAAAAAGCGAGTTGAAGTTACTTTTTTATTTTTATTTATCTGCTTTGCGACTGATGCTACAACGTGTTGGTTTTGAATAACCTTGCATAAGTAATAAACGCAACAACAACAAAAAAAAACACTCTAAGAATGGAAATCTCTCATCTTCTCTGCATTCACATAAAAGATGTGTCTACTATACATCTACCTTACCGTTATTTCCACAGAAAATGCTCGGAAGTCTCCGGTTCATTCGTCTAAGTATTTCAGCGTAAGAACTCACGTTCCCACCACGTCGAAAAATAACTTTGCCTTCTCCCTTTATATACCTAGTATCAATCGAACTTTCTATGAGAAGGATTTTATTAAAAAAAATCTTCCTGCTTGTGCACCACGTTGTCGTAAGCTGATCGTCTTAAAATTCAATGACTGCAAATTAATTGAATACATATATTATTATTATTATTATTATTATTATTATTATTATTATTATTATTATTATTATTATGTAAACACATTCATATCTTGCTACGATGTGCAGACCGTTTCGATCATAGTAGATCTTATCAGGCATGAAAAATTAAAAGTCCAAAAATTAAAAATAGTTTAAGACCATTTTTAATTTTAGAGAGGATAACTTAGCAATGACTGGCGTAGAGCGAGGTTACAAGATTGTAAAACCTCGCTCTACGACAGTCATCATAAAGTATATTTCCTCTTTAAATACAACATAGTCTTGGACCATTTTGAATTTTTGCACTTTTAGTTTTCCTGACCTGGTGAGATCCATTATAATCGAAACGGTCTGCACATCGTAGCAAGATATCAATGTATTTACATAAAGAATAATAATGAAAAAATAGAATTTGCTCTCTTTGATTGAACACTATCAACAAGATTTGTTGAAATTCAATTACTCTTCGTTTTGGGATATCTCGCTACCTATATATATATATATATATATATATATATATATATATATATATTTATTTATTTATTTATTTATGTGTGTATGTGTGTGTATGTGTGTATGTGTGTGTGCAAGACAGGTGGGCTAGTCGAAGATTACTATGATTATTTAAGCCAAAAGTTTTGTCAGCTAAAATAGGTTTTAAAATAATCAAAATATTTAGAACAAATCTTTATTCACATTTCTATAGGAATGTAAATTACAAATATTATATCATGACAATTTAGTTCCCAGCTTAAAATAATGACATGCGGAAACATCAGGTGATAATCTTAGTAACGTATACTAATGACGTCATTAAGAAAAGGAGATTGTATTTTTGAGATACGTGGAAATTATTTCAGTCAGTGGGAGGCGAAAGTGGGTCAAAGACGACCTTCGGATCGTGCTGGCTCCGAGTATAAGGTGGTCAGAAATGGCGATATTCAGAATCAGCGTTGCAACTTTCCAAAAAGGGAAAACACTGAAATAAAAAGTTGCCAAAAATAAAAACCGAGACTCTGTCATTTCTTGGGGACAACTATCGCTCAGAAGGTCGAGTTTCAAATCTGGATGGGGAAGTTGCTGTCTAGCCACACTGATGAGCTTAAATACAGCGAAACTGTACTATATGTGGATGACTATAAATGTTCCCTATCTTTGGTTGAGCATATTGGGAAGTGATAAAAATACTGCTACTACCGCATCAAGCAATACGCTTTGTGTCAACAAATGGAGCTTAGACGTTTGAGCAATGTTTGAACATTTTTACTGCATATACGCATCTTAGCAGCAGTCGAATAGCGTAACGGTTAGGAGCGCTTATCGTCAGCTAGATAGCTGATAACTATGATGAGGTTGGTGGGGAGCATTGGGATGATTAACGTCTGTAAAGACGAAGCAATTAGTGTATATATATATATATATATATATATATATATATATATATATATATATATATATTTCCGTGGTTGACGATAGCTGAATTGGTTAGGCCCTTGCTGGTGAAGCCAGACATGACTTCTGTTGCCGGGGTCGAATCTCTGACACTCTGCACTGATGATTTCCGAAAGCATGAAACACTAGTGGCTGTAGGCATTTAATAATTATTATAGTATATATATACACTCCGTGCCAGAATTATATGCAAATCGATATTTTTGTTCTAACTGTGATAGTTTTCAATGAAAATTCGTGAAACTTCGCACGTTATACGACAACAATAACGCATGCGCAGATATAAAATGTAAAGCTGATCTGCGTAATAGCGAGCAAACGGCAGCCATTTTGGTGACTTGCAGTTTTTTTCAGTATGCCAATTTTATATGCAAGATGGGAAATAAAGGTGCTTAAAGTCTAGCTGAGTTATCTATAATTGTTCAAAGGTTCCATAATAAGATTTCCACCTTCAAAATTGTCAAAGAATTAAACCGTGATCATCGTACAATCAAAAAATATTGTACTAACCCTCAACTTTGCAAGGGGCGTTCTGACAAATCATATCTCGCAGGTCGAAGAATGAACAAGATCAAGAGAGCAGTTCGCCGTAACCTATTTGAAACTAGCAAACACGTTTTTGAAAAAGCTGGCGTTCCTGGTGTGCCCAAATCATCTCGTTGCCATATCCTGAGGATGGTTGCAAAATTTGGAAAGCCAGAGGTCCGCCCTCAATTGAAGGATATCCGCAAGAAAAAAAAAAAAGGATAAAGTAGGCAAGAGATCACATGAAGGTAAATTTTCAAACTGATTTTGATGAGCGATCCTTGATGGACCCGATGGGTGGAGGAGAGGATGGTACCATAATGAGGGTTTACGTCCCCAAAGGATCGGGCGTCAACAAGGAGGTGATGGTGTGATGTTCTGGGTTGCAATCATTGGCAATGAGCTGGTAGGACCATTCAGAGTCGCAGATGGAGTGAAAATTACCGCCAAACTCTACATTAATTCTATTAAGGAACACTTGGAATCCTGGCAAAAGAAGAATTTGGCATTCCGGAAAAAGATGGTATTCATGCATGATAATTCACCGTCTCATTCTGAAAGGATAGCCACTGAATATTTGTAGAGAGCTTTGGCCAGACATGGGGAAAATAATTCGATGGCCAGCCTGTTCTCCACATTTAAATTCCATTGAAAATCTGTGGAGCCTCTTGTAACAAAATATTTATTCCGGAGGAAGGAGGTACAAATCCAAGGATAACATCTGGATTGCTATTCTGACTGCTGCTAAAGACATTTCATCAGATGAAATCGAAAGTTTGACATTTTCCATGGGCCAAAGGCTTTTTGCTCTTGTCAATAAAAGTGGCAGTTATATAATATATTGAGTGTACTATGAAACCATATTGAAGTTCTTTTGTTCTTTATTATTGTTGTTCTCAATTTACAAATTCCTAGAATAATCATTCTTTCGATGATCTTTTAGCACTCCACCATATTTTAGCAGTGGTTTGCATATAGAATTGGCACGCTGAAAAAAATGCAAATCACCAAAATGGCTGCAAATTGTTTATTACTGGGTAGATTAGCTTAAAATTTAAGATATGCGCTTGTGTTAATGTTGACATGTGACGTGATAAATTTCACAAATTTTTATTAAAAAATATCGGAGATAGAACAAAAAAATATATATTCAGGGTTACCTCCCAAAATAAAAGCTAAATGGAGGCCATCTAGAACATATGCTGTAGAACGGAGAAAAAAAGGCCAAAGACCCTAGTGTTTTGATGTGATGTTTTGAATATAATAAACTAGTAACGACCAAAGTTTCATTTCATTCGGACAAAACACTAAGAAACGGAGTCTAATTAGAGTTTGGGCCCGTTTTTGGGGGGTCACCCTGTGTGTATATATATATATATATATATATATATATATATATATATATATATATATATATATATATATATATATATATAATCGGCAAAGGCTGAGAGCTGTACATTTTGGTTTCAATTGGAACTGATGGCACGGAAGAATTTTTTTCTTACTCTTAAAATTGCGATTTTTTTTCTTACTCTTAAAATTGCAATTTTTTTCTTACTCTTAAAATTGCACTTTTTTTTCTTACTCTTAAAATTGCCATTTTTTTCTTACTCTTAAAATTGCCATTTTTTTTCTTACTCTTAAAATTGCCATTTTTTTTTTCTTACTCTTAAAATTGCCATTTTTTTCTTACTCTTAAAATTGCAATTTTTTTCTTACTCTTAAAATTGCCATTTTTTTTCTTACTCTAAAATTGCCATTATTTTCTTACTCTTAAAATTGCCATTTTTTTTCTTACTCTTAAAATTGCCATTTTTTTTCTTACTCTTAAAATTGCCATTTTTCTTTCTTACTCTTAAAATTGCCATTTTTTTATTACTCTTAAAATTGCCATTTTTTTTCTTACTCTTAAAATTGCCATTTTTTTTCTTACTCTTTAAATTGCCATTTTCTTCTTACTCTTAAAATTGCCATTTCTTTCTTACTCTTAAAATTTCAATTTTTTTTTCTTACTCTTAAAATTGCCATTTTTTTCTTACTCTTAAAATTGCCAATTTTTTTTCTTACTCTTAAAATTGCAATTTTTGTTTCTTACTCTTAAAGTTGCCATTTTTTTTCTTACTCTTAAAATGTCAATTTTTTTCTTACTCTTAAAATTGCCATTTTTTTTTCTTACTCTTAAAATTGCCATTTTTTTTCTTACTCTTAAAATTGCAATTTTTTTCTTACTCTTAAAATTGCACTTTTTTTTCTTACTCTTAAAATTGCCATTTTTTTTTCTTACTCTTAAAATTGCCATTTTTTTTTTCTTACTCTAAACATTGCCATTTTTTTCTTACTTTTAAAATTGCCATTTTTTTTCTTACTCTTAAAATTGCCATTTTTTTTCTTACTCATAAAATTGCCATTTTTTTCTTACTCTTAAAATTGCCATTTCTTTCTTACTCTTAAAATTGCCATTTCTTTCTTACTCTTAAAATTGCCATGTTTTTTCTTACTCTTAAAATTGCCATTTTTTTCTTACTCTTAAAATTGCCATTTTTTTTCTTACTCTTAAAATTGCAATTTTTGTTTCTTACTCTTAAAGTTGCCATTTTTTTTCTTACTCTTAAAATGTCAATTTTTTTCTTACTCTTAAAATTGCCATTTTTTTTTTCTTACTCTTAAAATTGCCATTTTTTTTCTTACTCTTAAAATTGCAATTTTTTTCTTACTCTTAAAATTGCACTTTTTTTTCTTACTCTTAAAATTGCCATTTTTTTTTCTTACTCTTAAAATTGCCATTTTTTTTCTTACTCTTAAAATTGCAATTTTTTTTTCTTACTCTTAAAATTGCCATTTTTTTTCTTACTCTTAAAATTGCCATTTTTTTCTTACTCTTAAAATTGCCATTTTTTTCTTACTCTTAAAATTGCCATTTTTTTTCTTACTCTTAAAATTGCCATTTTTTTTCTTACTCTTAAAATTGCCATTTTTTTCTTACTCTTAAAATTGCCATTTTTTTTCTTACTCTTAAAATTGCCATTTTTTTTTCTTACTCTTTAAATTGCCATTTTCTTCTTACTCTTAAAATTGCCATTTTTGTTCTTACTCTTAAAATTGCCATTTCTTTCTTACTCTTAAAATTGCCATTTTTTTTTCTTACTCTTAAAATTGCCATTTTTTTCTTACTCTTAAAATTGCCATTTTTTTTTCTTACTCTTAAAATTGCAATTTTTGTTTCTTACTCTTTAAGTTGCCATTTTTTTCTTACTCTTAAAATGTCCATTTTTTTTCTTACTCTTAAAATTGCCATTTTTTTTTCTTACTCTTAAAATTGCCATTTTTTTTCTTACTCTTAAAATTGCCATTTTTTTTTCTTAATCTTAAAATTGCCATTTTTTTTCTTACTCTTAAAATTGCCATTTTTTTTTCTTACTCTTAAAATTGCCATTTTTTTTTCTTACTCTAAAAATTGCCATTTTTTTCTTACTTTTAAAATTGCCATTTTTTTTCTTACTCTTAAAATTGCCATTTTTTTCTTACTCTTAAAATTGCCATTTTTTTCTTACTCTTAAAATTGCCATTTCTTTCTTACTCTTAAAATTGCCATTTCTTTCTTACTCTTAAAATTGCCATGTTTTTTCTTACTCTTAAAATTGCCATTTCTTTCTTACTCTTAAAATGGCCATTTCATTCTTACTCTTAAAATTGCCATTTCTTTCTTACTCTTAAAATTGCCATTTCTTTCTTACTCTTAAAATTGCCATTTTTTTTCTTACTCTTAAAATTGCCATTTCTTTCTTACTCTTAAAATTGCCATTTTTTTTCTTACTCTTAAAATTGCCATTTTTTTTTCTTACTCTTAAAATTGCCATTTCTTTCTTACTCTTAAAATTGCCATTTTTTTTCTTACTCTTAAAATTGCCAATTTTTTTCTTACTCTTAAAATTGCCATTTTTTTCTTACTCTTAAAATTGCCATTTCTTTCTTACTCTTAAAATTGCCATGTTTTTTCTTACTCTTAAAATTGCCATTTCTTTCTTACTCTTAAAATTGCCATTTCTTTCTTACTCTTAAAATTGCCATGTTTTTTCTTACTCTTAAAATTGCCATTTCTTTCTTACTCTTAAAATTGCCATTTCTTTCTTACTCTTAAAATTGCCATTTCTTTCTTACTCTTAAAATTGCTATTTTTTTCTTACTCTTAAAATTGCCATTTTTTTCTTACTCTTAAAATTGCCATTTTTTTCTCACTCTTAAAATTGCCATTTTTTTTCTTACTCTTAAAATTGCCATGTTTTTTCTTACTCTTAAAATTGCCATTTTTTTCTTACTCTTAAAATGTCAATTTTTTTCTTACTCTTAAAATTGCTATTTCTTTCTTACTCTTAAAATTGCCATTTCTTTCTTACTCTTAAAATTGCAATGTTTTTTCTTACTCTTAAAATTGCCATTTCTTTCTTACTCTTAAAATTGCCATTTCTTTCTTACTCTTAAAATTGCCATTTCTTTCTTACTCTTAAAATTGTCATTTTTTTCTTACTCTTAAAATTGAAATCTTTTCTTACTCTTAAAATTGCCATTTTTTTCTTACTCTTAAAATTGAACTTTTTTTTCTTACTCTTAAAATTGCCATTTTTTTTCTTACTCTTAAATCTAAGATTAAAAACCGATTAAAAAGATTTTCCCAAAGTTCCATACCCCTTATCTCAAATCTCGAGTCTGTAGGCTAAAAACTGACAGAGTATATTGGAAGGGAAATGTACACACATAGACACACACACACAGAGGCAATTTCACTTTTATAGATATATAGATAGATATGTAATGCGATTATTAATGCGGTATCTTTGCTTTTATTTTGAGGAGTATTTACACTCATCTTTATGTTCTACCAATTACTCTGTATTTTAGAGTAAACTAATATATAAAAGTCAATATGTCTGTCTGTCTGCCTCCATATTTTCAAACTCTATCTCCTCCGGAACTAAAAGTTGCAGAGCGGCGCTAGGGACCTCAAATGATTGGATTTTTCATGGACCGTTTTATTATGGGTTTTTAGCCGGTTGGATTAGATTTCAGGGATCAAAATTGGGTCATAATTTTTAAAAATTGTTATACATTTTGTATATTTAATCAGTTAATATTTAATCAGATTAATATTTAATCAGTTAATATTTAATCAGATTAATATTTAATCAGTTAATATGCGTGTCACGTTCGTTACTATTTTTCTTTTACTTCTGGAATAACGCCTCTATAATATAATAATATGTACTAAATCTGGACAAAATTTAAATATCATATTTAAGCGTATTTTACAGGCGGAGGAAGCCGGGCGCCTACCGCAAGTTATAAATAATGTTGATTATAAGTTTATTTTATATATTTTGCAATAATAGTTTCGATGTGTATCTGTCTATATAATTTTCATATATCCTTACACCTATATAAATATTTAATATATACTTACACCTTTATAAATATTTTATATATCCTAACGCCTATATAAATATTTCATATATCCTTACGCCTATATAAATGTTTCATATATCCTTACATCTATATAAATATTTCATATATCCTTACACCTATATATATATTTCATACATTCTTACGCCTATATAAATATTTCATATATTCTTACGCCTATATAAATATTTCATATATCCTTAAACCTATATAAATATTTCATATATTCTTACGCCTATATAAATATTTCATATATTCTTACATCTATATAAATATTTCATATATTCTTACACCTATATAAATATTTCATATATTCTTACGCCTGTATAAATATTTTATATATCCTTACATCTATATAAATATTTCATATATTCTTACACCTATATAAATATTTCATATATTCTTACGCCTATATAAATATTTCATATATCCTTACGCCTATATAAATATTTCATATATCCTTACGCCTATATAAATATCTCATATATCCTTACGCCTATATAAATATCTCATATATCCTTACGCCTATATAAATATTTCATATATCCTTACACCTATATTAATATTTCATATATCCTTACATCTATATAAATATTTCATATATCCTTACGCCTATATAAATATTTCATATATCCTTACGCCTATATAAATATTTCATATATCATTACACCTACATAAATATTTCATATATCCTTACATCTATATAAATATTTCATATATTCTTGCGCCTATATAAATATTTCATATATCCTTACGCCTATATAAATATTTCATATATATTACACCTATATAAATATTTCATATATCCTTACACCTATATAAATATTTCATATATCCTTACGCCTATATAAACATTTCATATATCCTTACGCCTATATAAATATTTCATATATCCTTGCGCCTATATAAATATTTCATATATCCTTACGCCTATATAAATATTTCATATATCCTTACACCTATATAAATATTTCATATATTCTTACACCTATATAAATATTTCATATATCCTTACACCTATATAAATATTTCATATATCCTTACGCCTATATAAACATTTCATATATCCTTACGCCTATATAAATATTTCATATATCCTTGCGCCTATATAAATATTTCATATATCCTTACGCCTATATAAATATTTTATATATCCTTACGCCTATATAAATATTTCATATATCCTTACGCCTATATAAATATTTCATATATCCTTGCACCTATATAAATATTTTATATATCCTTACGCCTATATAAATATTTCATATATCCTTACACCTATATATATATTTCATATATTCTTACACCTATATAAATATTTCATATATCCTTACATTTATATAAATATTTCATATATCTTTAGATCTATATAAATATTTCATATATCCTTACACCTATATAAATATTTCATATATACTTACATCTATATAAATATTTCATATATCCTTACGCCTATATAAATATTTCATATATTCTTACACCTATATAAATATTTCATATATCCTTACGCCTATATACATATTTCATATATCCTTACGCCTATATAAATATTTCATATATTCTTACAATTATATAAATATTTCATATATCCTTACGCCTATATACATATTTCATATATCCTTACGCCTATATAAATGATCTATCTAAAAATATCACGCCGTTATGTTCCCTCTTTTTTATATTCCACTTTATTCATTTTGTTTTTATTCATTGACAAGCAAAAACAAAATTTTTATTTCCGTCCTCTTATTAGTAAACCCTTCCTTTTGCCAAATCTGTTTCTATCAACTTTTCCCGGCGATCTTTTCAATTTTATTGAACCCCCGATGCAATATATCTTCCTCCGATTTTATCAGTTTTCATGAAACCCCCTTTCAATTTTCCCTATTTAATTGCCACAACCTTAATCTAGCTATCTTCAATTTTCATCTTTTTTTTTTTTTTTTTTACTTCTTTCCCAATTTGAATTTAAATCAAACTCTATTCATCATATTTTTATCTTTTTAGTTCATGTCAGAAAAAAAAATCCAGGGTTAATCTCGGTTTAAACACTAAATTTTCAGTTGATCTCAGATAAAAGGATTGAATATTATGGCCTTTTCACACCTCATTTTAAACGCTAAACTAATACTACTACCTTTACCACTACTGCTACTATAACTACTACTGCTGCTGCCGCTGTTACTGCTTCTTTCTATAATAATCAAATAGATCGAAAGATGGAATAGTGCTGCCATGTCTAAGTGTAATAGAGCGATGACGCGCGTAGGCAAATGCATACAAAATGACGTCACTGCTAGGGAAAAATAAAGACTTTTAAAAGATCACGTTCGAAACTGAAATCATGTTTGATATCATGTTTGAGAAGACAATCACTTAAACGTCGTTCTTACAAAGAAAAAGCGAGTTGAAGTTACTTTTTTATTTTCATTTATCTGCTTTGCGACTGATGCTACAACGTGTTGGTTTTGAATAACCTTACATAAGTAATAAACGCAAAAAACACTCTAAGAATGGCAATCTCTCATCTTTTCTGCATTCACATAAAAGATGTGTCTACTATACATCTACCTTACCGTTATTTCCACAGAAAATGCTCGGAAGTCTCCGGTTCATTCGTCTAAGTATTTCAGCGCAAGAACTCACGTTCCCACCACGTCGAAAAATAACTTTGCCTTCTCCCTTTATATACCTAGTATCAATCGAACTTTCTATGAGAAGGATTTTATAAAAAAAAATTTTCCTGCTTGTGCACCACGTTGTCGTAAGCTGATCGTCTTAAAATTCAATGACTGCAAATTAATTGAATACATATATTATTATTATTATTATTATTATTATTATTATTATTATTATTATTATTATTATTATTATTATGTAAACACATTCATATCTTGCTACGATGTGCAGACCGTTTCGATCATAGTAGATCTTATCAGGCATGAAAAATTAAAAGTCCAAAAATTAAAAATAGTTTAAGACCATTTTTAATTTTAGAGAGGATAACTTAGCAATGACTGGCGTAGAGCGAGGTTACAAGATTTTAAAACCTCGCTCTACGACAGTCATCATAAAGTATATTTCCTCTTTAAATACAACATAGTCTTGGACCATTTTGAATTTTCGCACTTTTCATTTTCCTGACCTGGTGAGATCCATTATAATCGAAACGGTCTGCACATCGTAGCAAGATATCAATGTATTTACATAAAGAATAATAATGAAAAAATAGAATTTGCTCTCTTTGATTGAACACTATCAACAAGATTTGTTGAAATTCAATTACTCTTCGTTTTGGGATATCTCGCTACCTATATATATATATATATATATATATATTTATTTATGTGTGTATGTGTGTATGTGTGTGTATGTGTGTGTGTGCAAGACATGTGAGCTAGTCGAAGATTACTATGATTATTTAAGCCAAAAGTTTTGTCAGCTAAAATAGGTTTTAAAATAATCAAAATATTTAGAACAAATCTTTATTCACATTTGTATAGGAATGTAAATTACAAATATTATATCATGACAATTTAGTTGACAGCTTAAAATAATGACATGCGGAAACATCAGGTGATTATCTTAGTAACGTATACTAATGACGTCATTAAGAAAAGGAGATTGTATTTTTGAGATACGTGGAAATTATTTGAGTCAATGGGAGTCGAAAGTGGGTCAAAGTCGACCTTCAGATCGTGCTGGCTCCGAGTATAAGGTGGTCAGAAATGGCGATATTCAGAATCAGCGTTGCAACTTTCCAAAAAGGGAAAACACTGAAATAAAAAGTTGCCGAAAATAAAAACCGAGACTCTGTCATTTCTTGGGGACAACTATCACTCAGAAGGTCGAGTTTCAAATCTGGATGGGGAAGTTGCTGTCTAGCCACACTGATGAGCTGAAATACAGCGAAACTGTACTATATGTGGATGACTATAAATGTTCCCTATCTTTGGTTGAGCATATTGGGAAGTGATAAAAAAAACTGCTACTACCGCATCAAGCGATACTCTTTGTGTCAACAAATGGAGCTTAGGCGTTTGAGCAATGTTTGAACATTTTTACTGCATATACGCATCTTAGCAGCAGTCGAATAGCGTAACGGTTAGGAGCGCTTATCTTCGGCTAGAGTTCCACACATGGCTTTATATAGCTGATAACTATGATGAGGTTGATGGGGAGCACTGGGATGGTTAACGTCTGTAAAGACGAAGCAATTAGTGTATATATATATATATATATATTCCGGGGTTGACGATAGCTGAATTGGTTATGCCCTTACTAATGAAGCCAGACATGCCTTCTGTTGCCGGGGTCGAATCTCTGACACTCTGCACTGATGATTTCCGAAAGCATGAAACACTAGTGGCTGTCGGCATTTAATAATTATTATAGTATATATATATATATATATATATATATATATATATATATATATATATATATACCACGTGCCAGAATTATATGCAAATCGATATTTTTGTTCTAACTCTGATAGTTTTCAATGAAAATTCGTGAAACTTCGCACGTTATACGACAACAATAACGCATGCGCAGATATAAAATGTAAAGCTGATCTGCGTAATAGCGAGCAAACGGCAGCCATTTTGGTGACTTGCAGTTTTTTTCAGTATGCCAATTTTATATGCAAGATGGGACATAAAGGTGCTTTAAGTCAAGCTGAGTTATCTATAATTGTTCAAAGGCTCCATAATAAGATTTCCACCTTAGAAATTGTCAAAGAATTAAACCGTGGTCATCGTACAATCAAAAAATATTGTACTAACCCTCAACTTTGCAAGGGACGTTCTGACAAATCATATCTCGCAGGTCGAACAATGAACAAGATCAAGAGAGCAGTTCGCCGTAACCTATTTGAAACTAGCAAACACGTTTTTGAAAAAGCTGGCGTTCCTGGTGTGCCCAAATCATCTCGTTGCCATATCCTGAGGATGATTGCAAAATTTGGAAAGCCAGAGGTCCGCCCTCAATTGAAGGATATCCGCAAGAAAAAAAGGATAAAGTAGGCAAGAGATCACATGAAGGTAAATTTTCAAACTGATTTTGATGAGCGATCCTTGATGGACCCGATGGGTGGAGGTGAGGATGGTACCATAATGAGGGTTTACGTCCCCAAAGGATCGGGCGTCAACAAGGACGTGATGGTGTGATGTTCTGGACTGCAATCATTGAAAATGAGCTAGTAGGACAATTCAGAGTCGTAGATGGAATTAAAATTACTGCCAAACTCTACATTGATTCTATTAAGGAAGACTTGGAATCCTGGCAAAAGAAGAATTTGGCATTCCGGAAAAAGATGGTATTCATGCATGATAATTCACCGTCTCATTCTGAAAGGATAGCCACTGAATATTTGTAGAGAGCTTTGGCCAGACATGGGGAAAATAATTCGATGGCCAGCCTGTTCTCCACATTTAAATTCCATTGAAAATCTGTGGAGCCTCTTGTAACAAAATATTTATTCCGGAGGAAGGAGGTACAAATCCAAGGATAACATCTGGATTGCTATTCTGACTGCTGCTAAAGACATTTCATCAGATGAAATCGAAAGTTTGACATTTTCCATGGGCCAAAGGCTTTTTGCTCTTGTCAATAAAAGTGGCAGTTATATAATATATTGATTGTACTATGCAACCATATTGAAGTTCTTTTGTTCTTTATTATTGTTGTTCTCAATTTACAAATTCCTAGAATAATCATTCTTTCGATGATCTTTTAGCACTCCACCATATTTTAGCAGTGGTTTGCATATAGAGTTGGCACGCTGAAAAAAATGCAAATCACCAAAGTGGCTGCAAATTGTTTATTACTGGGTAGATTAGCTTAAAATTTAAGATATGCGCTTGTGTTAATGTTGACATGTGACGTGATAAATTTCACAAATTTTTATTAAAAAATATCGGAGTTAGAACAAAAAAATATATATTCAGGGTTACCTCCCAAAATAAAAGCTAAATGGAGACCATCTAGAACATATGCTGTAGAACGGAGAAAAAAAGGCCAAAGACCCTAGTGTTTTGATGTGATGTTTTGAATATAATAAACTAGTAACGACCAAAGTTTCATTTCATTCGGACAAAACACTAAGAAACGGGGTCTAATTAGAGTTTGGGCCCGTTTTGGGGGGGTCACCCTGTATATATATATATATATATATATATATATATATATATATATATATATATATATATATAATCGGAAAAGGCTGAGAGCTGTACATTTTGGTTTCGATTGGAACTGATGGCACGGAAGAATTTTTTTCTTACTCTTAAAATTGCGATTTTTTTTCTTACTCTTAAAATTGCAATTGTTTTCTTACTCTTAAAATTGCCATTTTTGTTCTTACTCTTAAAATTGCCATTTTTTTTCTTACTCTTAAAATTGCCATTTTTTTTCTTACTCTTAAAATTGCCATTTTTTTCTTCCTCTTAAAATTGCCATTTTTTTTCTTACTCTTAAAATTGCCATTTTTTTTTTCTTACTCTTAAAATTGCCATTTTCTTCTTACTCTTAAAATTGCCATTTCTTTCTTACTCTTAAAATTGCCATTTTTTTCTTACTCTTAAAATTGCCATTTTTTTTTCTTACTCTTAAAATTGCCATTTTTTTCTTACTCTTAAAATTGCCATTTTTTTTTCTTACTCTTAAAATTGCAATTTTTGTTTCTTACTCTTTAAGTTGCCATTTTTTTTCTTACTCTTAAAATGTCAATTTTTTTCTTACTCGTAAAATTGCCATTTTTTTTTCTTACTCTTAAAATTGCAATTTTTTTCTTACTCTTAAAATTGCCATTTTTTTTTCTTACTCTTAAAATTGCTATTTTTTTCTTACTCTTAAAATTGCCATTTTTTTCTTACTCTTAAAATTGCCATTTTTTTTCTTACTCTTAAAATTGCCATTTTTTTCTTACTTTTAAAATTGCAATTTTTTTTCTTACTCTTAAAATTGCCATTTTTTTCTTACTCTTAAAATTGCCATTTTTTTCTTACTTTTAAAATTGCCATTTTTTTCTTACTCTTAAAATTGCCATTTCTTTCTTACTCTTAAAATTGCCATTTCTTTCTACCTCTTAAAATTTCCATGTTTTTTCTTACTCTTAAAATTGCCATTTTTTTCTTACTCTTAAAATTGCCATTTCTTTCTTACTCTTAAAATTACCATTTTTTTCTTACTCTTAAAATTGCCATTTCTTTCTTACTCTTAAAATTGCCATTTTTTTTCTTACTCTTAAAATTGCCATTTTTTTCTTACTCTTAAAATTGCCATTTCTTTCTTACTCTTAAAATTGCCATTTCTTTCTTACTCTTAAAATTGCCATTTTTTTTCTTACTCTTAAAATTGCCATTTCTTTCTTACTCTTAAAATTGCCATTTCTTTCTTACTCTTTAAATTGCCATTTTTTTCTTACTCTTAAAATTGCCATTTCTTTCTTACTCTTAAAATTGCCATTTTTTTTCTTACTCTTAAAATTGCCATTTTTTTTCTTACTCTTAAAATTGCCATTTTTTTTCTTACTCTTAAAATTGCCATTTTTTTCTTACTCTTAAAATTGCCATTTCTTTCTTACTCTTAAAATTGCCATTTCTTTCTTACTCTTAAAATTGCCATTTCTTTCTTACTCTTAAAATTGCCATTTTTTTTCTTACTCTTAAAATTGCCGTTTTTTTTCTTACTCTTAAAATTGCCATTTTTTTTCTTACTCTTAAAATTGCCATTTTTTTCTTACTCTTAAAATTGCCATGTTTTTTCTTACTCTTAAAATTGCCATGTTTTTTCTTACTCTTAAAATTGCCATGTTTTTTCTTACTCTTAAAATTGCCATGTTTTTTCTTACTCTTAAAATTGCCATTTTTTTTCTTACTCTTAAAATTGCCATGTTTTTTCTTACTCTTAAAATTGCCATTTTTTTTCTTACTCTTAAAATTGCCATTTTTTTTCTTACTCTTAAAATTGCCATTTTTTTTCTTACTCTTAAAATTGCCATTTTTTTCTTACTCTTAAAATTGCCATTTCTTTCTTACTCTTAAAATTGCCATTTCTTTCTTACTCTTAAAATTGCCATTTCTTTCTTACTCTTAAAATTGCCATTTTTTTTCTTACTCTTAAAATTGCCGTTTTTTTTCTTACTCTTAAAATTGCCATTTTTTTTCTTACTCTTAAAATTGCCATTTTTTTCTTACTCTTAAAATTGCCATGTTTTTTCTTACTCTTAAAATTGCCATGTTTTTTCTTACTCTTAAAATTGCCATGTTTTTTCTTACTCTTAAAATTGCCATGTTTTTTCTTACTCTTAAAATTGCCATTTTTTTTCTTACTCTTAAAATTGCCATGTTTTTTCTTACTCTTAAAATTGCCATTTTTTTTCTTACTCTTAAAATTGTCATTTTTTTCTTACTCTTAAAATTGCCATTTCTTTCTTACTCTTAAAATTGCCATTTCTTTCTTACTCTTAAAATTGCCATTTTTTTTCTTACTCTTAAAATTGCCATTTTTTTTCTTACTCTTAAAATTGCCATTTCTTTCTTACTCTTAAAATTGCCATTTCTTTCTTACTCTTAAAATTGCCATTTTTTTCTTACTCTTAAAATTGCCATTTCTTTCTTACTCTTAAAATTGCCATTTCTTTCTTACTCTTAAAATTGCCATTTTTTTTCTTACTCTTAAAATTGCCATTTCTTTCTTACTCTTAAAATTGCCATTTCTTTCTTACTCTTTAAATTGCCATTTTTTTCTTACTCTTAAAATTGCCATTTCTTTCTTACTCTTAAAATTGCCATTTTTTTCTTACTCTTTAAATTGCCATTTTTTTTTTACTCTTAAAATTGCCATGTTTTTTCTTACTCTTAAAATTGCCCTTTCTGTCTTACTCTTAAAATTGCCATTTCTTTCTTACTCTTTAAATGCCATTTTTTTCTTAATCTTAAAATTGCCATTTCTTTCTTACTCTTAACATTGCCATTTTTTTTCTTACTCTTAAAATTGCCATTTTTTTCTTACTTTTAAAATTGCCATTTTTTTTCTTACTCTTAAAATTGCCATTTTTTTTCTTACTCTTAAAATTGCCATTTTTTTCTTACTTTTAAAATTGCCATTTTTTTCTTACTCTTAAAATTGCCATTTCTTTCTTACTCTTAAAATTGCCATTTCTTTCTACCTCTTAAAATTGCCATGTTTTTTCTTACTCTTCAAATTGCCATTTCTTTTTTACTCTTAAAATTGCCATTTTTTTCTTACTCTTAAAATTGCCATTTTTTTTCTTACTCTTAAAATTGCCATTTCTTTCTTACTCTTAAAATTGCCATTTTTTTCTTACTCTTAAAATTGCCATTTCTTTCTTACTCTTAAAATTGCCATTTTTTTCTTACTCTTAAAATTGCCATTTCTTTCTTACTCTTAAAATTGCCATTTTTGTTCTTACTCTTAAAATTGCCATTTTTTTCTTACTCTTAAAATTGCCATTTTTTTTCTTACTCTTAAAATTGCCATTTTTTTCTTACTCTTAAAATTGCCATTTTTTTTCTTACTCTTAAAATTGCCATTTTTTTTCTTACTCTTAAAATTGCAATTTTTTTTCTTACTCTTAAAATTGCCATTTTTTTCTTACTCTTAAAATTGCCATTTCTTTCTTACTCTTAAAATTGCCATTTCTTTCTTACTCTTAAAATTGCCATTTCTTTCTTACTCTTAAAATTGCCATTTCTTTCTTACTCTTAAAATTGCCATTTCTTTCTTACTCTTAAAATTGCCATTTCTTTCTTACTCTTAAAATTGCCATTTTTTTTCTTACTCTTAAAATTGCCATTTTTTTCTTACTCTTAAAATTGCCATTTTTTTTCTTACTCTTAAAATTGCCATTTTTTTCTTACTCTTAAAATTGCCATGTTTTTTCTTACTCTTAAAATTGCCATTTCTTTCTTACTCTTAAAATTGCCATTTCTTTCTTACTCTTTAAATTGCCATTTTTTTCTTACTCTTAAAATTGCCATTTCTTTCTTACTCTTAAAATTGCCATTTTTTTTCTTACTCTTAAAATTGCCATTTTTTTCTTACTTTTAAAATTGCCATATTTTTTCTTACTTTTAAAATTGCCATTTTTTTCTTACTCTTAAAATTGCCATGTTTTTTCTTACTCTTAAAATTGCCATTTCTTTCTTACTCTTAAAATTGCCATTTTTTTTCTTACTCTTAAAATTGCCATTTTTTTCTTACTCTTAAAATTGCCATTTCTTTCTTACTCTTAAAATTGCCATTTCTTTCTTACTCTTAAAATTGCCACTATATATTCGGTACAATATTATAGCAGCATTGAGAAATGGATCTATAATTAATACGAAATCTGCACTAATTAGAACATTTAATCGTATTTTACAAGCGGACGGCCAGCTAGAATGTTAATATAAACGCGTTAATTTTAATTAACTCGTATTTTTTTTGGTGAAATTGCTCTCCCTCCTTAATACTCTACGTCTCAAAATCTATATTGTTTTATTCCGTCGTCACTACGCGTAACTTTAAGATCCTTGCTGTTGTTTTGTCAGAATATTTGGTTATATTATGGTTATCTTAACTCTCCCCTGTCAAATTAATATCAAATTAGCATTCCTGAAAATTATTAAATGTAAATATTTCAACTTAATATAACTTTGCACGTCGATAACATGTTTCTTTCTAAATGTTATGCTTCTCCCTCCAGCCAGCCGGCCATCTATCCAATGCGGCCGCAGTCGAGATTGAACTCACTACACGAGTTTGTAGTGTAATTCAAATCTCATGGGTAGCTGAATACTTGATGCTTCACCGGGGCTAGAAAGGGTATTGTTATCGTGACGAAATCACTAGATGGGGTGCCTACCACGGCTTAAAAGAGTCCCATCCAACCTCGAGGGAAGGATAGATCGCGCCAGTTTCTTCAACCTAGTATTTTACCTCGCGGTATTTACAGCGCCTTGCCTTCCCAAATGGTCACCCATCTGGTTCTGGCCAAACTCAACATTGCTTAACTTCGGTGCTATGTCGAGGCCCAGTGGGTCAATGTGATTGTGCTGCCATTATATCATATCGACTATTTATTATATTTTTAATCGACTATTTATAATTTCACCATAGTAATCGACTATTTTAATAGTTTCCGTTTTTTTTTTTCTGGTAGACTAACAGCATAACATTAGGTGTAGTATTTATGCAGGCAACTTTAATAGTTTCCAAAAGATTTAGAAGGAATTGTTACAGTGTATCGTTTAAATTTTAAAGGAATCCCCTGGTGTCCATTTACAAGCGAATGTAGTCTGAGATAAACACGTTAGCTGTCACTGATATGTCTACACTTATTTTTGTTTATAGCATTATATTTTTTATTCATCCTGTGTATTGGTTCTTTTATAATTTATGTATCGTCTTTGTATTCCTTTAATCTTTTTCCTGTCTCGTGGTTTTCCTGTCCGTTTATAAATTCTATTATCTCCCCTATTCTCATGATAACATACTTCCTTTAAAGTCATTCTACCGCGTCTTTCTTTCTTCTTTTATTTTTACTTATCATCACTCACTGTATTTTCATCTGTCAACTTATAGTTTTCTGTCAAGTATTCAATTATTTATTCCCTCCCTTTCTTTTTGAGCTATTCACGGTTATTTAAAAATATATAAATGGCTTCCGTTTTCTTTCAAAATGTTTTATATTTTCCTTTTTCTTTTACATGGAGGTCACCACTTATCAAGGCCCGGAAGCCACACGGGGATAAGGGTTATTGCGTGTACTGTAATCAATGGGATAGTATCGTAGTAATCGTTAGTATTTGAGATTTGATAGATTGTCTTACTTAAGGGAGCGGTTCATCAGGAATTTGTTTATGTTAAACTTGAAGACGTCCAAGTTGTAGTCAGGTGGGAAACAAGGTCAGTTCTGGACTATTCTAACCATATTAAGAAATATTCCATCAGAAAATTATTAAATGAGTAATAATTCAAACTTTCTCTCTCTCGCTCGCTCTATCTATCTATCTATCTCTCTCTCTCTATCTCTCTATCTCTCTCTCTCTATATATATATATATATATATATATATATATATATATAAAGTGGTAGCGTCCGTGAGTGCGCGTGTGTGTGTGCGTGTGTTTGTGTGTACAACTCTCCTACAGCCCACACCACTGGACCGATCATAACCAAACCTGGTATGATCATAGCCCTCCCACCCACGTAGAGATGAGGCACACAATTTTTTCAAGGTCAAGTTCATAGTTTATGTATATGTCCTCTCTTACAGGCAACTATGACCTAACATGACATTATGATGGTCTCTGACCTAGGGATGGTTCACACCATTTTTTCAAGGTCGGGTTCATAGCCTATGTATATATACTCTCTTACAGGCCACGCTACTAGACCGACTATGACCAAACATGACATGATGATGGTCTCCGACCTAGGGATGGTTCACACCATTTTTCAAGGTCAAGTTCAAAGTTACGTTTATATATTGGTGCGGCTGTTCATAAACTGCCCCGCTTATTGAGAGTACGTAGCAAGTTGGGGTTCGCCATTTGATATTATAAAGTAACGTCATAGTTGATAAAAATGTGTTTGCGATACTAAACAAATGTTACCATAGTGATCTTTTTATCATTGTTAAAACTTGTATGTTTAATTATAAATAGTCGATTATAAATATAATAAATAGCCGATATAATATGGTGACAGAACAATCACGTTGACCCACCGGGCCTCGACATAGCACCGAAGTTAAGAAACGTTGAGTTTGGCCAGAACCAGATGGGTGACCTTTCGGGAATGGGGGGGGTTGTATGTACCACGAGGTGCAATACCACGTTGAGAAACTGGCGTGATCTATCCTTCCCTCAAGGGTAGATCGGACTCTTTTAAGCTGTGGTAGGAACCCCATCTAGTGATGGCGTCACGATAAAAAATACCCTTGCCAGCCCCAGCGAAGCATCAAGTATTCAGCTACCGGTAAGATTTGAATTACACTGCAAACTCGTGTAGTGAGTTCAATGTCGGCTGCGGCCGCATCGGATGGATGGATTGATAGATGGATGGATGGATGGATGGATGGATGGATGGAGAAGCATAAGTGTCAACTATGATATAACGTATCTGCTTTAAATTTCATGGTTGCATTTTAGTCACTTCAGGAGGTAATTCAAATATTTTAAACATCTTAAATTTACTCTAACAGCATCCACTTATATGATGCTCGTGAAGTGGGCACCCGAGCGTACAGTGAAGCCCCGGTCGAAGCGTGGGTATCTTTTGTAAGTAAAAGATAATACAGAAATATTTTTTGTAATTAAAAAATAACTTTTATTTCTTTTATTTAGTTTATTTTATCTGACGTAGAGCTCAATGCTACTTCATAGATGTCTAGTTTAATACAAGTTGCTATTTGACGTAGAGAACGAGTTTGGGTTGATTGTTTATATCTTTCAGATTACTTAATTCTATGAAAATAAATCCGACTGTATGTGAACTCTCGTCGTCCATAATGTAATGGATAATTTACTGTTCTTTAGAGAAATTGGAAAATGTGTTCAGCAACGAGATATCACGAAGCAGAATTTTTTTTTTCAAATAAATTAAATATTTATTTCTTCTGATCCATATTTCCGGCTCCGTAAGCTTTTCTCAGGGCGATACAGTGTTTTTTTTTCTAATCATAAATAGCTTACAATGTAGTCGGAGATCGCCGATTTCTTTCGATTCTGTCGAGAAAAATGTCCGGTAGACACAATGTAGTGCGTCGTACTATATTATGGCTGGGCAACGTCGGATGTTCCGAAAAGAGAGAGAGGGGTGATTGATGGACATTTTAACTGGTGACATGATTATGGAAATAACATATTTTGTGATAGCAGAATAATATTTTGATATTGTATTGAAATTTAATGTAGAAATAATTAAGCCAGAAGTATGTACACGTATATCAAATACGTTGCCAATGTTGCTGGGAAAATGATGGGATCGTTCTACCGCGCCAGTAGATATTTCACCACTAATGCAATTCCCTTCCTGTATAAAACATAAGTTCGCCCACAGATGGAGTACTGTTTATCAGAATATATTTTATAGTAGCGGGCTACCGGCTTTGTCCGGTCGTAAAATACGCTTAAATATTATATTAAATACGCTGAAATTAAATATTATATTTAAATTTGTCAAGATTTGGTATATATTACTTACGGAGGGGGGACAGGCTTAGCCGGGTCGAAAAATACGCTTAAATACGATATTTTAATTTGTTCAGATTTTGTATATAATATTATATAGTCGGGGTGTCAAAAGCAAAAAAGAAGTATTTCGGTACCGTCAGCTAGAATCGAAACCGACAGCAATACTGTAGAATTAAAAGCTGGTGATGTTGCCCTATTACCACACTGAAACACTTATCACAATATTCTGTGGATCTATATTAAAAAACCTTGTTAAACTTTGTGCCATATTTCCATTCTATGGAGGTCAGGCGCGAACGAACACCGCATAATTTTATTATACCATATTTCTTAAAACTGAAGCATAATTATCAAAGTATATTTACGCAGATAGATATGAAAAGTCTTTATTAAAGTTTATGCCTATTTCCATTCAATGGAGGCCAGGCGCGAACGCAGACCCCACAATTTTATTATACCATCCCTATTTAAGTTAAGACATACTTATCAAAGTATTCTTATGTACATCTATATCAAAAACACTTGTAAACATTTTTTTTAATGTTTTATTTCCATACTTTGTGGACCAGGCAGGAACGCAGATCCCACAATTTTAATGAACCAATGTTCTGTCAGATCAAACATACCCATTCCTGTGTCTCGATACATCTTCTATCATTATATGTAATCATTTTTTTTTAAATAGTCAACCATATAGGAGCCTATTCGTGACCACACACACACACACACACACACACACACGCACACACACGCACACACAGACAGCTTTTTATTATAGATATATATTTACATATATATATATACACACACACACACACACACACACACACACATATATATATATATATATATATATATATATATATATATATATATATATATATATACCTTATGTTTTGCTAATCCCATTTTGTCAACCCATGTCAGCTTTCTCAATTTCGTATTGCAACTTTCCCCCACATATCTTCTTTTGTTTTACGGATTTCTGTCAATGGAAATCCGATTGGGAAAAAAGAATGGAAAAGCCCTGATTCCTTGAAAGGAAAGTATTTAAAATAAAAGAATAAATAAATAAAGAAGAAGAAGAAGAAGAAGAAGAAGAAGAAGAAGAAGGAGAAAAACAAAAGAAAAATGAAGAAAAATAAAAGAAAAAGAAGAAAGATTGAATAAGAATATTCTGTTCTATCTGTGTGTTTAACGCTGAATGTGCTATTTTTAACGTCGGCGTGATAGGATTGAGAATGCCTTTTCACAGAGAGACTCGTGAAAATCATGTGTCAAATTTAAGTGTGGCATACAAAGACATTTTCATTTCAAACTGAGGTGGGACATACGATTTGTCCTTTCATAAGTTTTCAGACTTTTTTGTAGTCATTTTAAATTGTTGTAGCCTCTCGGAAATTATGCCATGTCATTGCTATACATGTTATGAGATGAATAACCTAATTTTTATGATCTCAGCTTCAAGTGAACAGCTACAAAAGGAATTGGAATGCGCCCTACCAAAGCCTGGTGGCCATAGTTTGTGAATTTCAAAAAATGTTATCTGGACGTGAGGAGACTTTAGAAGAACGATATGCAAAACTTTTTTTTGAACTTGAAAAAAAAAAATGTCACAAAAACATATGGAATGCTTCTGCCTGTTTTTGAACCATCTTGCATATATCGAGCGTCATTTTTGCGTGGTCTAAGAAATTCCAGGAAGGCAGGAGATCTGGAAGGAACGGTGATAGGTGTGGGAAGAGTAAGAAAGTCAGAACACTAGAGTTGATTGGCCAAATAAAGAATTTCATGGTCAAAGACGATAAGTGCACAGTTTGATGTCAGTGCGGGAACTGTACACAATATTACTCGCGAGGAAATGAAGATGCGGAAGATTTGCGCGAAGTTCGTCTCAAGAGTTCTCAGAGAAGATCAGAAGGAAAGAGGTTTTAATGGCAGCAGGGAGATGGTCGAGTTGATCAATTTAGATCCCGCAGTTCCGACCTGGCTCCCTGTGACTTTTGGTTATTCTCTAAGATCAAGGAAAAACCTTAGGGACTCTCGTTATGAGACAATCGCAGAAATGAAAAAGGCTGTGACGAGGATCGTTGATACGCTTACAAAAGAGGACTTCATGTTTCCTTTTCAGAAGTTGTTGAAACGGTACAGCATTGCAATCGAAGGAGATTACTTCAAAGGGGACTAGAGTTACATGTGTGTACTATCAACAAAAGTGGCCATACCAAAAAAGGGCTGGGAACTTATTTTAGACATCTCGTTCAAATGGAAATTTTTCTTTAAACTTGAGTGTGAGACACAATGGAATGTTTTCTTTAAACTTGATTGTGAGACGCAATGGAAATTTTATTTAAAGCATGAAATACAACAATTCTCGTTCAAACTTATACAAAAAATTGTATTTTCAACTTAAGCTCTACGTACAAAGAAAATTATATTTCCAAAATAAATGTGACAGATCAAAGAACAATCCTATTTAAAACTTAAGCTTGACAGACAAAAGTAAATCTTATTTCGTTTATTATTCGTATAGAGTGATGATTATTCTATTTGAAAATTAAATGTGACCGACCGGCCGACAAAGCCTTTTCTAGAGATATATAGCTGCATCACAATATAATGCGGTTATTCAATCTGCGTTGAGTTAGTGTTGAAAATGTTAGTTCAAACTGAAGGTTGACAGTTCGAAAAACTGACAAACGGACAGCGCATCTCATAAACTAATGCATCGACAAAGAAATATGACAGCGAAAACTTCCTTGTATTCGGATAAAAATGTATATATATATATATATATATATATATATATATATATATATATATATATATATATATATATATATAATCTTTCCTACAAAAATGTCGCCGTTTGTCACAAAGTATATTAAAAAAAAAACACTTACGCGTTAAGTGGACAATATATTCACCGGATTTATATAATACCAGAGTTGCTGTAAAACTATTCGTAAAATGAAGTAAACAAAGAAATCAATGGTAATATACTAGCAGAACTATCCGAGATCATCAGGGATCTTACTTTCAGGAAAGTACATAGATCGCAGTAAAATAAAATAAAATTAAAAAAAAAATAAAAACAACTAAACAGTCTGCGTGATACTGTAATTTGAAATGTTTACGTTTATCTTAGGAAAAATACAGAGTAAAATGTACATGCCTTAATTAGATTTGAACACTTAACCCCTTCTTCTGCATACAACGTGTTAACCGATTATGTGAACTCTGTTTTTCGTTCTTTATCTCTCTCTCTCTCTCTCTCTCTCTCTCTCTCTCTCTCTCTCTCTCTCTCTCTCTCTTCCTTTTTCTCTTCAAGTCGAATATTGGTTTGTAACACAGTGCGTTTGAGAGCGTGGAAAAATATCAGCAGCAGCGAAGAATAGATAGCTTGCGAAGAAATAAGCAGCAGCACTAGCAGTAGTTAAAAAAAACGCATATGCAAATGCGGATGTGTGCGCGAGAAGCAAAACAAAAAAAGAATAAAAATGCACCACGTGGTCGGAGGAGCAAAGTGGGCGTCGAAAGAAAATGGATGTGTAAAGTCGAGGACGAGAATAGGCAGACTGTAGCCGGCATGCGGTCGGAGGAAGAAGAAACAGAAAAGGCTATATGAACATGTAGCAGCAAGAGATTTTACAAGTGGTGTTGAGATGGAATGGTAAAGGAAACAAACAATTAAAAAAAAAAAATGTCGACCCGGATTTTTATTTATTTATTTCCTTTGTTTGTTTGTAACTGCAACGTTACAGGTTAAGATCACACCAGGCGGCATTATTTATGCATGTAACACGAGTATAATGCCTTGAATATAATTTTAAAATGCAGAATTAATGTATTATAGCTTAATTGTCCTCTCAATTGAAACAGCCATTTTAAACGCGCCCCTGTCATATTAAAGAATATTCTGTAGATTTAATATGTCAGGTCTTTCTGCTCATGTAGTAATAAAACTTCTCCAGTGCTCTTGTGATGTTAGGCTGTATAATGTAGTAACTTTTATCAAAACTGAATCTTCCATCTTCCATAAGATTTTTTAATCATCGATTTTGACACACACCTTTCTAAGAACGCTGCCTGATACATAAAATACATTTGTGTCACATTTCATAAAAACCGGCCCAAGCGTTTCAGAGTCCATAGCGAACGAACTCTCACACATACACACACACACAAACATATACACACAGAAAAAAACTGTTTTATACAATAGTAGATAGAAATATAAATAGATAGATGTGTATGTGGGTGCGTATACGTACGGTATGCTATGCATTAAACAGATTTTTTTCTTGATGTTATAGTTTACGTAGTTAATATTTCTAAAGGCATAATTTATTTAGAGCGATACAAGAAACTGAAAAAATATATAAACCTTATTTTTCATCTTGTGTCTTTCTTTGTTTATATCTATCCTCGCGCATTAAATAAGAAGTTTGCTTGGAAATACTACTCACTCAAACACCAAAAGAAAAGCGGTTTAATACATAACGTACCATGCTGTTGGAAATACATTTTAAATATTAAGGCCACACACACATGTATATAATGCGATTCCGTCCTGTTATAATGCTATATTTGTTACTTATATAATGTTTGTTTGTTCTTCTAGTTCGTCCACATTTCCTATTTTTTTCCACTCCAATCTAAAATGCATTACGCGCCGGCGATGATCCTTTCTCGTTTCCAGCATCTCTCACATACGACGGTGACACTAAAAGACAGCGACCACAAAGTCCCTCAGCGGCTTTTCTTAGCGCCAGTTCCGAGTGTGCAATCCGTTCAAGATGGCCTCTCTCGGATTAACCAAAGATCAAATCACACAAACGTGCACATACACACGCGCACATATTTATGCATCTATATATATATATATATATATATATATATATATATATATATATATATGCATGTATATATATATATATATATATATATATATATAGGTAAGTATATGCATATATATGTACACACACACATATATATATATATATATATATATAAACACTTCCCTCTCTATCTTAATATTTTCTCCGTCTCTCCCTGTCTCTTTCCTTTTCTCCCCTCTCCCTCTCCCTCTCTCTCTCTCTCTCTTTCTCTCTCTCTCTGCATATATATGTATATGTATAACTATATATATATATATGTATGTATGTGTATATATATATATATATATATATATATATATAACTTGCATGTGTACATATATATATAAACACTTTCCTCTCTATCTTAATATTTTCTACGTCTTTCTCTGTCTCTTTCCTTTTCTCTCTTTTTCTCTCTCTCTCTCTGTTTCTGTATATATATACATATATATATATGTATACATAACTTGCATGTATACGTATATGCTCTGTGTATGTCAGCATTTGTTACACACTGAAGTGCACCCGTAATCACGTCTTCTTTCAAAAAAGATACGATTCTCTCGAAAGTTTCTGCGTTCACTTTCTTAACTCTTCTATACGTCAGCAAGATATGATCAAGCGATATCAGGCGTTTGCATTAACAAGACGTGCGAGTTTACGGATTCATATCCCATTTCAAACGTGACCGTGACAGATGAACACAGGCAGATTCTAACCATTAGAAAGATGTGTTTTAATTGTTTCAGGGGACGGTTTTACAAGAACCTATTCACATTAGACTTGAAAACGGTCATGTTATAGGCAGCTGAGCAGCAACATCATGGTATTATGTCTCACACATTTCTAGGAAAGAACTTTCGTTTAGTTTTAGACGCAGATATAAAATAAGGGTATTTGTTGTAGCTAGACAAGTAATTATTGGTTTTTGGAGTCTTAATATAGGATATGAAGTTACCGGTTGCAAGTGTTAATTTTGATTAAATTCCCAGTTATTCGATCTCGATTCGATGCCTCCGTTTAGTCTCGAAAGACAAAGGATACCCCCTGTAGGAGTAGCTGCGCGTGTAATTGTGAGGCAAGAATTGCGCACTCCCAACCTCACTTCTCCTGAATCGGCACTGCTTGAGTCCAATAGCAAGGAGAAGTTCAGGGCGACTGGAAACAATGCCGAAATAAGCGGAGAGCTCATACAGCACCTTAATGTCCCAAATGGTTACCCATTTAGTACTGACCATTTTCAATGTTACTTAACTTCGGTAATCCAACGGGAACTGGTGTGTCAACGCGATTATGCCGTAAATCAGCTATTATTGTCTGTAGTATATCTGGAACCCTCAACCTCCAGAAAACTGTCACTTGGAACAGGTTCGTAACCAGTAATTACAACCGTTTCACACGAGTGTTTATTAACAGTGTTCTAAGCGATAGTCTCATAGGGATCGAAGGTGCAGCTCTGACTAGAAATCATGATACCTATGAACCACATTTTTACATTAATGCCCGGCTGTGGCCGACGGAAGAAGAACAGTCTACCCCGTAAAATAATTAAATTATTCAGTTTGAAATTACACTTTGGTTGCGGAGCTGGATCAGAAAATTTGAAACTTCGAAAAAATGCATCTCTAAAGAAGGCCGAAGGTTACACAAGAATTTTTTTATTCATGTTTACCCTTTACAAAGCTTATCACCACTTCGACATAAGGGACTACTATTTGGGGCCATGTCTAGGAAAGATTTAACAAGATGTTTGTTTATGTTTCATTTAAACTTCTGCATATCAGTACAGCCAGGGAAGCAGGCGACAGAAAGGGAATTCCAAAGTTTAGCTAATCGAGGGAAGAAACTTATTGATTAGAAAGAAGATATCTCACTACTGATGCAATTCTCTATCTATATAAAAGCCAAGTACGCCCAAGGATGGAATACTGCTGCCATATCTGGGCAGGAGCTGCTAAAAACAGCCTATCCTGCCTTGACAAAGTACAAAATAGACTTCGTGGCTCAGTGGGGGGTGCCCTTTTCTCTTCCCTGCAACCTCTCTCCTATAGAAGAGACGTTGTGAGCCTATCTTTGTTTTATCGTTATTTCCATGGCAGGTGCTCGTCTGATCTCCAATCTCTAGTCCCCCCTCGCAAATCTTTTACGAAAAACACCCGTCTAGCTGAAACCACTCTCAAAAATGTTCCACACTCTTTATCTGTGCCTAAATCAAAACGTAGATTCCATGAACAAAGAACTGCACGCCTGCGGAATTCGGTTCCGTCTGCTTGCTTCCCACCTGACTACAACCTGGGTGTCTTCAAGTCCAACGTAAACAAATACCTGATGAACCGTCCCCTTAAGTAGTCATTTTTATTAAACCCCCACACTAACGTACTGTACATGCAATAACCCTTATCCCTGAGTGGCTTCCGGACCTTGATAAGTGCTGGTCACCAAATAGCGAATTGCGTCTTGTTTTTAAAATATCTTAGTTCGCCTTGTAGTTTGCATATCTTCTTCAACTCTGACGCCGCTACGTGGCCACACGCCCATTGCACGCCAACACGCCGTGTTGGTGCTCTCATCACGTGATGTCTTTTTTTTTCTCTCCCCGTTTTTCTTTATCTTATCTTCCTCCGCTGTGACGTCACATTGCGCACCGGATTGGTAATTTCTATACGTGTCATGCGACTATTGAGACTAAAAATCTCAGCTGCTGTGCTTGAAGAAATTGATAATGGATAAATTATGAACTTTTACAGTTGGAACTTTTAAAAGAAAGATAATAAAAGAGAATAAAAGTTTGACGCGATACAAAAGAAAAAATCAGATTTGAAGAGGTCGATAATAGAAACGAATAGACTTTTATACAGTCCGATAATGAGAGAGAAATGGAATTATAAGTGAGTAATAATCGAAAGATAAATATTCTTTTTAATGAAATGGAACACGTACATCAAGTCTGTTGCCAAGGTCGCTGGAAAGATGGTGGGATCCTTCTACCGCTCCAGAAGATATCTCACTACTGATGCAATTCTCTATCTATATAAAAGCCAAGTACGTCCATGGATGGAATACTGTTGCCATATCTGGCAGGAGCTGCTAAAAACAGCCTATCCTGCCTTGACAGAGTACAAAATAGACTTCGTGGCTTAGTGGGGGATGCCCTTTTCTCTACCCTGCAACCTCTCTCCCACAGAAGAGACGTTGCGAGCCTGTCCTTGTTTTATCGTTATTTCCATGGCAGATGCTCGTCTGAACTCCAATCTCTGGTCCCCCCTCGCCAATCTTTCACAAAAAACACCCGTCTAGCTGAATCCACTGTGACAAATTTCCCCCACTCTATATCTGTGCCTAAATCAAAACGCAGATTCCATGAACAAAGCTTCTTTCTTAGAACTGCACGCCTGTGGAACTCTGTTCCGTCTGCCTGCTTCCCTCCCGACTACAACTTGGATGTCTTCAAGTCCAATGTTAACAAATTCCTAATGAACCGCCCCCTTAAGTAAATCAGTAAATCTCCTCACTAACGTAATGTACTTGCAATAACCCTTATCCCTGAGTGGCTTCCGGGCCTTGATAAGTGGTGATCAATGTGTAAAAAAAAAAAAAGAAAAAAAGAATAGACTTTTATACAGTCCGATAATGAGAGAGAAATGGAATTATAAGTGAGTAATAATCGAAAGATAAATATTTGTTTAATGAACAAATTACAGGAATTTAAAAAAAAAATGGTTGACAGAAAAGAGTATGAATTTTAAGATATAATAATATAACAAAAATAGAAAAACGTATCTAAAAGCCTAGCGAGGGAGCCGGCTTTGCCCAGACGTAAAATACGCTTAAATATGATATTTTAATGAGTCCAGATTTCGTATATATTATTATAGAATCGTGATTTCAAAAGTAAGAAAAGTATTTGGGTGCCATCTGCTAGAATCGAAACCGAAACTGTAGCATTCAAAGTTGATGACGTTATCGCTGTCCCAACGCGAACTGACTAAAAATTTAAAAATAAAGTAAGATGAATGTACAAAATGTATAACAGGTTTTTCAATTTTGACCCCTTTTTAATCCCTTAAAAACAATTTTAACCGACTAAAGACCCATAAAGGAGGGGTCTGTAAGAAATCCAATTATTTGAGGCACCGGGCGCCGCTCTGCGACTTTTCCTTTTTAGGGGAGATAGAGTTTGAAAATATGGGAACAGACGGACAGATATATATCTTTTTATATATAAGACGAATAATAGATTTTTTTGTTTTTTTACATAGGCATCACCACTTATCAAGGAGAAGAGACCACTCGAGGATAAGGGTTAGAGAGTGTACAGTAGAAATTGGACAATATAGTAATCGTTAGTAAATGGGAATTCGGTAAATTTGTTAACAAGTGGAACGGCTAATCAAGAATTTGGTTGAAACTAAAGTGTAATATCTGTTCCGCGAATATCTCTTGTCTTGTCTTTTGGGTTGATTTTGATTTTGTCCCTAACGGACATCTCTTTTAGGGTATCTGAATTCTCCCCACATTAAAAACGGACTTTGTATTGATTTCCCGCTGGTGGGGAGGCAAGGAAATAGGGATGAGAGGCTAAGCCAATAATCAATATTCAGCACTACAAGCCACCAATGATATCACATTTGGGTTGGAAGAGAGGGCGCCCCTCCTCTCGTTTCCTGAGGCATA
Source organism: Euprymna scolopes (assembly GCF_053919585.1). Taxonomy (NCBI): domain Eukaryota; kingdom Metazoa; phylum Mollusca; class Cephalopoda; order Sepiida; family Sepiolidae; genus Euprymna; species Euprymna scolopes. Next base: position 69,789,596 of record NC_136518.1, read on the forward strand.
TGTAGCCTTTGGGACTACTGCATATTTTAAGGGGATCGTTTCTGGAAGCACCAGATGGCTATAAACAAAAACAAATTCATTGAATTACATTGCAATCGAAGAAACTCCGTGTTTTAGCTTAAAATTGAATCCGATGAAGCCGAAAGAATACAAGAGGCCTTTGAAGAATAATTGCCTCTGCTACGAAACTGTAAACGACAAAATAAGTTTCTGTCTCTCTTATACGTCATCTTTCTTTCACTCCATCTTCACTTCATCTCTCCCTCCTCTCTCTCTCTCTCTTTCCGTCTCCTTTTTCTGTCCTGGCAGCTTACCACTCTCTGTCTTGCACTCACTGTCCGTTTTCGTATTTTTCCTTTTTCAGTACAAAATGACATTTAAATATTTAAGCAATTGACCATGATAAAATACTTGTACCAATTGTATTTATAGTTTCTCCCAGAAACTAGTTTTTGCGATGTATACACACACACACATACAACACACACACACACATATATATATATATATATATTATTATTATTATTATTATTATTATTACTAGTTTTACTTATATGAACAAGATAATAACACCAATGTTCTTAAAGAGATCGTCAGTTGTTTATCATGAAACACTGTTTCGCGGATTTAAAAAAAAAAGCACCACCTCCCTTAAAACACATGAACCATTTTTTTTTCAATACTGGATCTAGTTCTTTCCTCTAGATAAACTAAGGCTAACCACTGGATGCCATTTAAAAATATATTCCTTTCCTGTGTTTCTCCACAAATTTATATGCCTAGTTACAAACCACTGTTTTTATACAGTGTTTAATTGAATCCATTCTACTTCTTATAACCCCATTAGTAATATTTTTATGGATTTACATTTTTATTTACTCGTACCTATCTATATAATCATTAGTTAATGCAAATCTATAATATATATATATATATATATATATATATATATATATATATATATATATTTCAGAGGAAATATAATTTAATTTAAATACCAAAAAAAAAAATAAAAAACGGGCAGGTAAAATTATTATAATTTCCTTAGGGCCTTATCGTCTGACCCTTTAAAACCACCTGAATAGTGAGATTTTTTTTTTCTCACTGGTCTTTCAACTGAAACCAAATTCCCTTCTTTCCTCATTCGTTTCTTTGTTTTTAATTTATCATTCTGACGTTTCCTCTTAGAGGGTCAGACGATAAGGCCTTAAGGAAATTTTAATAATTTCACCTGCCCATTTCTTGTTTTTTTTTTTTTTTTTGGTATTTAAATTAAATTATGTTTCCTCTGAAATTTCTCCTTCCATTTTGCTGTACCACGAATTTACTTATATATATATATATATATATATATATATATATATATATATATATAGTGTTATAATGGAATAAATCCAGAGGAAATCCGGGTATGAGAGCTCAATGTGGTAAACAGAGCAATAAGATAAAAATTATAACACGGAAATTACATAATTGTCGATGCAATAATTTATTTCAACCTTATGGTATTTTCAAGCATTTTTTTGAGATGCTTGAAAATACCATAAGGTTGAAATAAATTATTGCATCGACAATTATGTAATTTCCGTGTTATAATTTTTATATTATATATATATATATATATATATATATATATATATATATATATATATATATATATATATATATATATAAAGATGTGTATAACATTAAAAATCATATAAATATATGTTTCTTTAAACATTATCCTATATGTATTGTTCGGATATATACAATTTTAGATATGTTATACATTATTCATGTGGTCATGGATATTTTATTTTAACCGGCTTTAGTTATTTTTATATGAATTAAAAGGGATGATCGTGGTATTGGGGGGATTTGTCATTTTCATATCTAGTAAGATTAAGCTGCTCCCATTTAACAATTACAAGAAGCCTCTCCAACCACCAATAACTGCCTACCTGAGAATTCATCCTTCCACCTGTTCAGCTTAACATTCACAGGAAATGTTGATCGGAACAAATACACTGAGGACTTTGCGAAAGCTGCAGCAAAGAAGGTGGGTTCCCTCTATCATGCTAGAAAACTACTCCGACCTGAGAGTATCCTGTAGTTCTACAAGGCTAACATTCACCAACTAGTGCATCTCCCATTATTCTCTCCCTCTTGGATAGGGTCGAAAAAAATTTTAGAAATAAATTGGCTAGGTTATGGTCGAACTACGGCATTACGTATATGCATACGTAACGTAATAGCTACTAGTCCATGTTTTAATTTTTAACATTGTAGCAGACATGTCTTTATAGCTCAGACATTACCGTCAAAGGAAAAAGCAAAATTTAAGCTAAACGTTGTAGTTTCGATTCTCGGTGGTGGCACACGAGTCATTTCTTAAAATACTTTTTAAATTATTATTATTATTATTATATATTGGGTCCAATATAATATAATAATAAATACGAAATTTTCATTAATCAAAATATCATATTTACGGACTGTCTGCTAGTTTACAAACAGGCGGTTTGAGCACTGTAAAAGTGGTGGACTGATGCTTGTTTAAATAGACATTCGGACAGGTTATTTGCGGGCATCGCTTCTGTGGTCGAGTGGAAGAACTGCCGACTGTCAACACGACGGTTCTAGGGTAAATCCTTTGCTTGGGAGAAGTGCTAGTCTAGCGGTACTGATGAGTTGAGATATAACGAAACAGGACTGTATGTCAATGACTACAAATATATGTGTGTGTGAAGTTTTCAAAATACATCTAGCTTTATTACGTATCAGTCACTCTCGAAGTAAATACTGAATATATTTATATAAAATGTAACGTAGATTCATAAAATAATAATATTAATCATTATAACAATAACAATAATAATAACAATAATAATAATAATGACAATAATTATAACAATAATATTGACAATAAGAATAATAACAAAAATTTAACGATAATAATAATAATAATAATGATAATAATAATAATAATAATAATTATTATTATTATTATTATTATTATTATTATTATTATTATTTTATTTATTTTTTTTTATTATAACAAAGAACTGAGACAGACCAGGAAACTTATGACCATGAACAACGCACTAAACCCGAAAGTTGATGTTGACAGTCTCTACGTGAAAAGGAAAGACAGCGGTGGGGGGGGCGACTGGTTTGTAGAAAACTGTCTGAATGACACCAAAAAGAATTAGTAAAATACATAATGCAAAACACTAACAGAATAATCATGGCAGCGAGAAACACTGAAAACAGAGAGACAAGGGTAAAACAAGAAAAAAAATGGGAATAGAAACAACTACATGGAAGATTCGTAAGGATGAAAAAAGATGAGATTAACGAAAACAGTTCAACATGGATGCGAAAACGACACGTACACCGAGAAACTGAATCCCTAATAACCGCTCCACAAGATAACTCGATAAGAACAAATCACATCAAAGCAAAAATTGATAAAACACAGCAAATGCAGACTCGGTAGACAAAGAGACGAATAAACCATATAGTAAGTGAATGTAACAAACTAGCCCCCCAAAAGTACAAGAACAGCACAACCAAGTGGGAAGGGCAGTACACTGGTAATTGTGCAGACAACTGCATCTCAAACGCACAAACAAATGGTACAATTATAAGCCAGCAACAGTAATTGAAACCAAGAATCACAAAATCCTATGGGACATGGACATACATACGGATAAACCCATCCAAGCAAGAAGACCGGATGTCTAAATAATTAAAAAAAAAAGAAAGAAAAGTCCTGCTGAATCGTAGACTTTGCTGTCTCATCTGACGACAGGATAAATATCAAAGAAAGGGACAAACGGAGCAAATACCCAGAGATAGTCAGAGAGCTGGAAGGGATACGGATGATGAAAACAATTTAAGACAGTGCCTATAATAGTATGAGAACTAGGAACAATTCCAAAAAACTTTGAGAAGAGAATGGAAGAAATTGTAATCAAAGGGATAGCTGGAATAAGACAACGAATAACAATAATGAAAACAGCTAAAACATTCAGGAAAAAAAACCCTTGAACGCGGAGAAACATGCGCGTGCCAGACGAGCTACTGCAGAGACAAAACACGAAACGTTATATGGAACCAAGAACATTGAAGCTGCATATTTATAAGCTCTGCATCCCCATTCTCATTGCCCAATTACCCCCCCCCCCGAAAGAATGATGCCCAATAGTCGAGAAGGTTCAAGGAGGATTGAAAAGATTGAGGAGAGAATGCTGGACAAATGCCAAGAGAACTGGTACCGGTAGGAGGTTTATTGTCACTCAAACTCCAGTGGAGACCAATGGTTGCTGCTTGTGAGAAATCAATGGTAAGCGGCGGTGGCAATAATGCAAATTCATTTTGAAATGATATCGAAAGAGATAGAGTTTATTGGAAATCTTGGGAGACTTGTTGTCACTCAGCTTCCAGGGAACACCATAGGTTTTTCTCAAGGAGAAATCCTTTGTGACCTGTGTAAAAGATCCTTGTGAGCAATAATAATAATAATAATAATAATAATAATAATAATAATGTGAGAAAGTCTATACTCTTGAGGTATATATTCCATAAATTTATTTCGAATTGTAACAAATAATAAGCTCAATGAAAGTGTGATTCCAGCTTCAGAGCACGCCGACCATTAGTTCTAATTTCAAATGGCAAAAGATTGAATCAATCCATAATCATAAATAGTTATTAGTAACAGTGACTAATGGCATGGAATCCAGTTCGTTTTACGAAAAAACTTTCACTAAAGATGTTGGCAACCTTCATGCGGTCCTGCAGACATTCGTTCATTTCACATGTGTAAGCTGATTCTACTGCTTGCAATGCCTTTCTTTTACAAACTTTATTATAGAAAAGCATCGAATAGATACGGGAAGGACCACTTACCAATATCGCAATTGAGATTGTGGAATAAACTGAATTCGAACTCGACACTCCCGGGTTATTGTTAACGAGCATCTCTCCCCCCCCCCCTCTCTGGCTTTCTTACTCTTTCTGTTTTCTCTCTCTGTGTCTCTATAAGAGAATAGAGAAGAAGAGATAGAGAGGGAGAGAGAGAGGGAAAGAGAGAGAGGTGAGTAAACGTGGAGGTAGACACGTTTACCAGAACCAAAGGTCAGCTGACCAAATTACGTATGTGTGACGTGGTTGGCTAGATCTGTGAGATTTGATTTGAGCTTTGAAGAAGACGGACGTTCTTCCATGGTCTCCCCCTGTGGAGGGGGGAGACGAACGCTGACGTGTGTGAAGAAGAACCAAACAAGCCGATTTCACTTCCACTTCTGCAGAACCTCTGGGGAAAGTGAAATAAAAAACTATAAAACCATTTCATCGTCTTGGAGTGATAAATCTTCGTCAAACAGGTATCAAGTCTCCCTCCAGGATGAGAAATTGCCAGATGGTTCAACAGCGAGAAGAAACAGAGGTAGGTTCAGAAATTACATGTCACACACACGATTCCCTTTATGATAATCAAACACACAACCATTTATATTAGAGACAATCACACGGAATCTTTCTTATGTTATATAGAAAACGTAAAATGTGCCCCTAAATGAAGAACTCTATATAACATATTCAAATGTAACGAAAGCTCAATTTGGTACCCCTCAAGGATAAACTCGATGATTGAATATATAACATTATCTGTTAGTGCCTTTAACCACTGAGCCACAGTCACTTCCGGTCTCTCTCGTAAGATTTCTTTCTAGTATGAATTCTGACTAGAAAGTTATCGGGGAAACCAATGCGAACATTATAATCATCTGATTCATACAACATGCTCGAGTAAATTTATCGCCATTCAATTATGAGTGCACGGTTTCGTGATTTTTTTCAGCAGGTGTGCATTTACACTAAATCGACTGCAGTTTCTCTGCACTCTAAACCTCACAACTGCTTTTTTATTTGTATGGTTGTCTCAAAAATGATATCTATCAAATTAATCTACTGTTCTTGGTTGCTTTTTGTTGTTAAACATCATCCAGATATTGTTGTCATATGTAGTTTGAATTCATTCTAAAAAAGACATCAGTTAGCTAGTTACCAGCATCCTAAAGTGAAAATGGAATTAATTGGATTTGAACTCGTCACACCCAGCGCCTCGAGCTGCGTCCTTATCCACTAAGCCACCATTCCCCCTTTACAGTGCTGACAAGAAAATGCCTAAAAACCTAAACTTTGAGCGGTTACAATAGAACAACAACCGTTGCGCATTTATAGCTTACACTTGGTGGACAAGACAGACATAGAGTGACGTTTACTAGTAAAGAACGTTGTCATACAACCAACACGTTGTATGCAGTTTCAGTTGCAAAGTAGACAAAGAACAGGATATAACTTCAACTCGCTTTTTTGTTCAACAACGACATTTATTTCCTCGTGTTGGGGCCGGGGCGTCAACTACGTGAGTTCCGTGCTCCACATCTCACTTTTAAAGTCTTTATTCCCCCCCACACACACACGCGCGCGGTGACGTCTGCGCTACGGTGTAGTACTAAATATGGTCGATTGAACACAGAATGGTGGATTTTATAAATAATACTGATAAGCATCTTGATTGGGATAAACTTTTTTTTTTATTTGCTGTGCGTGTGCATGCACTTCTATGTGTGCGTGTGAAAATGTGAACAGCTTCAAATTTAAGGGGCGATCCAGGCGCCACAAGCTCACAATAGGCCAGATGAAGCATGCGAGATTTTGTCATGTTTTTCAGATTTCGAAATCTACTTAATACGCTTAGCGTGATAAGCAAAAGAAAACGGGTTTAAAGAGCGGCGCCATTTTAAACGTGTTCGATGATTATAATTGTGGCGGGAAGAAAGGAAATGGAACGAGGCAAGTCTTATGATAAAGATGCTCAATAGAAGCAGACAAATAAGATGAACGGATTGCACGTCCGTCGGGTGATTTACTTTCCATGAAGTAATCAGTATTTACTTGGGCTTAATGTCTCTCCTATTCTTATTATCTTTCTATTTTTTTATCTATCGACCTTTGCTTTCTCTCTATGTGCCTTTGCTTTTCGACAATTATATATATATATATATATATATATATATGTATATATATATATATATATATTTATATATATAACTACTTAATTTACTCACATAAAATTAATATACGAAAGTATAGATTTATGCGTAAACTTTAAGTATTTACTTCGAAAGTGCTCAATACGTAGGTAGAGTTAATTTGTAACTTATAAAATGTATATGGCGATTAAGCTACACTTAATATTCCGCGTTTCATCCACTCTAAGATTCTTCAGGCTTATGCGCGAATTCTATATTTATATATAAACTAACATTAATAAAAAAAAAACACACACACACACTAACCTAGATTTAAAACAGATCAAGAAGCTGGATATCTAGGCTAAATAGAGCACACACAAAGGAACAGGTCAACCAGAGGTCAAATAGGCCTTTGTCCGCTAAATGTATTCTCATTGGCTGATAGGAAGGGCGCGGTGGATACTAGAAAGCTGATTGGCTAACTAAAATTTCAATAGAAGATGCGCATATAAAAAGACAAACAACCACAGAATTCGCGCATAAGCCTGAACAATCCTAGAGTGGATGAAACGCGGAATATTCAGTGTAGCATAATCGCCATATACATTTTATAACTTACTATATATATATATATATATATATATATATATATATATATATATATATATATATATATATATATAATGAAAATAATGGAAATAGTATTCCGACAAAATAGAGAAATAAAAAGGAACAACCCGTATTATGTGTTCATCAACGTTTCGTCTTTATTTCGGAAGTCTCGAAATACAGACGAAACGTTGATGAACGCATAATACGGTTTGTTCATTTGTATTTCTCTCTATATATATCTATACATATATATATATATATATATACATATATATATATATACTATAATTTAGTAATTTAAATTTTATGATGTGAAATGGTTCAATTTCAAATCTACAACTTTTATTATATGCAAGACAAAGAATACATTTCAATAAGTATATTTCCTTAACGTATAGGTTTTCGATGTCTACGCATCTCCTCAGAGGAGAAAATATTAACAATTTTAGCAAATATTAGCAAATATTATGTATGTATATATATATATATATATATATATATATATATATATATATATATATATATATATATGTATATATATATGACTACTTCATTTAACCACATAAATTAATATACGAAAGTATAATTTTATGCGTAAACTAAGTATTTACTTCAACAGTGCTCAATACATAGTTAGAGCTAGGTAGTAAGTTAGAAAAATATATATGGCAATTAAGCTACAGAGAATATTGCCCAGTTCATCCACACTAGGACTCGCCAGGCAAGTTAAAAAAATATATATGGCAATTAAGCCTGACAAATCCTAGTGTGGATGAAACGCAGAATATTCTGTGTAGTTTAATTGCCATGTATATTTTTCGCCTAACGAATCGTAGTGTTGATGAAACGCGGAATAGTCTTGTAGCTTAATTGCCATATATATTTTCTAACTTACTATAAATATATATATATGTATATATATATATATATATATATATATATATATTGTGTAGAAATATATTTTGTTATAACATATACCAATCCTTATTTAAGAAACTCAATGTAATTACAGAGCAATATAGAGAATAAATGAAAAACAACTATATTCCAAAATTCATGATGCTGACCATCTTAAAATTTATTCCTTTAATTCAGTTGACTGTTACAATATATATATATATATATGCATATATATATATGCATATATATATATATATATATATATATATATATATATATATATATATATATATATATATATATATAAAGAGAGAGGGGAGAGAGAGATGATTCCAAAAACGATGAAATATTAGTGTCTGTGGGTATTAAAAAATACTATAGTAATAATTATGTCAGCTTCTTGAAGATTCTTTATCTAATTCATGCTTAGGTTGATTGGTTGATTGGTTGGTTGGTTGGTTGTTTTCGTTTTACGGCATATCAACCCTTTTCAGGTTATTTAATGCCGAATCCAAAGATTTTGAAGAAAAATTTTTTTAATAGAATATATTTGTTGTTTTCAAGTCGGTTTCTATTTAACCCATAGTTGGGGCCCTAACAGGTACTACCACTCCGGTCAGAGTGGACCTGGGAGCAATGGCAATTAAGGGGTGGCTCCACACTCCACAAAGCCCACAATCTGGGGCCTCACCACTAGATATAGTTTAAGGTCATATCCAGGACCAATTCATGCTTAGGAGAAATATACTTTAGAAGTGTATTTTGGTCTTTCCGGAAGTTTCTATTTAATTGTTTATGCTTAAATTATAGGGAAACCCCCCTAAACCTTCAGCAATTAATTATGACACTACATTCGATGTTCTTCAAAAGTGTCATAAAATTATGTACCCATGTACCCATAAATATATATGTGTGTGTGTGTGTGTGTGTGTGTGTGTGTGTGTGTGTGTGTGTGTCTGTGTGTGTGGAAGTATGTTTTTTTTTCAACTATATTTCACCTTTGATTTATACTAATCCTGAATTTATGAAGCTCAATGTAATAACAAAGCATATATAAATAAATGATAAAAGTTTATAATCATTTAATGATGCAGACCATCTTATAATTTATTATTTGAAGTACGCTGTCATTCACACTTCTCGAAGGTACTTATTTCATAGCGCAAAATCATTCATTTAATTCTTCTATCAATCAATAAATCTATTCTGCCTTAAACTCATCAGAAGAAATGGCACCTATCAATCAATTAAAATCAGTTGTTGCTGCCATTGTCAACTTTACTTAATATCATAGTTATTGCATCCGGAATCGGGACACCAGAAACAAACAAAATGAAAACAAGATCGTCCTGGTTATTGAACTCTGACGCAACTAAATCAAATGTCAACTTGAACCGAACAAAAGAAATTATATGACAAAGAGAAACAATAAATAATGAAAACAAGAATTATGAATCGAAATCCTATTCAAAAGGTCACTGTGAAACTAAATAAAAACAGGAGAGTCTGGACGAAACCATAGTTGTTTTTTCGGATGTGGGCGTGTGTTGACTGCATTCCAACTGATAGCATAAAATGTATATAGCATGATTAGAAAATCCGACAATTGGAAAAGTAGTTTAAATTAATTTTTATTTTTTATTACGCTACTTTGAATTTTCAAGTAGAGTCACTAAAATTGAAGTTTCCGCATGAATAAATTCTATTTTATTTATATTTTAGTTAAATTCATTATTACATTATTGCATTATTTTAAATTGATTTTTCTTTTCATTTAATATAAAAGTTTCATTTTTATATATTTATCGTAATTTGTTTAAAATCAGTTAAATCAGGTCAATAAGTTATTTTCGTATTTAAGTTAGTTCTTTTGATTTCATACTATCTTATTATATTAAATGATTTTTGTCGCATTAATTAATTAAATATTTATCTTGTTTTATTGTTTATTCATTTTATATTATATTTTTCTATATTCAATTTGTATTTTAATTGATTATATTGTTTATTTAAAAATTAGTGTTTAAAAACATGTCAGTATAAATAATCTATAATCAAGAGTTTTTTAGTAGTATACTGAGTTTAATGATAATTTTCAAATCTACGATTAGCTGATATGTCTTCTAGTTTTCCTTGAATAATTATTGGGAGAGGTGCTAGTCTAGCGGCACTGATACGTTGTGATACATGGAAATAGGACTGTATGTCGATGACTAGAAATATATATATATATATATATATATATATATATAGAGAGAGAGAGAGAGAGAGAGAGAGAGAGAGAGACTTATATGTACTATACTGAGTTCGTGTAATTCAGTAAGTTTTCATATACCAATGAGTTTTAAGCCAAAAAGAGTTGACTTAAGGAGTAAGCTTTAAAATTATCATTTCATAATTGCGCATTTGTATACTGTGGAAGCAAAATCAAGACTTCAAAAAAGGTGTTGATGGCAACAAAAAATGTATTTCATTTTACGTTACAATTGTTTCCATGTCCAGTCGAACAATATATATATATATATATATATATATATATATATATATATATATAAGTGTCTCTGTGTGTGTCTGTGTACATTTCCCTACTCAATAACTCAGTCAATTTTAAGCCTACAGATTCGAAATTTTATATACAGGGTACTGAGATTTGGGAAAATCGATGTGATTAGTTTTCGGACAGAAATTTTTGCGATTAAGGGGTCAATGTTCAACGATTTGACCTTTGAGAACTCTACCAAACTCCTCCTACAATTTTGGGTCTAAACATGTGAAATTTTAGATATAGATACCTTGGACATGGATCTAACTTAATAACTTTGTTTAAGCCCTAAACAATGACTTTTAAGTGGTCATAATAGGGGTCAAAATTTAAAAAATTGACCGTTTTTTTGTTTTGTTTTTCTCAGCATACACCTCAAAACACCCGGGCAACGCCGGGTACACATGCTCGTATGCACACACACACACACACATATATACATATATATATATATATATATATATATATATATATATATATATATATATATTCACCTGCCACCCGTTTTTGAAAAAATGGAATCGCCCGATCGATAGAAATATGATTCAAGCAATCAAGCAGGAATATTTACATATATATATGAATTCACCTGCAATTTTTTTTTTAAAGATGGAATGGCCCGATCGTCGAAGACAAGATATTAACAAGCAAGTCCACAGAGTTCATTCATTAAGCAATTATAAGAGACAAAAACACCTACAGTTTTTCACAATTGTTTTAGTGTTAAAATAGTTCGTAATACATTGTGATGTTATAATATAACTACTCTCTGACGATTTTACACTGTTTTTATTATTCTTTCTAACCCGCGTCTTTTTTATGTCTCTCTTTATTTCTCTCTATACCCTTTCTCTGTGTCCTTTCTCTACTACGATTTATCTCCCCTGTTTCACTTTCGCCCTCTTTCCTTTTGCATCGACGTTCTTCTTTTTTTTTTGTCTACATCATTCTGGGTTGTTTTTTTTTTACACATTTATTGTATAATCAACCTTTTAGTTTCGTATTCGACTTTCCCTCTTCATTATACAAAAGATTCGCGTAAACCTTACACAATCTTCAGATTTTTAGTATTATAATTGCAAGGAAACCCGGCGTTGTTAGGGATTAAAAAATAATCGACGAATTTTTCACCCTCTCAAATTTTTATCATCGAAATCAGTGTAATCGATCATTTTTAATCAAATCTATTGATTGGTTGTTCTAGTGACACATCGTTGTGCACCGGGAAGAAGATTTACATGCCTATTCGCAGTGACTTAATCCGGAATTCACTCTTGTCTACATTGCACTGTAGAGAACGCACTGTTAATTTTATAATATTATTTTTGCATATCTTTAATTGCTTGAATTAAAGTTTAAAATGAAAAAGTCAATTACCATGTTTTGATTGTGCTCTAAACAGAAAAAAATCATTTCGAGTGCGCGCCTGTTATACCAAAGACCCTACTGTTGATTTTTATAACTGGCCTTACTGCTTGTGCGGCGGTAATGGCTTTCACTTAAGATAGAAATAAAAAAGACAAGTATCATGGTGCAATTCTGCTTTAAACAGAAATATTGATTTCGAACGCGCCTCTCTCATATAGCAAAGAACCTACTGTTGATTTTATATGCCGGGCCTTTCGGCTTGTGTGGGAATAAAACTTCTCAACTGCACTTGTGATGTTCGACTGGGTAAGATGTTAACTTTGGTCCAAATAGTCTGTTCTTTCTTTTATCGGATTTTTTTTTCGGTTATCGATTATCGATACTTCTTGAAGATATCTCGATAGAAAATCGTTCTAAGAACACTGCCAGGCACAAAAGTTAACTTCGTGTGTAATTTTTTTATAAAAGTCGGCCCGGCCGTTTTCGCATCCATGAGGAACGAACTCACACACACAGAAAACTCCACACAAAGTGCCTTTAATATAACAGAAGAAATAAAGCTAAGTTGACTATATTGATGTTTCGAACGTTCGTTTTTTGTTTTTTTTTTTCTTTTTAATTATTCTGCAAAAGTTCCTCTGATGCCAGAACAAATATTTCCGCTTATGGTTATCAGTAAGAACAAGTTACTATTCCTCCAATAATATTTCATTGATTTTTTTTAGCAGTGTTGTTCCATGATTTTGAACTTTGTCCCATGCTGCCCACCTTTCGGTAAAGGTTGGTCATGACTGCTTTGAGAACTACGTGACTATCTGACATCTCTGTTGTGTCATAAATGTCTTATGGAAGCTTGAGTGGCCTTTGCCAACATCCTCGAGAGAATGCGATCCGACACTACGTTAAGTGCATTGCTAAATACCCCCCGGCAGTAACGTAGAAACACACACACACACACACACACACGCACAACATGATTTTTAAAAATATAAATGTAGTTCAGTATTATAGAGAAGTTGATTACAAAGACTAAAATAGAAATGTTGATTACAAAGACATATGAATAGCGCTTTATACGAACACTACAAAAAAAACGAGGCAATTGGTGTTATGAAAGAGAATGAATTAAATTTATTATTTGCTGGCGGGGGTACTCAGCGTGGTCCGGTTGTTTGGAGGTGTGTGTTTAACGGGGGTGGGGTTGAAGGGAGGTGAAGTAAAGATTTAGCGAAGTAATGACCTTGTTTAAATATTATAAAAAAAACGATGTTAAAATTCTTTTAAAAATCGGCAAAACCAAAACAAACAAAAAAAACAGCGAAATCGGAAAAAACAAAAAGCATAAAAAATGGGGAAAGAAATGATGGACGTGTTCAGAAAAACAAAAACAAAAAAAGCGAAAAAAAATGCCATAAATAACCCTTCGATTCGTTAAAATTCTATTCCAGCTTTTTTTTAGCAACTACGATGTAAAGAAAACCCAAACCGGTGCTCCTTCATAACTGTCCCTTGTGAACGATCTCGCAACGGTGTTAAGCGGTGTGGGGGGATTTATTACAGAGAAAATATTTTACCACTTCCATTGAGTTTAACCGATTTTGGCAGTGAACTGGCAACAGAAAAATATTGGAATCTACGATTTTCGAGGACGTGGAAAGGTAATAGGCCTATAACACACCTTAGATATTGTACTGCAGTTTGTGCATATTACATTTGCATAAAATGTCTGGATTTTTAATCCTATTAAGGTCAAAAGGGGGGAAATGAGTTCATTTCATATATATAGGGAGGATGAAACGAGCGAAATAATTCGCCTACTTGAAAATATATTTACGAAAAGTACACCTGGAAATAAAAATAAACAGAGCTTATACTGACAGCTAGACGAAACAAATTCCATGAACACGGTGTCTTTCCTAGAACTAGCCGCGCAAACACTTCTAATCCGTTAGCCTTCTGTCCAGCTAACTAAAATATCGTCGTCTTCAAGTCCAATGTAAACAAGTTCTTGTTGAGCCACCCCTGAAATAGTCCATTTCTGACCCATTTTCACTACTAACTTTTTATATGCTGTTGTCTCAGTGACTATCATATATTTATTAGCCTTTGTATGGCATATTCACGTTGACACCCTGGTTCCCGCTGGATCACCGAAGTTAAGCAACGTTGAACCTGGTCAGTACTTAATGGGTGAACATTTGAGACTTCCAGGTGCTCTATATGCTCTCCGCTTATCTGGGCATTGTTTCCAGTCGTCCTGGTCTTCTCCTTGCCACTGGACTCAAACAGTGCCGATTCAGGAGAGGTGTGGTTGGTGATTGCGCACCCCTTGCCTCACAATTACAGGCGCTACTGCCCCTACAGGGGGGTATCCTTTGTTTTTCAAGACTGAACGGAAGCATGGATAGATTAGCCTTTGTCCTCAAGTGACTTTGGGGTCTTGATAAGTGGTAATTCCCATGTAAAAAAAACACAAAAGCATACTATTTACAACTGATTAGTTAAGTAATGTCTTGTCCACTCAATCCATTGCTTATTGATTTCTCTGACCCTCATACTCTCTCTGTCTAACCCAGCCTTATTGGGAAAGCTAACTTCTACTAAGGTTGCTTCTCTCTCCTTCTTCTTCCATATCACGAGGTCAGGTTTAAGAGGTCCGTTTTCCAGGCACGCAGCGGTATAAATGCATATAAGGTCATATAGTCGGTGCTGTAGAACTTATTTTACCCAATTATTCGTTTTTATTTTACTTTTTATATATATTTTTAAAAAAAATTTTTATTCCTTTTTAACAGACTATCTCTTCTGGACATCTTCAATTTGCTTTCTTTCCTTTTCTTTTTATTAATTTTAATTTAACTCATAATAATCTACTTTTTCTTTTCCTCTCATCCTTTGGTTTTCTCCCCCTCCTTCTCCCCGCTCTTTATCCATTGCTCTAACTCTGTTTTGTTTTGATTTTTATACCCATACATAATTAAAAAAATATTCTCTTCTAATTTGTTTTCGCTTAAATCGTCCGATGATATAGACTGGATAATTTGTTATCCATCCATAGAAACAACTTTTTTATGATTTAAGTGAATACACCAGAGGTTGAAATAATAAAACATATATATAGCTATATTAATATATATATATATATATATATATATATATATATATATATATATATATATATATATAGTAAGATATAAAATATATATGGCGATTAAGCTACACAGAATATTTCGCGTTTCATCCGCTCTAGGATTCTTCAGGTCTGAAGAATCCAAGAGTGGATGAAATGCGGAATATTCAGTGTAGCTTAATCGCCATGTATATTTTATAAATTACTAACTAGCTCAACCTACGTATTGAGCACTGTTGAAGTAAATACTTAACGTTTACGCATAAATTTATACTTTCGTATATTAATTTATGTGAGTAAATGAAGTAGTTATATATGTATATATATACATATATATAGAGAGAGAAAGAGAGAGAGAGAGAAAGAGAGAGAGAGAGAGAAAATTCCACTTATCTTGTCTACATCTGTTTATCAGTTTCCAGGTGTATATGTCCGCACGTCTATAAACGTGCGTGTGCGTATCCTGTGTGTTTATGCGAACGTGTAGAAGTATATGTGATAGTGTGCGGGAGTACATACATGTATGATCATATATGCGAGTGTGTTGTGGAGTGCGTGGGTGTCCAATTCAAAGCTTTCTGAAACACTTGGTTTTGAATAGAAGCCACACTTGAAGTCAAAAATGTTGGCGGGGTCATATTCAAATAGATCTTAACCTTATTGGTTTTACCCGTGCCGCTCTTTCTGCTAACCCTGCCCGCCCTACACTCATGTTTCCATCATTCACACTGAAAAAGACCGAAGGATCGGTATAAAATATGTGCTTTTGGAAGAAACATGGTTGTTTTTTCAAAAGACTTTTTGTATTTCTATACGTCAACAAATAGGAAATAAATACAGAAAAGATACAAGCATGTATATATTTTTCGTATTGTTTTTTTTATTCATAAATAAACACACACACACACACACACACACACACACACACATATATATATATATATATATATATATATATATATATATATATATATATATATATATATATGATGGCAGCAAGCTCGTTCTCGAGTATTGCAATTACTTAATACATATCTAGCTCAAATGAGGCAGACATGAGCGCCACTAGCAGCACGTGCTAGATGGTCACTTCTTTGAACCTTCTACAGTCCTGCACATCCGCTGATGACCGGGACCAGGCTGTGGTGCCCTGAACACCTGCCGGTCCAGATCTTGGATGTTCCAGAGCCTTTATTTCCATTGACGCCCATATCCGCATCAGTCCTCATTGAGTGTCCGTTTGCCATTTTAGGCCACAACCAGCCTTTTTACTATCGAGATACACACTGATAGTAAAATGTGTATTCCATTACATATCAAGTAATGCCTGTGCTTGAAGCTTTTTATCGTGAGGAAAGACTTTGCACCAAGACAATTTCACTCTCTGAACAACTGCCACATTGAACCAAAAAGAAGAGCAACTCAACATCATTGGATGCAGCAGTCGCCGCAGGTTTTATATCAGAGTTTTCCTTCTCTTAGAGAGGTTGCCATCACCACGGGTTACGGAAACTTCTCCACCCATCATGCCATTTGATCCATGACTGAGACTTAGGTTGCTGGGCATCAGAGCATACTCCACACGCCGGTGGGTCATGTCAGGGTTACCTCACCCTTAGCCATTTGTTAAAAGAACCTTAGCCCACAAGGCAGTGGAGGGCTATTTATACGGCGTAGGACACTCGTCGTTCATCAGAGCCCCGTCTGCGTGGCAGTGGTCATACATACCTATATATTGGCCCTGTCGGTGGGGCATTAGAATACGCCGACTGCCTCCCTGCAGAGGGTAAAAGTCCCTCAATGGGGGTCCTGGATATGACCTTAAACTATATCCAGTGGTGAAGCCCCAGCTTGTGGGCTTTGGGGAGTGTGCAGCCACCCTTTAATTATCATTGCTCCCAGATCCACTCTGACCCGGAGTGGTGGTACCTGTTAGGGTCCCAACTATGGGTTAAATAGACACCGACGTGAAAACAACAAATATATTCTATTAAAATATTTTCTTCAAAATCTTTGGATTCGGCATTAAATAACCCGAAAAGGGTTGATATGCCGTAAAACAAAAACAACCAACTAACGAATATCTATATATTAGATTTCTCTTAAATATTATGCTTGTGTTTGCGTTCCACATTTTGGGGGAGGGAGAAAACTACTTTACTCATTTGACTGAAATGTAGTATTAACATTTTTTATGTGAGAGTACAGCAAACAAAGTAGTATGATATCCATTCGATGCGCAGTGGAAAACTTTTAAGGGGGTAAAAAAATGAGTATCTAATGTAAAATAAGTACAAATTTAATCATGTTGTTTTGGTAAAACATGTTTTTTTTCATTTATATTTCACTCTTTGTGTATACCAATCATTTTTTTGTTTAGTAATTTGTGTTAAATATAACAACAGAGTATATATAAAAGAATAAGAATATATTTACATTTCAAGATTCAAATATTTACTTTTCCTGTAAAACAGCTCATCCAGCATATTAAAATTACCGTACATTTTTTACAGATCCGTTTCTTTATGCAGAAACAAACACGATGTTAAGTCTTCTATTAAGCTTTTATTCTTCTTCCATCATTATATTGTCATGCATTTTTTCTATCTAAGCAAAGATTTTTTTCTGCAGAGTGCATGCCCGAAAAGAGACGGTATTTATATAACAGTAACAGTTTTTTTTTTCTGTTAGTGTGCTTTGGTGAATTATTGCGTTTATTTTACTGATTAATACCTTGTTTAACTCCCAACAACTTTTCCGCTTTTTTTCGTCTCACTTCCGAATGCTTCACCGGACTATTGGTTCTGGGAAGAGAGAGAGAGAAGAGAGAGAGAATGTCCATAGTATCCAATACGGAGGGATGGGATTTAGCATTAAATTGCATTTTTTGTTGTTTTTATTTTTTCATGGATGATGAAAACAGTTTTTAAAAGCCCCGTGAAGGGAAATTGAAACCTCTACCAAACAAAACCGATAACATGATACCAAATTTGAAACTGCGAAGACAAATAATGTCATTGATAAATCCCTGTAAATCTGAAAATCTGTGCAAAATGTTTTGGTCGGTGCAGTCGCCTACCTTCTTCAGTTGTATCTTGTCGAACTTGGAAATCTTCCTCTCTAATCTGCAGGAATCTGCAAAGCGGATAAAGTATTGCGCCACAAAGACTCATGGCATAGTGGATAATGTACGTGGTGAAATTCAGTTGTAAGTGGCACGCTTTCGAAGTTTGAAGGTTCAATCCTCAGAGAGAGCGACACGGAAAATACAATAGCAAATTACTTAGGACTTCTACCCAGTTATAACTGCAAGAATAAGTGCATGCTTCGCCCGTAGATTAAATAAAGTGTGATCTTTCCTGGTCACCGGAAACCAGATGTGGTCCCTCAGCGAGCCCTAAATAATAATCTTCTTGCCACATACAAGGCGATCCACGGTCAGAGACCCCAAGGTGACGTTCAAAACTCAGCTCCAACTCCCTCCAACTCACGATTTTGGCGCGGGGACTCGGTTATGTACGGAGGTGTCGGGGTAGGTTTGGTTGCCCCCAAGACCAATCGCCAATGAGTAGTCATCTCAAGGGAATCCCTGTGTGTGTGTGTACCTGTGAATCTGTCGATTTTTTAGGCCCCAAAGGACAAGCTCATCACTTCAATTTCCGTTACCTATTCTCAAGGTGACATACGTTACCAGATTTTCACCAGAAAATAACATGTATATGTCGGTTTCGTAAAAATAATAAAATTTGTAACTTAACTCTTCCTTTCAGCGGGGTCGGCTGCCGTTGTCCGGGCATACAATAATACTTAGCAAATAAAACAAGCATAGCTGCCCGGAATTCTCTAGCGTTTTGGGGAGTCTCAACCTATCCCAATGGCGAGCCTTACCGCTTTCAGAGACGTTCACGTCACAAAAGGTTCCAATTAAAAGTTTGCGCGGATTACCAAGTTTAACAGAAAAATCCCAGAGTTCAACAACATACACTTCGAGTATGTTGGAGATTGTGCGAAACGTGATAATAACACTCAGGATGAAAACAGTATTCTGAATAATCCAAATAATACGAATAATCAATCCGCATCTTAAAATTTCCAAAACATAAAAGATGTTATGAATCTTATTTTCCTGGTGAAATGAGCCGGATCATTCAGAATATCCACGGGTAGCAGTTACCTCATTATTCGTCTCCACAAATGCTTATCTCTTTCTTCCCATTTCTTAGAACAGTAGATAATCAGCACCAACATAATGCGCCCATGCCAGGTTAAAGTCGAACGATTACAAAACGTTTACGAACATGTAAGTTTGCATGTGTGTCAAAAAAAAAAATAAGTATATGATGTTATGAAAAAACTTGGAATTATTCTTACGCTAGAAAAATAAGTGTCTGATGAATTTTTACGAAAGGAAACTACATTAGCTTCAAAGTAATCAAAGAATTAGACATTTTTGTAATTAATTTGTTCCCAAGAGAATGGGAACGGCTAACGTACTGGTCAGTTTAAGCAGGTCAAATAGATTTTCTGTGATTTTATGAATTTCTTTCCCTATTGTACGGGTTGCTGATTCAACGTACGGTTGCTATTAATCTTTTATATTTATATATACACTAGCAAGCCGCCCGGCTTTGCCCAGTCGTAAAATACGCTTAAATATGATATTTTGATTAATGCAGATTTTGTATTTATTATTATATTATATTGGCCCCAATATGTACTAATGATTTGAAAAAGTTTTTTTAATAAAAATGCCTCATGCGCCACCACCGAGAATCGAAACCAAAACGTTTAGCTTACGATTTACTTCGACATTAATGCCTGAGCTATGAAGACATGTTTGTTGCAATACTAAAAATTAAAACATGTATCAATATCTATTACCTTACGCATGCATCTTCATAATGCCGTCGTTCGACTTTAACCTGGCAAATTCTATTTTTTAAATATCCATACATTGTGCCGATTTTCCCTGACTTAAAACAAATATAAAGTTTCGCATGGGTTTGAATACCATATATATTAAGTTTCATGTCTGTAGACCAAAAACTGACAGAGGAGTTGGGTTGGCAATTTTTTTTTAAACAAATATATATATATGCATACATAAATATATAGGGAAAGAGGTTTGTGTTTACTATAACCTTGTTACGCAAATATTACGCAACTCTAAATCATGTAGAATATCTGCATGAATATAATTACATGTAATAGTTGACCACCCCATAAGGAAACAGAAAAACTAATAGGGAATTAATTTAAATGAATGTTTAAAAGAATATGCGTATTAGCTAGATCTTTTGTGGATGAATGCAATTCTACGTCTCGTATATGACAAAGTTGTATTTTGTATTTTAAATAAATAGGAAAAAAGTGTTTTAATGTGAACATCAATACAAAAAAAATTAATAGGAGTATAGATATAATACCTTAACTTCGTAATAATCTAACAACTTTTCCTCTTTTTTATGACTGGCTTTATTATACTTCCTAAGGTCTTGACTATAGGGAGACGTCCTGAGTATCACATTGGTATCCAACTGAGTAGGTAATAGTTTCAATTTAGATGGAGAAATCGACAATCTTGTGTGATGTTATTCTTTGCTGCAATCCAAAATATGCAAAACGTTGGTTATTACGAAAGCAAATCAAAATGGCGGCGCATTTTTTTTTATTCAAGGGCATATTATTCTCAACCGAGTAACACCATGTTGACGTATTGCTTTCCTTTTGCCTATTTGCTAAGAGTAGAGGGTGGAACAGGTGTTCGTTTTCTGAACACATACCTCCACCACCTTCTATTTCCAGCTTACCTATCTACGTTTCTTTTTCTTGCCTTTCTTCGCGTTTTATTTTTTTATATTATTTTGATACTTTTTATCTTTTTCCTTTCGAAATTAATTTTAGTTTTTTTTTGTTTTTTTTTTGAAAAGCGAAGGATTTTTGGTCGAATTCGTCCTTATAATATCTATTCCACTTCTCTCTCTCTCTCTCTCTCAACCTCTTTACCTCTTTCAGCCTCTTTCTATTTCTCTTTTGTCTATATATTTTTTTGTCTTTGACATTCAGCTTACGTAATCTTCCGTCAACAAAACTCTATTTATCTCATACACACAAGCTTTCTATCAATTGATCTGGGGGTTTTTTTCAAACATTCTCTTATTTTTATCTCGAATTTTCTATTTGACACTTTCTCACTTATTTTCTTTCTCTATTGTTTCTCCCTCTCTCTCTCTCTCTCTCTCTCTCTCTCTCTCTCTCTTTCTTATGCTGTCTGTCTGTCTGTCTGTCTGCTTCTCTCTCTCTCTCTCTCTCTATATATATATATATATATATAGAGAGATATGTGTGTGTGTGTGTATGTATATATATAAATATATATGCATGTATATATATATGGTTATTATTTGTTTTACATAAACATTCATATGTCGCTACACATCTATGAGTGTATTTCCGTCAGCAAGTTACAGTAACTAGAGTAAAACAAATGAAAAGTATATCTTGCCCTCTTCGGTATTGAGCATACTTGTATTAACCTCGTAAAAACTTCATTGGTTGCTTTAGCAGTGGAAAATATTAACCTGAAACACACACGCGCACGCGAGCGCACAAATACACGCACACACACGCACACATACACACAGACATATACAGACTCCCGGTGCATAATTCTCAGAGCCTTGAATATTTCCGTCTTACCCGGTAATCTGCTCTCATGACTGGATAAATGTCCTAAGTCATTTGCATTTGTATTTTTCGGTCGCCAACACTGAGAATTGAACCTTCAACCTTCAGGAAATATCACTCTTACAACTGATTTTCCAAAGAAACTCTAACCATTGTGCCACGGTTGCTTGGGAAATACAAAATAATACGCGTAACCAATCCTCATCTCAAAGATTCAGATACAATCTTTCTTTGTTTTCCTCTTTTTTAAATCTCTCTGTTTTTCTCTGTTTATATATATATATATATATATATATATATATATATGCATATATATAATATATATGCATATATATAATATATATGCATATAAGATGTATGTGTATATGTATAATATATGTATGCATGTCTCTATATAATATATACACCTTATATATACGTAGACATTATATATAAGCATATATATATGCATATATATGCATATATATCTTTATGTTTATATATACACATATATATATATGTATGTATATGTCTATATAATATATCCACCTTATATATATGCATATACATTATATATATGCATATATATATATGCATATATATGCATATATATACATATATTTCTACATATATATTTATGTTTATATATATATATACATATATACATATATATATATATATATATATATATATATATATATATATATATATATATATATATATATTCTTTATCAATAAATACGCTCATCCCACATTCTTTTTTTACGTAAAAGAAAAGACACAACTCTATATACAATCTTTCTTCGCATTTTTCTTTGCATTAGTATTGTTATGCATTCACTAGCGTTTCTTCCACTCTGCTTCGCCGTCTCCCCCGGACCCCATCCTCAACCAGAATTCCTGCCTGAGAGAAGCCCGTGGTAGAGACCGGATATTAAAATCTGCTTATCGAAAATAATGTCGTTATCATCATGATATCATTGCACTTCCTCCTCCTCTTCGAGACATTCAACCTGTCGCATCTGCTACCCGAGTCAGTGTCAAATCTCACCGCTTTTAGAAGCAAACAATAGCCTCATCTCGTGAGAGGCGACACTGTTCTTTTTACAAACCTAAAAACACAGGAGGAATGTCTGAAGAATACCAGGACGTTTGTAAGGAACACTTTATGTGAATACTAAAAGACAGTTTGTTTCTGATATTTGAACTCTTGATTAACATTTTTTGGTTCTTGCGCAGTATAAGTGTCATACTATTGTCGTAATTATTCGGTCCATTAATGAAAAATGACGAACGCTCCAACCATAACACGACTAACAAATAAAAAAATGGTTTGTTAACATAATTTTTATATATATATATATATATATATATATATATATATATATATATATATATATATATATAGAGAGAGAGAGAGAGAGAGAGAGAGAGAGAGAGAGAGAGAATTATCCACTGACACGTGTTTCATAGTCTACGACTCATCAGAATGGCTGAATCAACTCTCGCTAGATTCAGCCACTCTGATGAGCCGTAGACGACAAAACACGTGTCAGTGGATAATTATATTTTAAAAACAATATGTATGCCGCTCCCCATGTGGGGTACATAGTTGGTTAAAGGGAAAATTATTCCCAACTCGCATTTAGGATATATATATATATATATATATATATATATATATATATATATATATATATATGGGAAATTTATTACTGTGAGTCCAGAATGAGTTTACATATTGTTTCAGCTAGGGGGAAATCCTCAAGAACAAGAGGAAATATCCGAATCTATGAATTCTGACAAAGCTAGTCGGATATTTCCTCTTCTTTTTTAGGATTTCCCCCTAGCTGAATCAATATATAAACTCATTCTGGACTCACAGTAATAAATTTCCTATATACTGCTCTGGCTACACATTGAGCACTCTAGTCCGGTGTTTTCACCACTGATAAATAAATAAATATATATGTGTGTGTGTGTGTGTGTGTGTGTGTGTGTGTGTGTGTGTGTGTGGGCAGAAAGTTTTCATTTAAACATATTAATGTTTTATTTATTTGAGACTATTATCCTCATCTTTTAGTTGTTGTTTCATGACGTTTCAGCCAACTATTCCTCTAGCCTTCGTCAGAGGAATAGTTGGCCGAAACGTCGTGAAACAACTAAGAAAAGATGAAGATAAGAGTCTGCAATAAATGAATAAATAAATAATACTCATCCCAATAATGAATTCCAATTAAAAATAATACATATACCATTCGGAACGGACCTGACCATGGAAGATCAGATAGTAAGTAAGCTTGAATTTGTAAGGCAAAAAAAATCAACCTTGATCGCTCTTCGGGACCCATGGCTCAGTGGATACAGACGTTGAATCTCTACGGTTCCAGGTGAGAATTGTCCGAAGACAGCGGTTTCAATCATACCCAAAGCCGGTCAGAGGCCTACTTGGCTAAAACGCGGTGAGACGACAACTATAGAAGGCAGTAATTGCAGTGGATGCAGTTAGGAGATTCGGAATTTCTATCCCGTCGCGGTTACCATCTGACGAAGGCCAGAGGAATAGTTGGCCGAAACATCGTGAAACAACAACTAAAAGAAAGAGGATACTAGACCGCAATAAATAATAGGTCATAAATAATACTCAATAATGAATTCCAATTAAAAATAATATAGAAACATATATTGTTGAAAAACACAGAGAGGTTTTGTTTAACAAATTTCTTTTTGATTTTTTTTTTCCAATTTACGTATTTAATCTTTTTATAGTATTATCAAATGTTTGCAAGTAGGATCATTATGTTATGTGTTGGTGCGTTGTTTTTGCTAGCGCTTTCGTCTTCAGGCGTTTGTTACTCTGCTTGATTAAAAGCGTGAATATTTATAGAAAAGTACGTTCAGGGATACGTACTCACGTGTTTTAGGCATATCCACGTGGATGTATGTACACTATTTAAGCAGATTTATTAAACTTAGAATATGGTAAAATTTACAATTTAAAATCTACATTTATATATATATATATATATATATATATATATATATATATATAAACTAATCATATGTATATATATATATATATATATAAACTAATCATATGTATATATATATATATATATATATATATATATATATATATATATATATATATATATATATATATATATTTAAAGTGATGGTTGTGTAGTTCCAACGAGAGAAAAAATGTATATTTAAAAGAGTGTAGCCATCAACAATTGTGGGTTTTTTTTTAAAGGTTTTCATCATATTTT
Source organism: Euprymna scolopes (assembly GCF_053919585.1). Taxonomy (NCBI): domain Eukaryota; kingdom Metazoa; phylum Mollusca; class Cephalopoda; order Sepiida; family Sepiolidae; genus Euprymna; species Euprymna scolopes. The sequence goes on from NC_136518.1 coordinate 69,815,114, forward strand.
TATTTTAAAATATTTTTATAACGCGTTTCGAGCTTAGGGTGTGCTCTCTTCAGATATTTTCGTAAAAAGTTTTTTCTTTAAGTTTTTCTTTAAGTTTTTTTCTTGAGTTAGCACAACACATACACGCATGCAGTGGAGGCAGATTCGAGATAATGCCCATCTTCCAAACTGACAACTACTTCTACTTGCTAACTCAAGAAAAAAATTTCATAACAAAGTTTAACCCCGCCTTAAACATCTCTCCATAATTATACACATAAATAGGCAAAACACAAAATACACTTACACGCATGCATGCTTGGGTAGGTGTGCACCCTCACACACGAAACAACAAAAAAGCACAATAAGGCACACGCACACTTTCGCGGGTGCGAGCGCCCATACCCAGTACAGTACCATTTCTCTTAACTAAACAAACAACTAGAAATTAAACGTATGTATGTGTATGTGCGCGCGTGTGTGCGTGTGTATATGTGTGTGTGCGTGGGTGTACACATATGATTGTGTATGCGTGTGTGTATAATTATATATCATCTGTTATCTATGCTACATCTTGTTTGTATGTATGCGTGCACTTATGTTTGGGTGACCGAATCCATGTATGCATATGTGCATGGATTGGAAAGAAAACTTCAACCAATATATACATAAGGTGGGATATATGAATATGTATGTGTGTGTGATTGTGAGTGCATAAGCCCATATATATATATATGGGTGGATGAGTGTATACACATCCGTATGTATGTGTGTGTATGTATATATATATATACATATGTATGCACATGTATGAGTGGGTAAATGTGTTCGTGCGAATATGGATATACGCGTATGTGTGAGCCCCTGCATATGTCTGTGTGTGTGCATGTGTGTGTATGTATATGTGCCTACATAGTATGTGGATGTTTGTGAGTGTATGTGCACATACATATATGTGTGTACATATATGTGTGTATGTGCGTGTATGTGTGTGTATATATATCTTCTACCTATTCTCCATCTTACTTGTGTGTGTGTGGGTGCGTGTACGTATGTCTGAATGATTAAGCGCATATACACATGCGTGTTTTGGTTGGGGAAAAAAAGTGTATATATATATATATATAAAATAAGAAATAAAAAAATAAAAATAATTGTTAGCGGTGGATGTATGCGAGTACGTGTGTGGGTGTGTAGGTGGGTATGTATATGTGTATATATGTATGCTCCTACATATATTTTTATGTATGTACGTGTGTGTATGTGTGTGTGCCTGCGTACGTGTGCGTGTGCATGTGTACATGTACATGAATATATATGTATGCGTATGTGATTGTGTGTGAGTGTATGCTATACATGGGGAAAGAAAGTCTTTAAAAAGAACCCTTAAGAAGCCATAAAAACCTTCACCATATGGACTAAAAAACACTCTTTGAAACTAACTTTGACCGGTCACAGTGAACAACTTACAGTTGGAGACAGAATGTCTAAACACTGAACGCACGCATCGCACCACTATGAAAAACATATTTAATATCAGCGGAGGCATATCTACAAACTCCCATTTTAAAGAAAAACTTTTTACGAAAATATCTGAAGAGAGCACACCCTAAGCTCGAAACGCGTTATAAAAATATTTTAAAATAAAAATATGATGAAAACCTTTAAAAAAAACCACAATTGTTGATGGCTAAACTCTTTTAAATATATATATATATATATATATATATATATATATATATATATATATATGATTAGTTTTTTTGGAAAAAGAAATCCAGCAGAGTGCTCAATAAAAAGAAAAATCCGAAATGCAAGAGCGTATTTATATTTTGTGTACAGAAAGTTGTTAGATGAGACAAATCATTGGTACCGTCGGTTTCAAGCCCGATAATAAGAACCGTTTAAGGTATCCTTATCAATATCTCTTCAGAGACGAATATTGGCTGAAGAGAGCTTGACAAGGATACATTAAACGGTCCTTATTATCGGGCTTGAAACCGACGGTACGAATGATTTGTCTCATCTAACAACTTTCTGTACACAATATATATATATATATATATATATATATATATATATATATATGGGGGGCGTGTGTGTGAGTGTAATTTGTATATATATATATATATATATATATATATATACATATATATATATATACTAGCAGTTCAGCCCGACTTTGCTCGGGTCTTATATACTGTTTATAACTTTTATTGCACTAAAAGCTATATATATATATATATATATATATATATATATATATATATATATATATATATATATATACCTGTGAGCAAAAAAAAATGGGCCAAACAAATTTTATACATTTTATTGCACTAAAAGCTATGTTGAACAAATAACAATTGGACAAGGAAACTTAAACGAGACTAATAACACAGAACACAGAACAAGACATTTACTTTAATAAATTCTTAGGATGGAATCGCATTCTCTTTTGATTTCTTTAAAAGATCAATCCTTTTAGACATGCTCTCAACCAAAGTGGAACACTGTGCAGAGGGGATGCTATTCCACTCGCTTTGCGCAGCTTACCACAGTTGTCATTGTTCGAAAAGGTTCTTCCATCCATTGCACGAGATATTACAGAGAATATTTTCGATTAGGTTTAAATCGGGGATTTAACCTGGTCAAAATATCACATTAATTGAATTATCAGAAAATCATTTTCTTGTGATTTTAGCCGTGTGTTCAGGGGCATTATCATGTTGAAAAAATAATGTTCTGAGATATCCGCAGCTTCTGGATACTTAGTAACAGTCCTGTTTCTAATATTCGAATGTATTCCTTTGCATTGATGACTTCTCACATCTAATAAGTTCCCCAACTCCTTCTGCAGTAAAAGTTCTCCATAGCATTATCTCTCCATTCCTTGTGTTTAACGGTCGATTTTATGCAACTTGGTGAAAATCGTTCTCCAGTTATTCGATTGCACCATTCGGAAGCATCGGGAACATCACTAACAAGACAAAATCTTGATTCATCTGACCAGAAAACATTCCTGAACCAGTCTGTATCTTTCTTGTCATAATACGAGAAAAATCTCTTTCTATCATTGATGTTCTTAGATAAAAATGGCTTCTTTGCACACCTTTTAGAAGAAAATCCCATTTCTTTCATTCATCCAGATGTTGTATATCTAGAAAGAAAATTTCCAGACCCTGTTTTGAATTATTTGCTATGGTCAACATAAGTTTTCTTTCAATCCTTCAAAACAATTAATTTAAGGATGTGGCCGTCCTTTAAAATGGATGCTCTAGGGCGACCAGATCCAGATTATTCTTTTACGAAACATTTAACTTCGAACCTTTGACCAATTCGCTTCACTACAGAGAGAGATGTTTTCACATTTTCTTTTCTTAAAATATTAAAAAAAAATGTGCTGGTAAGTCATTTTGGACAGCCTTAATCCTGCAATTCGGTCAATAATGATCTGCAAAATAGAAATTTTCGCTTCAAATTCACAGAAATTCATTGAAAAATATTGAAAAATCGATTTCTTCCTCCTTTCACTCTTGGCCCATTTTCTTGGTTTTTAGTGTGTATATACATATATATATATATATATATATATATATATATATATATATATATATATATATATATATATATGTGTGTATATATATATATATATGTGTGTGTGTGTGTATATATTTGTATATATATACATATATATATATACATATATATACACACACATATATATGTATATATATGTGTGTATATATGTATATATATGTATATATATACATATATATATATATAAAAGTTTGATGCATGTCCATGTAATGTACATCTAAATTTTCAAGTGTGTTGACCCAAAATTAGCGGTAAAGTTTTGTAGAGTCTGCATAGTTCAACTCTTTCAACTTGGACTTCTTGGCAGGGAAAATTACGCCCAAAACTGATTAAAAAGCTTGTTGCATGTCTGAATAGCCTTTTTTGTATAATTTCAAATATGTATACCAAAAATAGGCTGAATAGTTTGCTAGAGACCGCAAAGATCAAATCTTTGGAACATTTATCCCTTGGCAGCTACATTTTCGGCCAAAAACCGATTAAAACGCTTGCCCTATGTCTGAATACGGTTTATGTAAAATTCCAAATTTTTAGACAAAAAATTGGTTGAGTAATTTGGAAGAGACTGCAGATGTGAATATTTTTTTTTAATTTGACCTCAATTTTGACTTTTATAACATTTATTGTTTTGGGTCAAATTTAATGTAAAAGTTTGACCCATGTGAAAGTAACCTACATCTAAAATTTCAAGTGTTTAGACTTTCCCAAACCCCAATACCATTTATGTCAAATCTCCAGTCTGCAGACTGAAAATTGACAGAGTAGTTTGGTAAGAAAATTATACATACAGACGCACACACAGAGACTATTTCACTATTATATACATATATATACATACATAGAGAGAGAGAAAGAGAGATTAAGTTTTGAAAATACATATGGCAACTATCTAGCTTTATTACGTATTGACACTGTCGAATGTAATACTGAAAATATTTACTATAATTTTCTGTAGATACATAAAATAATATACATATATATTAGAAAAATATATATTTATACACACACATGCATATATATATATATATATATATATATATAGTCTAAATATTTGGTTTGATTTTATCAGAAAATCCTTAAAAAAGAAAAAAACTCATTTAAAAATTCATATTTTTTACTATCAGTTTTTTTATTATTCAAAATATTAATATTTAATCATGAAACTTAACTTAAAACGAGTGTTTTTCTTGACTTAAATTTTTATTGTCTATATCTTTCGTAGAAAATTGTCCAATAATTATCATGGCTATTGTTTTCAATTTTCTTGCTTATTATAGTACGTGTTGTCTTTTTTGAGAATTAACTCTAACATGTATTTTATTGGACGATGGTTTGTAAATTGTGGAATTTTTACTAATTTCGTCATGACATATAAGTACGTAATTTTTTCTCTTGTATGCCTTTGATCGAAAATACACAATTGATTGGACGACACACAATAGTTAAGTTCTAGTATGCGTAAAAGACACTCATCCCTTTAGACATTGGATTAAATAAAGAAGGTAGTGAAATGTCCAAAAGGATTCGGGTATCTTTTGAAACAAAGTCCGAAAAATTCCTAAACAGTGTTCTCTGTTACAGTTCAGAATTTTTTAGATTATGTATGAACGTGTGTATTGTTTGGTTAATTGGACAATTGTTTCTCATCTTGAGTTTTATCTGCACAACGTTTGGGACGATGGAACCTTTACACTCAAGGGAGATAATTCCAAATACTACTTCCATTTTTTCACATTTTTTTTTACTGTGTCTGTCTTTTTCATATATAAACAATTTTGATTTTTTCCTTCGTTTCTATTTCGTTCTTTGTTTAACTTCCTTCATTTCTTCCCTTTCTTATCCTTTTTTTTCCTTTCTGCTTTTTTCTCCTTTCCCAACACTTCCTTTTTTATCCCATATCAGTCATTATGATAACATATCAAAATTTGTTTTAAAAAATACATCTGGTCAAAAAAAGACGAATAACACAAGACACACACACACGTGATTAACAATACTGAAACCAGCAACCTCTTAATTCCGTGAATGTTATGCTTTTAAGATCTTACAAGTGGTAGATGGATTTAAAATGTTAATCATACTAAGTAAGAAATAATACCCTAGACAATTTAAACACCTTTATAATTCGTGTAAACTTACTTCTAACTCGATCCAAAAATTCGAAACTTTAGAGTGCAAAGCTAACCTTCTGTTTTTCTGCAAAAACATGACGATTTTAACACCTGAGGAAGCTCGAAGGTTACAACGACTGAAATTTTGTGTACATATTACTCAAAATGAGGGAAAGTGTCCGATTAAACGTATTGTACTGTTTTAAAAAGTGCACTTATATAATTGATGTCCCAAATATATTCGACAATATTCTATTTGCACTATCTGTCAAAATAGAATACATCCGATATTATCAAAGTACTTTAAAAGTCCACCTGTAATACGCGATATTATTGTGCTTAACTAACGTAAATACTTGACTTAATTTGTTTAAAATGTGCTAAATATACGTGAACTAGTGTATTGATCTGTGTCGTAAATTACATTATATTAAAGAATATTTTTTAAAAAAACACACAACTCATTAAAAAAAACTTTTTTTTTAACTAATTGCAAGCGTTAATCTCATTGGTTGAGATTAAATTGAGTTTTCAAAATCACCTGTCGCCGTAAAAGCCAGCTGTTTCTGCCATTCTATTGTTGCAGAAATCATCACTCAACTTGATCGGAATTTCGCATCTCGCAGCGAATATTTTTGCCTTTAAATTGCGAAGCGTTCAGTTAATGCTGCTTACTTTAAGACAATGCAACGAAGCAATTTGTTAAACGCTTAAAAAAAAAGGTTTTCGTTAATGTGGATTTAAATGATTAAAAAAAAAACAAAATAAAGCAACCCAGCTATGTAAGCCATATTTACAAACAGGAAGCATGTTAAATATATTTTAATTTTCTGTTTTGCTTTAATTAATACCTTTTTTACGATTAATGATATCAATATGCCTTTGTGTATCTCAATACAACTCGGAAGTAGGCGCCAGTCTGTAACCGAAGCTACGTTAATGTCGATATCACTGTCTACGTCACAATATCATTATGTGTTCACTATTAAACTAATAATAAATGACAATAAAGTTAAAACGTTGAATATGATAATTAAAAACTAATAATACAAACACCACACAAAACCAAACTAATGTAACGTAATGAATTTATTTACCCATATTTATTTGCATAGAAAATTAAACTCTTACAAGTTTTGAAAACATTTTAGATGCATAGAATAAGGGAAATAGACGTTGAGGCAGAAAAAAAGGATATTTATTTAAAATCCAAAATGAATGCTAAGTCTTGAAATGGAAAATTACATTTTCTATGTCTATTCGTTTTAGCAAATAAGGTTCAAACTAATAAAAAAAAAACATTTGCAAATATTTTTCCTCTGAGGAGATAAATAAGCCTCGAAACCTCATGGTTTAAGGAAATAGATTTATTTAATTGTATTCATTGTTTTAAACAATAAAAAATGCTAAATTTGAGGATTAACTTTTTCAGATCATAAAGTTTAAATACATAAATTGCGATTCATTTGCTCTAGCTTATATTGAATAATTTTATTTAGCTGGGATTGTCTTATATAGAATATTCCGTCTAATAATATTTTGTAAGACTGAAAATCACTGGATTTGCATACCAGTAGATATATTTAATTTCATTATTCGGATATGTGTGTATATTTAATATAAAAATATACACTTCCGAATAATGAAAGATATATATATATATATATATATATATATATATATATATATATATATATATAAGTAAACGAACGGTTGTATATCTTTTTCTATGACTTTTATGCACCATTTAAATAAATTTTAAATAACATTTTCAATAATGCAAAGGTCAAGTATCATGTTTGAATTGTGCTCTAAACAGAAATCTTAATTTCGAACGCGTACTTGTTATATAAAAGAATCAGCCGGGTTTTTCTGCTTGTGCAGCGATAAAACTTTTTAAATATACTTGTGATATTAGGTTGTATAGGAGTGTTAATTTTGGTAAAAATCAAACTATTCCTTCTTTAATCAGAATTTTTGGATTATCGATATTTATCCGGAGCATTCCGATACAAACCTATCTAAGGGCACTCTCAAACAGATAAAGTATATTTGTGTGAAAGTTCAAACAAAATACGTGTTTATTCATAGCTGAACATTTTGCTAATTGCATTTAATTTCCTCTGAAGATATGAGCCATTATTGAAACTCCATAGATTAAGAAAATAAATATAATTTTTTTCCATTTATTCCTTGTTTACAAACAATAAATTCTTAACTTGAATATATTTGTATATATTTTAATCTACAGAATTAAACTTTAATTATTACGCAGACACAGACATATATATATATATATATATATATATATATATATATATTTCTCGTTCCATATTTTATTTATTTATTTATTTATTTATTTATTGTTAGTTGTTAAATACGATTAGTATATTTGTCCCAATATTAAATGAGATTCGGCTAATAAGGGGCTGTAGTTTTTTTTTTTTTTTTTTTTTTTTTTTTAATTAGCATGGCTTCTAGTAATTTACGTCTTCGTGTGCAATTGTTAAGTCATCGAATTTTAGTATTTTAGTTAAGCTATTTCTAATATCGGATGGAATGTTATGTGTTGCTTTACGGCGTTATTGTCTGCTAAATGGGAAAATTAATCGTCGGAAGATGGTATTGTCGTAATGTGGCCTATATATGCATTGTACGAGTTTTTAGAACGGGTACGGAGACACTCTTTGAAGGGTCAATAATTTCATTACATTAGTTTGGTTTACTGTCGGATTAATATTATTAGTGTTTATTATTAAATTGGAGGGTTTAAATTAAGTATAATATATTATTAGTTAAATGTTTTTGTTTTGTCTGTGGGGCTCGTGTATGTCCGAACAACTACTGGGCGCCATAATATACAACATGCCAGCCGAAATAGAAAAAAAAGACAATCAATCAATCCAACAAAATCAGAAGAAAAATAGAGCTCAGTCCTATTCAATCAGCTGTGCTTTAATAATGACTTGCTGCCAATATATATAATTGGTTGATAGAAAAAACAAAGCCATACATTGGTATATATAGATTTATTTGCCGATGTAATAAATGAAAAACATCAATTACTAGGGAGTGTTATATGATTTTTTATAAATAGTTGTGTCTATAATGCTTTTATTATATTGATAGGTTTATGTTTAAAAAACACTTCAATACTTTTACCTGCTCTTGAATATATCTATATACATATATATATGTGTGTGTGTGTGTGTGCGCGTGTGTATGTTTTTTTTTATTTTTGTATTAACGTTTTATCTGTTTAGTTATATATGTTTCGGATGTTGGACCATGTTTACGATCCAACAGCCTCGTCAGACCTTACAGAAATGGTTGTTAGTATTTGGAAGAAGTGTTTTAAAAGAAATACGAGAAAAAAGGGGTAGGAGATAATAAGGCGAGGGGTACGGGTATCAACAATATTTAAGTTTTGAAGATTAAAATACATTAGATTGTATTGTGTGAGGGGGCTAGCAGATTCAGGTAGGCGTGGGTGGAGATATATGGATATAGGAAGGGGTGGAGTGAGGATGGTAAAGAAAAAAGAAAAAAGAGAGGGGGGTTAAGGAGAGGACAGAGTAGGAGTTTCAATTTTTAGGTTTTAAATTTGACTGCTTTTTGCTTGTTCAGCCATGTATATGAAGTAGATGGGAGAGAGAGAGGGGGGAGAGAGAGAACGGGTGTTTTAGGTGTCATGTGGTTGACAAGTACAAGGTTCCATTTAAAATTTTCGTAGTCGCTATAAGTTGACTTATTCATTTCAGTTGAAAATGTGCTAGTTTTAGGTAGTTAAGAATTAATACATATGCTAACGCACGCAAAATATGCATGCATACACATACACATGCACATTACTACACATCCATGTACAGACACATACGCACATACATATATTCATAAACAATTATATGCAGACATACCTGCATCTATATGTATACATACACGTACATACACACAAGTCTTATACACATATACATACTCACATATATACATAGACACACACATATATATACTCATATATATATACAGCTACATATATACATATACGTGGACATATAGATCTCCAGTAAGAAGTAGATGTACATATACATAAATACATACATACACACACATGTACCCACATACACGTATACACAATTATATAAATATACATATTTATAAAAAATATAAATTTACAGACATATATTGACATATACCCATATATATCTATATACATATATACACAGACAAGTGTATATTTATACCAAGTAAATAAAGTAAAGTAAGAATCAATAAATAATAATAAATAAATAAGTAAATACATGGGTGCAGTTAATAATGCGAGGTCAGGTAGACGCCTCGTTCAGTTCATATATATTTATGGGGTGGGCTCCTAACATGGTGCTTTGCGCAGTGGTTACGTTTAACTTTATTTTCAGTGTTAAATGTATTGTGGATACAGACATATACATACATATAAATACATGCATATAAACTCAGATATAGCTATACCTGTATGCATACGTTCAGCCATGAATACCCATAGATACACACATATATACAGACATTAACACCCAGATATACGCAAACACGTACATGTGCACATAGATATACCAATATACATTCATGCATATAAACACGACCAATGAGCACATGCATTTGTACACGAGCACTTAGAAACATATACATAACACACATAAGGATATATATATATATATATATATATACATATAGACCCAACCATGCCCGCACATACACATATATACATATGAGGATACATGTACGGATCTCCAGTAAGATGTAGATGTACATACACATGCATGCACATGTACATACACACATGTACCCATATACACGTATACACAATTATATAAATATACATATTCATAAAAGTATAAATATGCACACATATATAGACATATATATGTACATAGAGATGTATATTTATACTAAGTAAGTAAAGTTAGGGTAGATAAATAAATAAACAAATAAATAATAAGAAAATAAGCGGGTGTAGTTAATAATGCGAGGTTATGTAGGTGTATTGTAAGATGTGTTCAAAATACATGTTGGTTTAATATTTAGGGGTTTGTATTTATTTGCTTTGCTAATTAGATAGGGATTAATTTATAGTGTCTAGGAAAAAAATTAAAATGGGGTATAAAGGTTTAAAGGTTAAAGATTAAGTTCATATATATATAGGGGGTGGGCTCCTAACATGGTGCTTTGGGCAGTGGTTATGCTTAACTTTATTTTCAGTGTCAAGTGCATTGTGTATACAGACATATATACACATACAAACGCATACATGCATATAAATCCAGATAGAACTATACCTGCATACATACGTCCACCCATGCATATATATATAGAGAGAGAGAGATATACACATATACATACATACATTAATATCCAGATGCACGCATACACACACATGCGCACATATCATTGATATGCAAATATATACTCATGTATATACACACGAGCCATGACATCATATATCCATGCACGCGTATATAGAAAGATATACATAAACACACATAGGGATATACATATAGATCCAATTATGCCTGTACATACACATACATATACACAATAAGATACATGCACGCATACAGACAAGAAAGTAAGTGCGTTAAAGATAATACTATTTCTGGCGTATCTACAAAAAAAGTACATATATATACATACAGATATCCATACAAATTGTAACATAAGTACACCCATATAAATGTGGAGAGTTTTAGTAGTAATTAGTGAGTGGGGAGTAGTAGGATTCATGGGTAGACGAATGTGTAGATGGGTAAGGTAATATAGGGTATAGGGAGGGTGAAGTAATGGAATTTGGTTGTGTTGATTTTTTTATATGGGGGTCACCATTTATCAAGGCCCAGGAGCTACTCGGGGATAAGGGTTATTGTGTGTACAGTAATCAATGGGATAGTATCGTAGTAATAGTATTTGGGATTTGATAAGGTGTCATTAATTAAGGGGGCGGTTCATCAGGAATTTGTTTGTGTTGGACTTGAAGATATCCAAGTTGAATTCCGGGGGGAAACAGGCAAGCGGTAGAGAGCTCCACAGCCGTGCTGTTCTAAGAAAGAAGCTTTGTTCATGGAATCTACGTTTTGATTTAGGCACGGATAAATAGTGGGGAAAATTATTGACAGTGGTTTAGCTAGTCGGGTGTTTTTCGTGAAAGATTGGCGATTGGGGACCAGAGAATGGAGCTCAAACGAGCACTTGCCATGGAAAATAACGATAAAACAGAGACAGGCTCGCAACGTCTCTTCTGTGGGAAAGAGGTTGCAGGGAAGAGAAAATGTCATCCCCCACCAAGCCACGAAGTCTATTTTGTACTCTGTCAAGGCAGGATAGACTGTTTTTAGCAGCTCCTGCCCAGATGTGGCAACAGTACTCCATCCTTAGACGTACTTGGCTTTTATATAGATAGAGAATTGCATCATTGGTGAGATATGTTCTGGGGCGATAGAAGGATCCCACCATTCTCCCAGCGACCTTGGCCACGGACTTGATGTATGTGTTC
>NC_136518.1:69832326-69879826 GCF_053919585.1 Euprymna scolopes
AAGTGCACGGTTTGATGTCAGGGTGGGAACTGAATACACAATTATTCGCGTGGAACTTAAGATGCGTAAGATTTCTATAACATTTGTCGAAAGAGGGCAGCACGTGGTAACGTTAAATTCCTTTAAAACATACAGTAAAAAAAAATCGAAAAAAACTGAGACATGTGCATATAGATCAGTAAATTGTGAGTGATCCATCTCCCTAAGATTACTGTCGATGTTTATAAAATTAGTTACGTTCGGTCTATCAGTAGCCCAAGGCTAGTACACCTAAAAGAGTAATGTTTCTTCGTCGTACAAAGATATTAGCTGGTAATAGTAAAGAAATATATAATTATAAAACTCAAATGACCTTGTAACGAGTGATGTAACCCACTTTCCGGGTTACGACATCCGGTTGCGCATGCGCGCATAAACATTAACCCATTACAACGTAAACAAATAAACACAAATCGCTTCTTTTGCAGATTTTGACCTGCGCACTGAAATATTAACGTTATTATTTTGAAATTATTATTTAACATGGGAAGTGTGGGGGTGTTTTGCAACTATTCTTTATTACAACTATACTGTCGCTATTTTCTTACAGCTAAACAACTTTAACCCGTTGACAAACATAAGAACAATTGTAGTAAAGCCAAGGATACTACTACTACTACTACTACTACTACTCTCTATGCGTCTCTTTTCCTTCCTTCGTTTTTCTAGATACAAAATAGTTGTGTGAAAACGGTGAATTTGTTGACACATTTACTAATCTGTTTAAATGTTAGTTTTATTTTATTTTATTTAAGTTTTATTTTTTTTTGCTTCAGGTTTTATTAATTTTTTTTTTCTAGATTTTAAGTTTCTATAACTTGATTGAAGGATTCCAATATGGGTTTTTCATTCTTTGCTGCTAAATGACTTTCGTCGGGATTCGATTCGTAGGAGAATCATGTTTAATTTTCGATTTTTGAGCGATTATTTGGAAAAATTGGTAACTTTACACGAATAGGAGGGTTTGTTTTTCATGTTTGTCAAAAAAATACATATTTTCTTTACGTCACAAATGTCACACTCATACATGAATTCCATAGCTGATGCTAATATAACATACTGACCCAACGGGTCACGACTAGTCTAGTATATATATATATATATATATATATATATATATATATATATATATATATATATATATATATATATATATATAAATGTAACTTTTGGTTCGTTCGCAATTAATTGTCTAAAAAACCACTGGACGGATGGCTTCCACGTTTTGATATAATATGTTTACTATATCCATGTGTGTTTTTGTATATTTCTTTTTAATTATAACATTATACTTAATTTTTCTATGATAAATAGGTGGATTTCTTTGTACCGATAGGCGATTTTTTTTTTATTTAGGGACAATTATTTATTACCGCTTCCTGTCACGTGACCAGTGTTTCTAATTTAGCGGTTTTCCTGCTAGATCTGGAGATTTCGTTTACAATCTAGCGGGAAATTCTAGAAAATCTGGAGATATTTCGCACCCACACACCCGCAAGCGCTTGAAAATACTTTAAAACATAAAATAAATTCATTCATGTAAGTAAAAAAAAAGTAGCATTTATTGCCTTTGGTAACAATTATTTATTGATTATTTGTTTTATTTTTCACCTTTTATTCGGCTAACCATTCTTAAATCTCGCTATAAAATCGATTTTTCCAAGTACATTTTAGGTGGGGGGTGGGCATTCCAACCTTCGAAGTTTAGTTTAAAATACAAAATTTAGAAGTATTTAGTCGAAAATTTTAAAAAGCAAGAAACAACAGCAAAAAAAAAAATTATATCAATACAGTAGAATTTAATTATCTACCAAGCTAAATACTTTTAACATGCTAAAACAAAGTTTTTTTTTGTTTTTTATTTTTCTAATTTCAAAATATGTTGCACCATTATTGTGATGTTTAATTTGCAGTATATTTCAATTTAACTTTTATTATAAAAAGTTTGAGTTTATGATTTCTTTCCTTCAAAAAAAAATACCCTCTCTGAAAAAACATGTAAAATTAGCTCATAAAATACGGGAGCTATCCGCTTCAATATAATTCCAGAAACATATAGTGAGAAAACACGGAACATTTTATATATTGAATATACTATATTTATAATTTTTTATGGTAGGAAGTGAAAATAGGGAGGAGGTTTTGGGGGGGGATTAGCGATTTTTTAAAATTTTAGATGAAAGTTAAAAATCTAGCGATTTTCTGGACATTTCTTTCTCCTGATCTCGCGGTTTTCTTTAAATCTCAGTTGCCAACAGTGCATCACTAAAAAAAACACTACAGGCTTAATGTAAACAAAATGTGTTTACAATATCGGTAAATTTTCAATGGGTTTAATCACATGATTATTGATAAATTTACCACACGTGGTCGCTTTCCTATTAAATATTCATCGAAAAATGAATGCCGACGCTCAAAGTGTATAAACATTTTGACCCCTCCCTTTACTTAAAAATTCACCAAAAATCAGGAAATTAACCAATTTTAATGAATATTGCAGTATTTATCAAATAATGATCGCAGAATATAATGAACTAATTATTTTTACTTAACACTTAGTGAAAATGTTTTATTTTGTTTAAACAAAAAATACCTTTACTAAAGTTATGGTTTTCAGTAGTAAATAAAAAACGCAATAATTTATTTTTGCTTTTTTATATAAATACAGCATCGTAATTTGTAACAATAAAACGTAATTTTTACAGTAACATTACGAAAAAAGCCCCTAAAGTCTGTATTAATGAATTCGATATAACTCAAAGAAAAATGAATTCTCGCATACTATTCAGGAAATTAAAGATTCAATTAGATTCCTATTTCAGTCACCTAAATTATTTAGGGTGAAATAAGTTTAGGAATTTATAGCCAAACCTAAATATTTTTTTTGCTTAAAAAAAATAGCATTAATACAGTAAGTTAGGTAAAATTTGCATAGAATGCTCTGCTTTACGGTTGTTACAAAAATGGAACGGAAATTTGAATTTCGTTCCCTTTTAAATTCGGTACATTTTTACATTACGTCCAACTCATCGTTCACATTCGACACATCAACTTTTATAGCTTTTCGGGTATGCTGGTAAGGTTAGGGGTGTCTATTCCGAAAGCCGTTCTTAACATGGGTAGATTGGTAGGTGTGTCAGAAATTTCGTGAAAAATAGTGAATAATTCCACCACGTTTTTCCAAGCTTATAACTCGTCGAAAAATGTAACTCAAGCCTTAAGTTTTTTTCAATTAAGGGAGCAAGGACCAAGGTTTCATTAAAAAAAAAACAAAAAGAAACAAACAACGTGTTTTTTTTTTAAAGGTTTTAAACTTCGGACTTTACAGGTAAATTTCTAAAAAACACTACTTTTTTTGTTTTAAATTTGAATATATTATTTATTGACCTTTTCTCTTCAATTTGTGATATATAACACTTTGGTGAGTAAATTATTTACTTTTTAATAGACATTTCAAAATGGGAGGTGTGAATTATTCGACCTTCTGTCTTACCAAGCTTATAACTCCTCGAAAAATGTAATTCAAGCCCTAATTTTTTTTCAATTAAAGGAGCAAGGACCAAGGTTTCATAAAAAAACAAAAACAAAAAAAACAAACAACGTGGTTTAAAAACAACTTCGAACTTTACAAGTGAATTTCTAAAAAACACTACTTTTTTGTTTTAAATTTGAATATATTACTTATTGACCTTTTCTCTTCAATTTGTGATATGTAAAACTTTGGTGAGTAAATTAATTATTTACTTTTTAATAGACACTTGAAAATGGGGGCCGTGAATTAAAAAAAAACGTTTGTCTAAAATATCATATTCGGTTTATTGGAAAGGGCATAAACTTTCACATTAACCCTAAAAATATCGTAAAAATAAAATCAATAGAAAAATTTTGATAGATTTTTAAAGTTTAAAAATTGAAAAATATTGAGTTCGTAAAATTCATTAGTTTTTTAAAAAATAAAAAAATATATTTCTATTACTTTTAAAACAACTTTATTAGTATATTTTGGAAGTATAATCCATAAAGAAAATAAAAAACCCACTTTTAAAGGAGAAATTACGAGATTTTTATATTTTATTCGCAGTTTCGTGATTAGGGTGTCAAAAATTCTGATACATCTTCTAGATTGGAGTGTTTATTCGTTGTAAACGTACCCTACAACCTATAAATGTCGACATTTCCAATGTGAATGGTAAGCTGGACTTATGTAAAAAAAAATAACAAAAAGATATACCAAACTGACTTTTTCGTTTAAAAATGGAATTATTTCCCTTTCGTTATTAACTTATTTTTTAAAATAAATATTTTGTGTTTTATATACATAAAGTACATTTGTTGAATGTTACTGTTTTGATTATATTCGTTTGAGGGGGGGCACAATTAAAAAATTAAGAAAGATTAAAACGATGCGAAATTTAAGTTTTCGTTCCATTTTTACAACAACCGTAAAACAGCGCATACTCAGCAAGTTTTATCGTAATTTATAAGCATTATGTTGAAACACTAAATCAACATTTTATTTATTTTTTTGCATAATTAATGATGAAAGTATTTTTCTGTTTATTTTCTGAACATCTGTTAAGAAAAAAATAATAATTTGTACATTCTCTTGAAAAAAAAGAATCAAATTTTTCTCTACTTTCACATAACTATTTACAGTGTTCATCTGTTCTTTTTATAATAAAAATTCCGTTTTCAAAGAGAAACGTTTACTGACAAATTTCTTTTAAAAAAAAGTGCAAGTTTCCCTGAAAAAACAACTTTCACCTAACAATTTATGGTAAAAAATTAATCTTTTTTTCGGGGGAAATAACAACTTTTATTGATTAAAAATATTGCAAAAAATAATAAAAGTAAATAAACGAACAAAATGCAATTTTTCTTGAGGAATGTGTTCATTTTAACAAACTGAACCACAGCAACGCGTGGCCGAGTACAGCTAGTATATATATATATATATATATATATATATATATATATATATATATATATATATATATATATATATATATATATATATAGGGTGAACAGAAAGTCCTTGGACCATTTTTAGTTTTAAAATTAAATATTGTTAAAATCACTTTTTCTCTTTTCGAATAAATTAAGTATTTAGTCTAACTATAGATCTAATTATTTTCAACAAAAATATTAAAATAATTTTGTTTAAACTTTCAGAAAAATAAGCAAATGAGAGGCCATAATTCAGCTTCATGTCGCAGGAAGGACAAACTCAGAGATTATTAAGCTCTTGAAAGTGACTAAATCCACCGTGTACCATGTTGTGAACAGATTTAAGAAACTTGGTCCATCTCAAGACCGTCCTAGGAGTGGAAGACCTCGCACTGCTCGAACAAAGAAGGTGATTAAAGCTGTTCAAGAGAGGGTAAGGAGGAACCCGAAGAGATCTGCAAGACAAATGGCTAAAGACATGAATGTGAGCGTGACCTCGATGAGAACCATCGTAAAAGACGATCTCCAGTTGTCCCCCTACAAGATAAGAAAGAGACAGTACCTCGCACCTGCCCAAAGCACAAGAGACTTGAAAGAGCAAAGCTTCTTCTTGGAGAACTGAAGGCTGGCACGGCAGAGCGAGAGATCGTTTTTTCTGATGAAAAACTCTTCATAATTGAAGCGACTGTTAACAATCAGAACGACCGAGTTTACGCAAAATCTTTAGCAAACATTGATGACTCCGTGAGAATAGTTTTCCGCCGACAAAAGCCGTCTTACCTCATAGTGTGGGCTGCAGTCTCCAAATCTTGGAAGTCGCCTCTGATTTTCGTGGAGCAGGGGGTTAAGATCAACACAGATCGCTACATTAACGATATTTTGGTTCCAGCATTTGAAGAAATGAAGAAATACTTCAAAGATCAGCCTTTCACCTTCCAACAAGATGGAGCACCATCTCACATCTCCAGAAAAACTCAGGACTGGTGCCAACGTCATTTTCCAAGAATCTGGAGTAAGGAGATGTGGCCTCCTGCATCGCCTGATTTGAATCCCATGGATTTTTCGGTGTGGTCTTTGTTGGAGGCAAAGGTCTGTTCTGTTGCTCATCCAAGTGTTGATGCTTTGAAGACATCTCTTCTGAGTGAATAGGCTAAAATACCTCAGGAAACGCTGCGTGCCTCGGTTGGTAACTGCAGACAGAGAATTGAACGTCCAATCGAAAGGAAGGGACATCACATTGAAAATAAATCATTTTAATTTATTCCTGGTTTCCTAACTTATAATTTTCATTCATGTTTAATTTATATTTTTGTAATTTTCTATTAATAAACCACTTTAGAATTGGTCCAAGGACTTTCTGTTCACCCTGTATATATATATATATATATATATATATATATATATATATATTAGGTTAGGGCAGAAATAATGTCGTTTTTACCTATATATATATATATATATATATATATATATATATATATATATATTATATATATATATATATATATATATATATATATATATATATATATAAGTGAAAGCGTTTGTCTGTCTCTGTACATTTCCCTACGCAATAACTCTGTCAATTTTCAGTCTACAGACTCGAAATTTGATATACAGGGTATGGAGATTTGGGAAAATCTTTGTAATCTATATAATAAATAATGGTCGGCCAGAAATTTAGCTGTTAAGGGGTCAACGTTCAAAGATTTAACCTCCTCCGCCAATTTTGGTTCAACGCACTTGAAATTTTAGATATCGGTTCTTTAGACATGTATCTAACTTAATAGCTTGATTTAACCCCAAAACAATAAATTTAAAGGGTCATAATAGGGGTCAAAGTTAAAAAAAATTGACCTCTGCGGTTTCTACCAAATTACTCAGCAAATTTCTGGTCTAATCATTTGAAATTTTACATAAAGGGTATTCAGAGATAGGGCAAGCTTTTTAATCGGTTTGGGTTGAAAATTTTTGCTATAAATATTTAAATCTATGTATGTATGTGTCCATGTCTACCTAAAACTTTCGACAGAGTGGACGGATTTTCGCAATATTAGTATCGTTTTGAAGCTCGGCCGTTCAGACGACAAATATAAAAAGAAATGGCTAAAAACATTAATTTACCTGGGCACTTTTCAACAGGGAGGGGTCGCTTTTTTCGCCGATCTTTTCGATTGTAAAGCCTTAATTTAAACCCACGTCACTTCTGGTTTGGCGGTGGTCGTAACAGCAAAGGCGTCACGTTTTTTTCACGTTCTTTTCCTCCTTCGCGGTACGAGTTCGAGCCTGCCTTCCTACTACTACTTTTTTTTCTTTTCCTCAACACACACATCTAAACACCTGGGCAACGCCGGGCACCCATGCTAGTCTAATAAAAGACGACATTGTGTGTGTGTGTGTGTGTGTGTGTGTGTGTGTGTGTGTGTGTGTGTGAGTGTGTGTGTGCTCCGAATATCATTGGGCATCAAACAAATGTATCGTACCATTTAAATTTATATTATATGCTATCTATTCTAATATAACTGTAATCTTGGAATATTTACAAGAAAACCATAGAAGTATATATATATATATATATATATATATATATATATATATATATATATATATATATATATATATATAAGTCAAATGGATGGAAGTAAACATTCTTAAAGTCAGATAAGTACAATTCCAGCAAAACTTTTTTTTACTCCTGTTTTCATCTTTAACAAACTCATTTCTAAATATTTTTTTATTATAGTTTTGTGTAAAACTTTCTTATAATCACATTCGGAATCTTGCATTCGATATTTTGACTTTACATGAACATGTACATTGTGCGGATAAATAGATTAAAACCATTACTAGAATCACAAGCAATTGAATCGTTTAAACGCGACATGAGCGAAAAAAAATCTGAAGTGGTTGGTGTATAGTGCAGGGTGGTTCGATAAATGTGTCGCCCTAAAGAAAACAACACTACAGCTTTATTTGAAAACTTTTATTGAAAAAAAAATTAATTCAGATAACTTGATTATGCAGTAGAACTTACATCGATTCAATGTAGCTGCCTTCAGCCTCATACACCGTCTCGATGCTGGTCTGGAATGGGGAGCATGCCGTTTCTACTAGCGCTGGCAGGGCTCGGCGAATATTCGGTGATCAGGCTGGCTTTAATTTTGTGGGAGGTCACCTTAGTGATGTTTTCGACATATGACCAAATGAATAGTTTAGCGGGTTTAGGTGAGAGAAGGATACAGATTCGTAGTACTCCTTCTGGAGCAAGTCTGGGTTTCTTTGGACATTTTGGCTGCCGCAGATTTCTGATGCTACATTTAGAGTCAACCAGCGGCCACCTGATTGCACCAGGGATCACACTCTTCAACATATTTTGGTAGATTTAGGTGTATACTTTCAAGCCGACTTTGCAGAGGTGAGTTGGTTTCAATCAGAACCACTCCAAAGATCATAACTTTGACCGGAAATTTTGTTTTCATCATCCTGAGCACATCCATATTATTCCTGGAAATCCAGCAATGCATTTTGAGAGTTCTGGCTATGGTCGTTTTGTCATAACTTGGACCGGTAAAGAGTATTAGTTGTACAGCGGCGAATCTCCTATCTCTTCCATTGATCATTGTGTCACTTTCAGACATGATACAAGGCTCCTATCGCTCTTGGATTTATACACAATTGGCCAACTAGTAGATGGCCTGCAACAAAAAAGAACTGTTTTCATCAAAGAAAATGGAATCATGTCGTATAGGGCGACAAATTTATCGTTTCACCCTGTAGTTGTACCTATTTACTATGCCTCCCCACGGGACAGAGTTAGACACCAGGGTCGTTTTTTTAAGGTGCAGAAAAGGTACAAAAATTTTAAAAAAATTGTCTAAGTTGTGAAGGACTGATCCTCCACCGAAAGAGAACAAAAATGGAAGTGCAGCATCTGAAGAACAGATACTACAGGGTATTTATTTGCTCCTCCACCGAGCAAATTAGGCACGAGGCCGATTTTTAATGTGAGTGAGGGGGGAAATGGGGACCAACTCCCCGGGGAGTAGGGGAGCTGGTTAGTGACAATTGATATGAAGGGTTGTCCCTATATTGACCAAAGTCATATATGTGGGATTGCTCCCAAATATGGTCTTTGTTTGCAGTATCTGCCGGAACAGTTACTACACTTTGATCTTGACCAAAAGGCCAAGTTGTAGTGACAGATGTAGCAGTTTAAGTGCTAGTAGTAAAATCTCTCATAACGGTGACCCACAATTACACTCGTACATAATATGTACTCCAGTATACAACATTCGTACACTAACTTTACGTATGTATTTATACATATATATATATATATATATATATATATATATATATATATATTCATATAATATAATTATTATATATACATATGTATATATTCAGAAATATACTTATATATTTATGTATATATTCGTATACTAAACTTATATATGCATAGGCATACGGTCCTGGATATGACCTTAAACTATATCGGATAGTGAGGTCCCAGCTTGTGGGCTTTGGGGAGTGTGGAGCCAAGATTTAATTTCTATTGCTCCCAGGTCCACTCTTACCCGTAGTGGTAGTACCTGTTAAGGTCCCAACTATGGGTTAAATAAAAACCGACTTGAAAAAAATATATATATTCTATTAAAAACTTTTTCTTCAAAATCACTGGATTCGGCATTAAATAATCTGAGAAGGGTTGATATGCTGTAAAACAAAAGCAACCTAACAACCAATCATAAACGTACACACGTATATAAGTAAACTGTAAGAATCCAAATAGAGTTTAAGCTAAGACTTTAATAGATCCGTGCATGAAGTGAAAAGTTAACGTAAAGAATCACCGTATTTTATTTTTTGTCACAGTAAAAGTCAAATATTAAGACAAACTATCGACCAATACGATGTTAATACGTATCACGTTCATGATTTATAATGCAAATGCGTTTTATGTTTGCATTGTATAGATACTTTAGATACATTGTTTAAATACTTAGACAGGCTTTAATTTGTATTATATATATATTGTTGAGTTGTCCTCGGTATGACATAAAACTACATCCAGCAACGAGGCCCTGGTGCGGGAGCTCCATGGTTTGGGGAGAATGTCACTACCCCTTAGTCGTTGCAGTGCTAGGTTACCCTTGGGCAAGGTGTAGTATCCCACTAGCCCCCCTATTTAGGGTCACAAAAATCTAAGCGTGGGCAATGATGCTCTTGGCGGATTAGGAAGGAATCCCAACGGCATGCGCCGCGGATGAACCAGAATCACAATACCGACGCGGTCAACAAAGGTGATGTACAACTTGACTCAGGTATGCCTCAGCCATCGGATGCGGCTGACTGCATGTGTGCAGACTGTCCTGCGCCATCCTTGCCTCTGTACATTGCTTTCAGTGGAGAGGGTGCTAGCAGTACTGGGCAAGCTGCTTATTCCTACTTTGCCTAGGCCGGGGGAGTTGAAAGTCCTGTAGGAATGGAGTGAGGGCGTACCGGCAGGTTTGATGGACTGGAAGTCGCGGCGTGATCTCTGCACTTAGGCGATTGGAGTATGATGGTCGTGCTCTTGCTGGAGAGGGCTCCGATCGGACTCACATCGCACCTTCGACACGGACACTAACCGACCTCCGCTTCATCGTCGAAATCGACGAACTGCCCAATATATATATATATATATATATATATATATATATATATATATATATATTGTTGAGGATGCATCCCTACAGGTTCTGACAATGGACTATGCCTGGTGTCACTTCTTTTAATCAGTTGCTGCTATCAAGTAATCTGGAGCTTAAACTCAGTGGGAGTAGGTCGTAACTTTACTTTGCCCTTCTAGTTTAGCGGAATCACACTCAACACATATACGTTTCTGTATTTTGTGTAAATATACATTTCATTTCACTTTCTCGCTCCTCTTTCAACATTAAACTACTATATATATATATATATATATATATATATATATATATATATATCAACATTAAACTACAATATATATATATATATATATATATATATATAGAGAGAGAGAGAGAGAGAGAGATTGCCCTAACAAACGGAAGTGTAATGTGTATTTGGACATTAACACATCGTGCCCTCATGATTTGTTCACAATATAAATTGGATGAAGAACTAAAAACGATCACCAATACGTTGCCTGTTAATGGATGTGATGAACTCCGTCATAAAAAGGAAAATAAACAATGTTTTTCTAAGAAAAACTAAGATGGCGACTAAATGTCAAATTTACATTCGTTTACCTTGGTTAGGAACAATAAGTGAAAAATTCGCCTAACAGATAAGCTCAGCTGTTGAACATTGCTATTTTGCCTCCAATATACGTGTGGTGTTTTCGACTAAACCATTATTGCAATCCTCCCGAAAGGACGTTATATGAATAATGTCATTTTAAAGGTAGTTGCTGTGCCAACTACGTTGGCAGAACGACACTTAGGTAAGATGGTCGCGTCCAGCAGCATGTACCCAGCAAAATCAGGAATAGAATCTACCGAACAACGGACATTTTGAGTAATACGTATGGTTCCGTTATAACGGACCATTTGCATAAAAATCCGCGATGTGCAATGAATTTCAGCAGTGACACATTTTAAATGCTAAGTCAAGTTCATTCGGTCGACTCTACCCCCTTAGTAATATAACTTATTTTTACCTCTGTTGAATGTTTAGCCTTCCCTTTTCAATAGCTATAATATATATATATATACTTCATTTAAGCATATAAATAAATATACGAAAGTATAATTTTATGCGTAAATTTTAAGTATTTTCTTAAACAGTGCTCAATACATATGTAGAGCTATGTAGTAAGTTATAAAAATATACATGGCAATTAAGCTACACAGAATATTCCGCGTTTCATCCACGCTAGGATTCATCAAGCTTATGCGAAGAGTTGTGATTGTTTCGCGTTTTTATATACGCACGTTCTATTGAGATTTTAGTTAGTCAATCAGCTTCCTAGTGTCCACTGCTTCCTTCCTAATCAGTTAATGGGTAAGCACTTACAGGACAAAACCCCAGTTGATCTCGGAGTCAACCTATCCATCGTGTGTGCTTTTTTAGCCGGAAGCGCAGATATCAAGTCATTTTACCTATTTTAAATCTAGGTGTAGGTAAATGTGTTTCTTTCTCTATATTTTTTCCTTTAATATTATGTGATTTTATATACATACATACATGCATGCATACATATATATGATAATTTATGCATATCTATGTTGATTTTATTTATTTATTTTCTATTGTTAATTTTAAAATTATTTTGTATCGCTATTCTGGAGTCAAATTTTTCCTGTGTGCCCAGTTGTTCGCTATTTCACTTCTACAATTTAGTAGATGTGTGGTTTCTTTACAGTAGCAAATCTCTCATGAAGGCATAATCTACATGGATCCTCTAGGTCTCTACATGTGTTTGCTTGTGTTTACTATTTTCCATTCGACTACCGGCGAACGTCCACTTTTCTTTGAGTTCCCAGTATTTGTTTGCTAGTGTTGTTTTCATTCGGTGTATTTTAACGTACTTTTGTGTATAATAATGTAGTGTTTTTTTAAATCTAAGTAATAGCTACGTAATATTTCTCGTTATTCGGGTTTCCCTTCACAAATATTGCGGCCTGGTAAACTATGCTTTTGGGTTGATATTTATTTTGAAGATATATCATCGGAGGAAGCTGGCATTATTAAAAAAATGTAGAAAATCAATTCTAGCAATAACTAATAGATAAAAGGTAAAATGAAAAATTCTTTTGATTTGGCGATGGATCTGGATTCTGTAGAGGCATCAGATCTTGTGGGATTCTTCATTCTATATACCCTCACAAGCATTGATACTACAAAGATTGGCCTATATAGAGATGATGGACTATTTGTAATAAAAGACTCCAACAAAGTCAAGGTATTCTAGTAAGAAATATAATTAAATTTATAACTCAAAATATTGCAGCATTAACAATAATATTAGAAATGGAATTTTAAAAAACATTCTTAATGGTGCAATATTTTTAGTTATAAATTTATTATATGTTTTACTAGATTATTTCTCGTTTTCTTTTCCAGTTTTAGCAACTAGTACTTACTAACAATGTACGACACTCTCTGCTTTCAATAAAATCCTCCCAATTATCTCCCTTTCATTCTTTCATTCTCTTTTTCACTTGTTACTTCTCTTTTCGCGAGAGCGGTGAATCGGTAGCAAAAGTAGTTGCTATGGATACCGACATAAAAAACGTTGCTCACCTCCCTACGTTGTTTTTTTTTACGAGTTTGAACAGCAGTGAATTCATCATAACTTTTGTTTTACCGGAGGAAAATTACAATTTTTTTTCACAATATGGCTGAGAAGGTGATCAATAAACTTTAATGATTGTTTGAAAGTATGCCAGAAAATGAGTGAGTGGTGAAGCTTCAAAGCAGTTCTAAACAACTAAAACTTCCACTTACCATATATTAAACACTACCTGGTTTGAATTATATATATATATATATATATATATATATATATATATATATATATATATATATATATATATATATATATTCTACATATCAACACACAGGAAATACATACAGAAAAAAATAACATTTATATATTTTTCATATATATATATATATATATATATATATATATATATATATATATATATATAGGGTGATCCCAAAGAACAGAGGACATTATTTGAAATACTTTTGCAAGCAAAATCCGATCCCGTATTTTGCTAAATCCTACCCTCTGATGAGAAAAAAGTATTTCTTTGAAACTCCGCGGATTAAGAACTATCAACTTATTTTGTGTTTCTATTTTTAAAATTAAATGTTTTTAACTCTTTTTCAAAGTTTTTTTAACATGTTTTATTGACTACTTGTCCGTATATATATATATATATATATATATATATATAGATAGATAGATAGATAGATAGATAGATAGAGAGAGAGAGAGAGAGAGAGCGATAAAGAGAGAAAATGAAAGACTCAGAAACAACGAAATAGGTTTATGGTCGTATGCGTTCACCTATTCACTTTTTTTGCATTCATTTTTTAGCATTAGTTTAAAAACAGACAAAAACTCTTTGTTTACACGCGGGAAAAAAGTTGAATGAGTTTTCAATGTACTGCCGCCAAACGGCGTCCATGAAAACTAAAACTCGTTACAAAACATAGAAAAATAACTAATTGTAAAAGATTGACAAAAGATGTATAATTTGCAACGAAGCGAAACAAACTGACAGCTGCTTTTTATTTCATTCTTTCCCTGATTATTTCTTTATACGAGTAAACTTCGGAAACATTGAGGACGGGAAGACAAACACCTTATTGATTTTTGACTCGTATCAGTAATTGGTTTTCTGGAGACACAAAATCACATTTTTTAGTAATTTATTTCAATGTTGAAACTTTCATTTCTATGGTGGCGTCAAATTATGACACGCTTGCTAATCTGTATATCTCTCGCTGTTTCCATAACGTTTACAGGGAACATGAACTGGAATAGATACATTGAGAGCATTGCCAAGGCTGCTCCAAAGAAGGCAAGCTCTCTCTATGAGCTAGAAAGTTACTTACGCCTGAAAGTATCATGTACCGCTATAAGGCCACCATTCGCCCATGTATGGAGTACTGTTGTCACATTTGGGCTGGTGCATCTGCTGCTTGTGTCTCACTCCTGGACAGGGTTCAAAAAAGAGTCGCCAACCTGATAGGTCCTGAACTGTTATCTAGGCTTCAGCCTCTGTCCCATCGACGAAATGTTGCATTCCTCTGCCTGTTCTACAAATACTTTAATGGTGAATGCTCTGACAAACTGCAAACACGTGTACCTCCTCGGCGTGACTACCCCCAACAAACCCGACAAGTAACTAAGTCCCACCCCTTTACAGTAGAGATCCCTAGGTGTAAGAAAGCCTTTTACTCCAATAGTTTCTTCCCCAGAACTTTGGAACACCCTTCCGGAATTCTGCTTTCCCAACTGTACTGATATGCAGAAGTTCAAGTGTAATGTGAACAAACATCTTGCTACTCATCTCCCTTTATAATGCCCCCGCAAATTATGTCCCCGATAGTAGCCCCTACTTCATCGTGGAACTGTGCCTTGTTTGGGATGAATATTGAATAATAAAAAATATATATAATTATTTACTATAATAATTATTAAATACCTACAGACGCTAGTGTTTCTTCCTTTCGGAAACCGTCTGTGTAGAGTGTAACGATTAACACCAGTCGATAGATTCGAACCTGGCAACAGAAGCCATCTCGGGTTTTATTAGCAAGGACCTAATCCATTCAGCCTCCATTAATCACAAGAAATACAGTTGAAATTAAAATATTTATTTTGTATTTAAATGCTTTTTAACGTCTGACAGAGTGATCTAATTATTATATGATGATCTGCGCATAAGAGCTAAATTGATCGACTTTTATTTCAACTGATATATATATATATATATATATATATAATCATTATATCATGATTATATATATATATATATATATATATATATATATATATATATATATATATATATATATAATCATTTGAGGTTACTATTTTTCAAAGGTAGGGTAACCAGTGAAATATAACGAGGTTAATATAAAATTGCTCAATACTGAAGTAGGGCCAGTTACATTCTCAATTTGTCTTTACGTAAGCAGTAATTTGTTGCTACACAGTCATGAGCATGTTTCGGTCTTCTATTTTTCACTTACTATAGACCTCTTCAGGCAAAAACGCTTATATTTAAAAGCGGAATTCTTAACCTTGAGATTAAGATTTGACTTGTATAATATCTATGTGGACAATACGGAAATAAAGATATGTATTATGCAAACATACTTTTTTAGTTTCCTTTTACTTCGATCGCAGTTCTCAGATATAAAGAGGCCCCTACCTATTCGGCTAAAATTGATCTGTATATAATGTACATTGACATTCGAATATTCCATTAAATCATCTTCACATCTCAAATGTTGAATTAATCAAAAAGTAACGAATATTAATTTTCCTCTCACCAGTTAAATGTGTCATAGTATATTTTTCTTGTGGTCTTTTGACCTTCGTGTATTCCAGAACAAGAATTCATCTAGTCTGGTTGATTATCAAGCTTAATGATGTTACTAGAAGCAACATCGTACAAGCCACTGATGGTTACCCATAACGAGGTATTGTTTAGACCATGAATAATATGTGATTTTTAATATTTAGCTAGGATTTACTTGTAGAAAAAAAGTAGCTCCTATGCCAGGTTTTCCTGGCAAACCTCTGTATAGAGAGACCTTACACACTCTAGGACAGTGTCTTATAGGTATTGAGTTCTCTCCTGTAGCCACTCAAGTTCTCTCCAGTAAGCATTCAAGTTCTCTCCAGTAGTCATTCAACTTATCTCCAGTAAACATTCAAGTTATATCCAGTAGGCATTCAAATTCTTTTCAGTAGGCATTCAAGTCTTCTCGAGTAGGCAGTCAAGTTATATCGAGTAGGCATTCAATTTCTCTGAAGTAGAAATTAAAGTTTTTTTACTTTCATTAATCTAAGTTGGAAAATTTGCAATAGTTGTTGCAATTGAACGGGTTATGTTTACTTTTTCTATTATCGTAAATTGCGTGTATATTAACAGGTGTTTAAATGATAAGAATCTTTACTAAGCATTTGTATTTTATGTAATGGTGTATGAAATAGCAAAAAAAAAAAACAATGGCCTAATTGCAGCTTCCGAAAAACAGCTTATTCCATTGTTTGCGAAAGCCAAGGATGGAGAAAGAATACTGTTCCGATTCAGATTATTGATTTGTTCCAAGGAAAATCCATTAATCTCCAGAAATTCAAAGGTTACTTTTTATTTGTTTTTGTTTGGGTGTTTTTTTGTTTTGTTATTTTCGTTTCTTGTTTTTGTGTTTTTTTATATTTATGAATATCCGAATCATTTCTCGCGTGATGTAACAATGCTTTGTTCTATGAGGAAAATAATGCTAAGATTTACCAAGCTTACATTCAAATGCGTTCACGGAAATATGGCCGGGCCTAAACCATTTGTGGGGACCCATTGCTTATATCTTTAAGTGTTAGATTAGAGGATTTAAAACATGGAAGGTCATTGGAAAAACAGGGACCTGGCTCAGAAACCGTACACCTCCAAGAATCGTTCTTCCTCAACCTTATCTACCAAGTTGGTTTCTTTCAACTTTCTAAAATACATGATGTGCCAAAACAATCGATCGATTTGGATACTAATATATATAAATATATATATATATATATATATATATATATATATATATATATATATATATATATATATAGTTCAATATATTAGGTAGGTGCGAAAGCTTTTGCCGTTTTGTAGAATAGTCATTTTAAATCATTCCAATAGTTAATTCATGCATATTATTATTACTTTAACTATTGACTCTGATTAATATATAACTTTTATTTTATTTCAGACTAGCAGATGTATCTGGCCTTGCCAGGGTGCTGGCTTAAAAATGTAAATGTGCATAAAAAAGAGTATACAGAAATTTTAAATGTAGATACTATTTTTGCAAATTAACTATTTACGTATACACCTTAAATATCTTTAAATTAAAAATAAAATGATGCTATTTTTAAAAAGTGAATGAATTAATTTCATGTCTGTAGACCTAAAACTTTGGTAGGCAAGCTTTTTGTAAACAAATATATATCGGCATACATAAATTTATATATAGAAAAAGTTTTGTGTTACTAGAACCTTTTTACGCAAATATTACTCAAGTATAAATCATGTAGAATACCTGCATGCATATAATTACACGTAATAGTTAACTAAAGATGATCATCCCATAAGAAAACCGAAAAACAGGAAATTCATTAAAATGGATGTTTAAAAGAATATGCAAAGTATCAAGATCTTTTGCAGATGAATACAATTCAACAACCCATATATAAGAAAGTCGTATTTTCTTTTTAAATGGACAGAAAAAAAGGGTTTTTAATGTGAATATCAATGCACAAAAATTATAGGAGTATAGATTGTATGTCTATTCTATTTCTGGTACGGTGCTCTGAATCGAAAGATGCAGATATATCGTGATATTTAATCATAAGCACAATCATATTACAAATCAAACAGAAAACTGCTGAGCGGATAAAATATGACAACCGAGGAATACGTACGAAGCAATGCATTGTGCACTTTATTGGGAGTATACTATTAGTTCAAATGTTTATGAAACAAATATCGAATAAAGTAGCATTTAAAGTGATTTTTAATAATAGATTTTCTATACAAAACACGAACATTGTAGACAATATATAATGCGATTTATCTTTTGTTAACTTTTTACTAGGCAACTGCTTTGCTATCCAGCGCGGCCGCATCCGAGATTGAACTAACTACACGAGTTTGTAGAGTAATTCAAATCTTGTCGGTAGCTAATGCTTGATAATTCGCCAGGGTTATCAAGGGTATTTTTTATCATGATGTCATCACTAGATGGGGTGCCTGCAACGGCTTAAGAGTACCCTACCTACCATCGAGAGAAGAATAGACCGCGCCAGTTTCTCAAGCTGGTATTTTACCTCGTGGTACATACCTCGCCTTCCCAAATGGGCATCCATCTGGTACTGGCCAGGCTCAATGTTGCTTAACTTCGGTGATCTGACGAGAACCGGCGTGTCAACGTGATTGTGCCGTATGTGGTATGATAACATAAAAGGCGCACACTTAACGAAAGGATATTTTTTTTTCTAATAAAAAACTGACTTTTTTTTTTATTTGAAGAGGATGCGTTTTACAGATTGAATCCTTAAAAAGACAAGAAAATTAAATAAAATTACAAAAATGAACGCTCCTTGAAAGTTGTTTCTAGAAACAAAAACAAAAAAAATCTTAAGAGATCAAATTCATTTGCAAACGCCATTGTAATAACATTGCTGCAACGAATAGCATCCGCCTTAAGGATTAATTAAACATATCATTTACAAAGCTATAAAATGCTTAAAAGCCTCCGTACAATGAGCTATTTAACTTAAAACGTTAATTAGCGCGTTTTATTTTTATTTTTTCTAAAAGTAAACTAAAACAAAGAACGAATTTAGATAGTTTGCCGCTCCTCTCTTTCTTAGTAAGTCATGTAAGAATTGTATTTCTTCTCTAATATATATATATATATATATATATATATATATATATATATAGATATATAGATATATATAGATAGATAGATAGATAGATATTATTATTATTATTATTATTATTATTATTATAATTATTATTCCATTTAATCACATAAATTAATATAAGAAGATATAATTTATGCATAAATTTTTTAGTATTTACTTCAACAGTGCTCGATAGATGGGTAGAGCTAGGTAGTAAGTTATGAAAATATATATGGCAATTAAACTACACACAATATCCCACGTTTCATTCTCGGGAGAATTCGCCATAAGCCTAAACCTGATGAATTCTGATGACATTGAAACGTTGAATATTCTGTGTAGCTTAGTTGCCATATATATTTTCATAACTGACTATATATATATATATATATATATATATATATATATATATATATATATATTAGGTTGGTGCAAAAATAATGTCGTTTTTTGATGTTCAACTTCAAAAGATCATAACTCCTTTCATAATAAACTTTATTTATCTAAATAAGAACCATTAGAATGGACAAATATTGGCTTACGAGAAACAAGTTTATTTATCCTATGTGCATAGAAATCCAGAGTTCTGGAAGCGATGAAGTAATTGAAGGCTGATTCAGCATCATCTCAGCTTTTAAAGCATTTTTATGCGCAGAAAGTTGTCGAGGTGCTTGAAAAAGCGATAATCGGTGGGTGAGATGTGCGGTGAATATTGCGAATAAGACAATGTATCGTAGTCCAATGCGTTCAGCTTCTGCAGGGTCAGTTGAGCAATACGTTCCTTAGTGGTTCCTGGCCCAGACGCACCATTGATATCACAATCTGCTTCGGCAGATTTTTGGCCTAGTTTGAACTGGAGCAAGAAAATCGTGCGGATTTGAATTTTGTCCATGCTGTCGAAAAGCCTGCAAAAAAATAATATAAAAACGCACTTTGAAATGGTATATAATATTGCTATATATATACCATTGAATTCATTCAGAAATCATATATGAAGTAACATACGAAAGAAAACGATATTGTTCTTCCACCAATCTAATATTTCTATACTAAAATTTCTACCTCTATGATAATGGCTAATGCTATCAATCTTCCACAAAAAAACACTCGTCAAGCAAAAAGCACTATGAATAAATTCTCCCACTCTCTATCGGTGCCTAAACTTAAACGTGGATTCCATAAACAAAGCTTTTTGTCCCTAAAATTGCCTACACGTGGAACTTTGTTTCGTTTATCTGCTTTCCAACTGACTATGATATTTTCGTCTTTAATTCCAAGGTAAATAAGTTCCTATTGAACTTTCCTCGTGAATAATCTAACCCTGCCAAATTCCCACCAAAAACTATTATTACGTTGCACTCCTTATGACTACAACTCTTATACTCGATTGGTCTCCGAGACTTGATATGTGGTAACCCTTTATATATATATATATATATATATAT
Source organism: Euprymna scolopes (assembly GCF_053919585.1). Taxonomy (NCBI): domain Eukaryota; kingdom Metazoa; phylum Mollusca; class Cephalopoda; order Sepiida; family Sepiolidae; genus Euprymna; species Euprymna scolopes. Next base: position 69,852,928 of record NC_136518.1, read on the forward strand.
ATATATATATATATATATATATATATATATATAATTAAGTGTACACTCATTAATATAAATAAGTATGTGCACATTAGTCCTGACACACAATGGTAAAAACACACACATAACAAGAGCAAAACCGACGCGTATCACTAGCAAAATGCATTGAGAATGTTGGTGACTATGTAGAAAAATACATTCTGGAGCACAAAATACGATAATTTTTATGGTACCACTCTCGTTTTTATAGCTCTTTAATTTTTTAGTTAAACAGCTAGGAGGTTTTAATTTTGGACCCAAACTCCCTTCTTTGGGTTGAGCACTGTCTCAAATGTATTTTCACTCGATGCTGTTTGGCTATTAATCGAAGCTCACTGTCCGTTTGTTGTAAACAAGCAGTTCGAGCACTGTGAAGAGATGAGCAACTGCTTATTTAATAAGCACTTGATAAGGGACATATGCGGGTACCGATTCGAGGTCCTGTGGGTAGAGCTGCCGACTAATTGCAGGTTCGATCCACGGCACTGATGAGTTGGGATACAATGAAACAGTGCTGCATGTGGATGACTGTATATTTATATATTTTGTGTATATATAGAGAGAGAAGGTGAGAGAGAGAGGGGAAGAGAGAGAATAAATGACAAAAAGTTATATTCCAAAATTCATGATGTTGACCATCTTATCAGTTATTCTTTTAATTCAGTTGACTTATACAATTCTTGACAGTATCTGTTTCGTAGCGCAAAACCAATCACTTTATAATTATATGAATCAGTGAATCTATCATGCCCTTAACTTATCAGAAGAAATAGCAACAACCAATCCGTCAAAAGGAATTGAAATGTGATCTGACATGGTAAAAATCCGAAAATCGAAAGAGAAGCTGCAGTTATATTTATATTTTTCCATTATGCCATATTGAACTATATATATATATATATATATATATATATATATATATATATTAATTTATATATATATAAATTAATATATATTTATAAATTATATATATATTGAATTTTATATATGTATACCAGCAGTTTAGCCCGGCGTTGCCCAGGTGTTTGGAGGTCTGTGTTGAGCAAAAAAAAAGTGGTAGTAGGAAGGCAGGCTCGAACCCGTACCGCGAAGGAGGAAAAGAATGAGAAGAAACGTGACGCCTGTGCTGTTGCGACCACTGCCAACCACTGGCGTAGGTTTAAATTAAGGCTAGACAATTGAAAAGAGAGGACGGCTTTCGATAATATCGGTGAAAAAAGCGACCCCTCCCTGTAGAAAAGTGCCCAGTTGAGGGTGAAGAAAGTAATGTTTTTAGCGAATTTTTCGATATTTGTCGTCTGAAGCGTCGAGCTTCAAAACGATACTGATCTATTGAAAATTTGTCGCCTCTGTCGAAAGTTTTAGGCAGACATGCAAACATACATACTTAGATTTATATTGGTATCTCAAATTTTCGACTCAAACCGATTAAAAAGCTTGCCCGATCTCTGAATACCCTTTATGTAAAATTTCAAATGTTTAGACCAGAGATTTTCTGAGTAATTTGGTAGAGACCGCAGAGGTCAATTTTATAAACTTTGACACGTATTGTGACCCCTTAACATTTATTGTTTTGGGCTTAAATCAAGTTATTTAGTTAGATCCATGTCCAAGGAACCTATATCTAAAATTTCAAGTGTTTATACCCAAAATTGGCGGAGGAGTTCTCAAAGGTCAAATCGTTAAACTTAGACCCCTTAACAGCCGAATTTCTGTCCGAAAATGGATTACAAAGATTTATCCAAATCTCAGTATCCTGCATATCAAATTTCGAGTGTGTAGACTAAAAATTGACAAAGTTATTGCGTAGGGAAATGTACACAGACAGACAGACACTTTCACAGATATATACATGTGCGTATTAATATATACATATATATATATATATATATATATATATATATATGTAGCCCTATAAATTCGTTTTCCCTTTGTGTGTATTGATATTCATATTAAACCCCCTTTTTTGTTCATTTAAAAAGAAAATATAATTTTCTTATATATGGTTCTTGGAATTACATTCACTAGTGAAAGATCTAGCTAATTTGCATACTCTTTTAAACATTCATTTTAATTAATTCCCTATTAGTTTCTTCGGTTTTCTAATGGGATAGTCAGCTTTAGTTAACTATTACGTGTAATTATATTAATTCAGATATTCTACATGATTTATACTTGCATAATATTTGCGTAAAATGTTTATAATAAACACAAAATTGTTTCCCTATATATTTATGTATACGTATATATTTTTGTTTAACAGATTTTGCCTACCAAACTCCTCCCAGAGTTTTGGTCTAGAGACATGAAACTATATATAATGTATTTGAATCCATGCAAAACTTTATATTTGGGGTTTAGCCCGGAAATATCGGTGCAAATGTGTGAAAATTTTTTTAAAAAATGAAATTGGCCAGGTGAAGGTACCTATTTACTATGCCTCCCCACGGGACAGAGTTAGACACCAGGGTCGTTTTTTAACGTGGAGAAAAAGTACAAAAATAAAAATTGTCTCAGTCGTGAAGGATTTCTCCTCCACTGAAAGAGAACAAGAAATAGAAGTGCAGCATCTGAAGAACAGATACTACACTTTGATCAGGTGAAGGTAGAACGCCGACATTACGAATGCATGACGTAGTAGGTATTGGTTCATGTTTAAATTTTTAGCCTCGCAGTAAGCATGTTTTCATAGCCCATTCATTGCCGGCAGAGGCAAAATAAATCGTGAGCTGAACGTTTTAGTTTCGGTTCTCGGCGGTGGCGCATGAGTCTATTTTTTTAAATACTTTTTAAATCATTATTATATATTGCATCGAATCTGTCTAATCTATCTATCTATCTATCTATCTATCTACCTTTATATCTATAAAAGTGAAAATGTCTGTCTTTCTTTTCTCTGTGGTAGTTAAGGAAGACAATTATACAGAAAGGCATTACTTTACATATTCACACTTTTTGATATATACATATGCACATAACCTTATGAACAGTACATAGGGCCAGAGCAAAGCCGGGCGGACCTGCTAGTATATATATATATATATATATATATATATATATATATATATATATATATATATATATATATATATATGGAAGGGGGTGGGGGAGAGAGAAGAGGAGAAATTTTAATTCGGATCAGATTAATATATTATTTAAATCCTCCAATTGTTTCATCCTGAGAGAATATACAATCAGCTTTATGTATTATTTGAAATTATCTGACTACTGTTCTCATTTTAAATGTGATTTTCACAATGTTTCGGTCGATGTAGCCTCCAACCTTCTCCAGATGTAACTTTATCGAACTCAGAAATATTTCTGTCTAACTCAGGAATTTTTGACGGAATTTCGAACGGAACCCTTTATTTTACTTCCCTTTTATTTCTTCTTCCCTAACTGACTAGAAGTCCTAAATAATTTGTAATTGTATTTTTCAGTCGCCCACACTGAAAATTGACACTTCAACCTTCCGGAGGATATCACTTTTATAACTGATTTACCCAAATACTCTAGCCACTGCGCCACAGGTTCTTGCGTCATCGCTGACGGAATCAGTCCATGAAGTAAATAAAGGGTCCCGTCCAAATCACCGAGTCTGATAGAATCATTTCCACGTTCGACATGATACATCTGGAGATGGTCGAGTTTGATAGAATAATTTCCAGAGAAGGTCGGAGATTACATCCACCGAAACGTTGTGAAAATTAGAGATAGGATGAACCCAGTAGGCGGATGAATCAAAATAATACCAATAACCAATCCTCATCTCAAAAGTTAGAAACATCAATAAGATCATGTCTGAATTCTAAAGTCAATAAATAATCTTTAGAGATCAAAAATTATTACATATACGAAACATTCGTTTCAATTCTTCATGTGTAAATGCTTTTTGAAGATGTGTATGGTTGTTCATTTGTAATAAAATTAAATTCAAATTAAAATCTCGCTGAATGCAGACATTTAACAAATGTTTATAAATAAACAATGGCGTTTCAAATTCCAATGTCGAAGCCTACATGTATAATTTTATTTGTCGAATTTAAAACGAATCTATTGAACTCTTGACAATTGTTCAGAGAGAAACGAATACTTCATAATTATCGAGATTTTTCATTCATGTTGCTCATCAGAATATCGTCATATTAATTTTCGATAAAAATCATCAAGGAAAGGAATTCAAAGTGTGTGTGTTTGTGTTTTAAATAAGCGTTGTGTTTCCTTTAGAGAAGTCTCTTCATTTTGTTATACTCGGTGATGCAAGGAGCTGGGAGAGAATTCCAAATGGAAATAAGTCATTAAAATAGAACGCTTTTTTGGCATCAGGAGACCTAGAATCTAGACCGAAACCCAAACTGTAACATTTAAAGTTGATGGTGCCCAAATACTTTATTTTTTAATAAAGAGGGGTATGATTTTATTTCTGGTCGGGTTTGTCATGAATTTATTTGTTTAGCTAGCATAAATACAGTAAATTTGTCGGAGTTCAAGTATTTGTTAAACAAGTACAAGATTGTAGCGATGCGACAGATGCTGGATTTTGGTAGACTGTCTGGGACCTATTACATAATGATGCTCTTATAAGTCTACAAGTATTTTGTTTCGGTTATAGATAACCATAATTTTCTTTTGTGTGTATTTTGGTCTTAATATCATTCGAACCTGGTACTATTATATCTTCAATTAATTACCATTCGTGAGTGTGACGCCTGCAGGTAATTTAGTTTATGAAGTTTAGTGTGCTTATAATAGGTCATCTTTTATTTTAATTTGTCACAAAAGGATTTATCCATTCACGAACGACGGTTTTAACGCAATTTACACCATGCTAACGCCGGGCCCATCCACTAGTGCATTCATTGAATTGTTTGCGTTTGGAGAGCGCGTTTATTTGCTTGTCTTTCAAATATTGAATGATCGCCAATTCAAAGAATTGAAAAGGTCGAGCAAAAATAGAACCGACTAATTAGAGATTTAAGTGTGGATGTGAAAGCCCGGGTTGAGTGGAAGAACCTGTTTTTAGAATCGTTTGTAACAAGTGGAGCTTGAAGGGCCGAACGTAAACATAATGATATCGAAATGAGAACGACTAAAAATCAGTCCAATTGGGGTTTATAGTTTAAAGGTCAAGACTTCGGATATCGTGAAGGAGTATTAATTGTCTAGACGAAAAGTGGAATGAGTCTAGTTAAATTAATAACATCAACGGAACACTATTTTGGAATTCAAAACAATCAGCACGGCTTTTTTCTAGATTAACTATTATTCTGACAACGTTCCGGTTGATGTAACCTCAGACCTTCTTGAAACCATCTAGTCGAATCCTTTATATCAAAAACTATCACAATACTGACTCTAACAACTATTAGTTGGATTAGCCTCTCTATTTTTCTCAATTTTTGAGATGTACATGGATAATTTGAATTATTTGGATTATTCCGACTACTGTTTCTATATTAACTGTTACTTTGACAACTTTCTGGTAGATGTAACCTCCGGCCTTCTTAAAATCTTTCTAGTCGAATTCTGTCGGGAATCTTTCTGTTCGGCTGGGGAACCTGAACGAAATTCCGGAATTTCGGGACGGAAAGAAAGTACGCTAGCTCCGTGAATTATATAAAGTTTTCGTTTTCAAAATTTCATGCAGATTCCCGGGTTCGACAGAAAGATTCCCGAGTTCGAAAAAAAGTAAAACTGGAGAAGGCCGGAGTTACATTGGCCGAAATGTAGCGAAAATAGCACTCAAGATGAGAACAGTAAATCGAATAATCAAAAAAATATGGAAAATTTTATTGTTTGAAAACAAAGAATACAATTTAATAAATCTATTTTTTAACCCATGAGTTTTCGATGCTTATCATCTCCTCAGAGGAAAAATATTAGCAAATATTTTTATCAGTTTGCACCTTATTTGCTAAAAGCAATAAACATAGAAAATTAAAGTTATTAAAGTTTTAAAAAGAAACATTTAAGATACATAGAATAAGGGAAACGGATATTGAGGCAGAAAAAGGATATTGAAATTTAAATTCAGAATAAATGCTAAATTTTGAGATGGAAATTCCTGGTAGTATGAAGGTAAAGAAATCCAACGTATCTTGTAATCCTTTCAAGGTGCTAGGTAACAATCACATCTCCCCATATTCCCTTCATTTAACCGCTGGTTGAATTAGAAGCCCGGAAAATATTTGTTTATATATATATCTGTAAAGAATAAAGGTATAAAAAAATATTTACCGTATATATAGAAACAAATATATTTTACATTACACCGGCCAAGGGAGATAATAAAATTTTAGCAAATCATTTTTTCTTAAAAAAAAATAACACATTTATAGTCATCTGGAGATGTAACTTAGATGTAGAGCATTCGACTACAGATCGAATGATCCCCGTTTCAAGCCCGGGTATAACTCATCATTTCATTTTAATTTGTCTTCGTAATTGAGTTTAACTTATAATAAAAGGAAAAGGTACCATTTAAAAACGCCGCAAATCATTTCTTCGTTTCCATATTTTAGAAGTAAACATTAATCAGAAGTGACTTTTCCGGGTCATTCATCGTCAAACCTAAATGTCAGCTGACGTGATATTGTAGACAAACACAGACGGAATTTGATAAACGACATTATGATTAATATTTTTCTTTATTTAATTTATTTATTTTCTACTTTTTGCGAATTAGTCCACCGGGCAAATTATACCTCGTAATATATAATAATCAAGAGAGGCTGGATTTTATACATATGCAATCTGCATAAATTAAAGTATCATGTTTAAGCTTATTGTACGACCGGGTAACGCTTGGCTCTCAGCTAGTTTTATATATATATATATATATATATATATATATATATATATATATATATATATATATATATATATATAATTACTTCATTTACTAACATAAATTAATATACGAAAGTATAAAGTTTTGCGTAAACTTTAAGTATTTACTTCAACAGTGCTCAATACGTAGGTAGAGCTAGTGAGTAAGTTATAAAATATATATGGCGATTAAGCTACACTGAATATTCCGCGTTTCATCCACTCTAGGATTCTTCAAGCTTCAGGCTTATCACTTATAGATGTTTGAAATGATTAATGTTCAACAATATTTGTTGTTCAACAATAATCGGCTTCTTGACCTATATCAAAATATGGAGCATAATCCAGATTTTGCCTTCGGTTATATTTGTATATATATATATATATATATATATATATATATATATATATATATATATATATATATATATATATGTTTGAAAATTGAAAGTTTGAAAATGTCTTTCTCTTATATATATATATATATATATATATATATATAAATACAACTATAAAAAGTATATATCACTATATATACACACACAAATAATTGTCTATAATTATTTATAAGTGCATTACTGTAAGTGGCTATATTCCACACAGTCCGTTATATAAAATAACCCGGATGTTTTATAATCCGTGCATGTATATGTGTATATATGTTGAAGATCTGCTGACACAAATGTTGGCAGAAATTTACCATAATTAATCAAGTTTTACTGGCACAAATAATTGATGTCTTACAAAAGATATCTAAGTATGGATGCACGCGCCGCACGCGATCAAACACTTGATTGGCCGCAACGTTTACTTTTGACTTGAAATTAGGAAAACGGCAAATAATCTCTGCAAGTAGGCATTCCCAATTTCTGATATTAGCGTCGAGTTGATTATTCGGTAAAAATCTCAAAGTATTTCTGACGTTGATAATTTCGACCACGTGAAAACTGCTTAGAGATGAAAGGATCTCTGGCAGTCCACGTATATTCCAGGGAAAAGATTCCGTCGATCCTTAAAGATATGAGCAACTGTATTTATGCGAAGCCCAGTTTCTGTTGTCAGTTTTCTGGTGCGTTTTTTTATTTATTTTTTTTTTGTACATAGGAGTCACCACTTATCAAGGCCCAGAGACCACTCGAGGATAAGGGTTTATGAATATACAGTAGTCAATGTGATAATATCTTAGTAATTGTTCGTAGTGGAAATTTGGTAAATTGGATTACTTAAGGGAAAAGGTCAACAAGAATTTGTTTACGTTGGACTTGAAGACGATCAAATTGTATTCAGCATTTTACTCGCGTTGATTTCATATAAATATCTTTTTCTTTTTCATCATACGTCCGATCATGTTAATAACAGGTGTTTTGTTCATGATTGACATGTCAAGCTAAACACACTCATTGAATATAGGAATCTTATACGTCATATTATGTTTTTTATCAGTTGTTTTTTATGATTAATCTCTCAAGCTTAATGTTTATATCGTATGTTTGTAAATTTTCTACTGTTAGTTGTTGTCGTTGTTGGACATCATTCATTCTGCCATTTCGAATGAATAAGATTATTGGTGACAATCGTTTGAGCTTATAGTATTAATACCACTAGCAATATTATATGTCTTTACTATGACGTAAGTAATCGACTGCATACTAATCTAACGTTGTGACACTAACTAGAGACTTGTACACATTGTGACCTGGGCTAAAGTCGACTTTTCGTCGCTATCTTTTGGTTGTTTACGTAAATAGCCGAAAGGTGACAAAAAAGAACGTACAAACCTGAATATCACATAGAAAAAAAATAGTAAAACAATATTTAATGCTAGGAATAAAACACTCACCGTACGTCAAATTTTGTAACGTAGTTTTTACATGTCAAAAAGCACATTGTACGTAGACAGTCGCAAGGAAAGAATTCGACTCGCTCTTATTTTCGGGGAAACACCATTTGTTTACAGGTACAGAAATAGATATTTGTTTACAGGTACATTCTAGGCCTCGGCTCGTGTCCAGAAGTTTTCTAGTACTCAAATGTGCTTAACAAGGATCTGCCGTGTCGAACACGTGGTACATTGTATTAGTCCGTGTCTTTTCCTGTCGCTCTCAGTATACGCGTGTAACATCTCTATCTCTATTCTCTTTCATCTGAAATGCCCACATTTTTCTTTTTTTTATAATATTTTTCTTTCCTTGTTTCACGCCGTGACGTCACTTCGCACACGGCTCGGTCATATACTTATGTTGGTTGATTCCACTGCCGATGTTGCTGCTGCCATGTGCGTGTTAGCCCTCTGTTAAAATTTTACGCAAAATATTTTTGCCTAAGAAAACATAATGAAACCATTGTTATATTACAAGAAAGTTTTTTTTTATCATCACAAGACAATTCATGGTAGTTTAATTATGCTTCTTTGTTTGTTTGTTTGTTTGTTTGTGTGTTTGTTTGTTTGTTTCAATAATCCTTTTATTTCTATTCTGGTACCTATTTGCTTGAGTGTTTTTATATATATATATAGAAGTCGCTCCAGACGAGGAACGAAGCCACTTGATGTAAGAAGCTTAATAATACTACGTAAGGGTCAAACACTTGCTAAAGATAAGTGCTAGATGGAATAGATTCTGATCCAAAACAAAAGGTATCCTTCCGTCCCTGTAAAAAAAAATCACTCCTGGAATGTGAGGACTAAAGGATAAGATAAGGGAAGTGAGAGTTACGTAGTTGCCGTAAGTAAACCCAAGACCCACTTTCTACTTTGCTTATTTTAGAGTTAGACTAAATTTTTTTTTTTAACTTTTTTAGTGATTAGGTGAAAGGTTTTACCTTTTTTAAGGGTAAGTTGTTGGGGTAAGATATTCGTGTCGTGTCGTTCGGCTATATTACAAGGAGAAATCTTTCGCCGTAGAGACATTTATTTCCGTTCAAACATTTTGTTATATTTTCTATTTTTTGTACGTATCAAAAACAATTTCTCATTACACTGTACTTTTGGATCATACACTATACTCAACGGTTGATCTCAGCATTTAGTTATGAAGAAATCTTTCCACACTGAGACATTGTTTTATATGCTCGTCCTAATAACTCAGTTTTTTTCTGTTTTCTTTTTATGATTTCGACAAAAACAAATATATTAAAGTGGTGCATCATTTCTGACACCGATGCGAAACTAAATAATGCTCTCATTAATAGAACAAAATTGTTATCACCAGGGGCGTTCAAAACGTAATGTTCTTAATTTTTTATTCCGCCCAAATAGATTACAGAGGATTTGAAATTACATTCTTTTCATGGCTGAACTTATGCATTCATAACCTGCAAGTTTCATCTCTATGTTGCAGATATTGACGGTATGGAACTCTAAGAAATCGACCTCTGCAATGGATGTGCGTCAGAAGCAGACATTCGTCATTGAATTCCTAGTAAAAATGCATTAGAAATTGTAGCGACTATGTAGAAAAATCCATTCTGAAGCACAAAAAAGCACTCGTTTTAATGGTATCACTCTCGTCTTCATAGCTCTTCAACATTTTGAGTTAAAAAAAAGGAGGCTTTAGGTTTGTAACGATTCCCGTATGACAAATAGCGCTCCGGACACCCATATACATCCATTGTTCATCGTTGACAAAAGTTAATTACGAATGGTAATGATAATGTCGAAAACTATATAAAAGATCGTTCGTTTTAATTGTACCATTCCAATTCTCACCATTTTTTTTTTTTTTAATATTTTGAGTTAAAAAATTGCAGGTTTTACTTTTGAAATGACTTTCGTATTTATATCTAAGTAGCACTCCTGAGTTTTCAACGATTATTATGAAATATTTAAGCTGATGCTCGATCTTCCACAAAAATATTAGCACGAATCATCAATATTTTATTTCTCTTGGTGTATCTGTCTCTCTGTTTGCCTATTCCACTTTCTTTTGGATAATACTTGGCCGATCTTGCTGAAATTACAGCAGCGAAACAAGTTTTATTGTATCCAAAACCAAACTCCTATCCTTACATCATCAACGCTCTGATCCCCATCTGGCATCAATTGTGATGGATGGCTCTCGTCTGGGTGAGGTCCCGTGTTTTGACAAGCTTCTGGATTTGACCTTTACTCCTGATCTGAAATGGAACACGTACATCAAGTCTGTTGCCAGGGTCGCTGGAAAGATGGTGGGATCCTTCTACCGCTCCAGAAGATATCTCACTACGGATGCAATTCTCTGTCTGTATAAAAGCCAAGTACGTCCAAGGATGGAATACTGCTGCTATATCTGGGCAGGAGCTGCTAAAAACAGCCTATCCTGCCTTGACAGAGTACAAAATAGACTTCGTGGCTTAGTGGGGGATGCCATTTTCTCTAGCCTGCAACCTCTCTCCCACAGAAGAGACGTTGCGAGCCTATCCTTGTTTTATCGTTATTTCCATGGCAGGTGCTCGTCTGAACTCCAATCTCTGGTCCCCCCTCGCCAATCTTTCACGAAAAACACCCGTCTAGCTGAATCCACTGTGAAAAATTTCCCCCACTCTATATCTGTGCCTAAATCAAAACGCGGATTCCATGAACAAAGCTTCTTTCTTAGAACTGCACGCCTGTGGAACTCTGTGTCGTCTGCCTGCTTCCAACCGGACTACAGCTTGGATGTCTTCAAGTCCAATGTTAACAAATTCTTAATGAACCGCCCCCTTAAGTAAACACTTCATCAAATCTCCACACTAACATAATGTACTTGCAATAACCCTTATCCCTGAGTGGCTTCCGGGCCTTGATAAGTGGTGATCACTGTGTAAAAAAAAAATCTGTTCCATGCACGGTTAGAAATTAATATGAATTAGTATTCTATACTAAAATGGCACAAATTGAACTCCATCTAGACCTATTCTGAAACATAACCGTTAATATTTAATATTCTTTGCAAAATTGGCAAATTAAAAAATATTTAAACTGTCAATTGCTGACAGTAAAAAGAGAACTTTACAAAATTGCACATAAATTACTTTTTTTCTATGGGCAGTGCTCTTTTCTTTCTTTCATAAGTGATTTTTACGAAAAAAGTAAATCATACTTAACTACAGTAGTATATCAGTAAAAAAAGTAAATGATACTTAGCTACAGTAGTATTTCAGTACGAACTACGCTAATAATTTTTGAGATAGAAAGCTATGATACAAAACTACAGTAGTATTTTAGTACGGACTATGCTAATAATAATGTTTGGAGATAGAAAGCCATTATCAACTTGTTAACTATTCTGTACTGATCATGATTTCAAATCACGTAAACCGCTGTACGTCTCCCCGCACAGAGTAGTCACATAATTTATTTTAACTATTACTATTTCAAATGTATATGTCCAGAAAATAATTTTAAACGTAGTTCAGGTTTAATTACTTTAAATTACAGTGAGTTTTTTGCTGATTTATTTTTACAAAACTTGTGATATTTCTCTTTTATACAAGTAGTGTTCCAAAAGTAATGTCTCCTATTTTTATTTCGCCCAAATGGATCAGAAGGGATTGCAAATTGTATTGTTATGGTGACTAAACCTATGCATCCGTGACCTGAAAGTTTCATCTATCTGTTGTAGATATTGGGCGTGTATCAGAAGTTGAGACGGATCATGGAATTCCTGGCTGAAGTGCATTGAAAATGGTGGTGACTATGTAGAAAAATAATCACCGAGGCACGAAAGTCACTCTTTTTAATGGTATCACTTTCGTCTTTGTAGCTCAGTAACTGTTTTCGTTAAAAAATAGGAAGTTTTACTTTATGACGGTATATTTTCATATATTTTCGGGCAATGCCGGGAAACGAGTCCTGCTACTATTATTATACGTTAAGGTAATTTAATATCTGTGTATATATATTATTATCCTCAATTATTTTTTTAATTTCATATAATGTCACTTTTATTTAAATCGAAAAATTCGATTCGGTTTGTATTTGAATTTTTATTCATATATATTTTTGTCTTCATAAATTTTGGTTGTGGTTTCGATTCATACTGACACACACAAGTCATATGGTTATATATATATATATATATATATATATATATATATATTAAATCACGACTTTGCAATATATAAGAATCGATAATATAAAGGACTCAATAATCATAATAATACATACGAAATCTGCATAAATTAAAATATCATATTTAAGCGTATTTTACGACCGGGATACGCCAGGGGTCACTGCTAGTATTTATTAGTACTTTTGCGTAGGACTATTAAAATTACTGCTACAAACTGTAAGAAAAAAATAGTCACAATGATAAAGACCACCATTTTCTTTTCATTTACCTTTTGGTTAGACATACGAGAATAACAGATTGACTTATCTTTTTTTTTATTAATTTCTTTTAATAATTATTGTTTTCGTTTTATTTCAGTTGAATCTGTTTTATATTATTGTGTATGTTTATGTGTTGCTTGTTTGCTATTTAATTTTTTTTGTTATTATTATATTTGCATTTCTTGATTTGTTTTAGTTTCTTTTCCTCCTCAGCTCTCAAACTGAATAACAAGTTTGCTTTAAGCCGTGCGCATGCGCCGACCAATTAATTGCAGCTCGGCAGCCATTGTTATTTTATTGATTTTGCCCCGTTTCGGATGCTTCGTGTGCGTCAATGGCGCTCATTGGTTGAGGCGCGCATTAACATTATCTCTCTCCAACTATTCGTTTTTCATCGACTGCTCGTAATCTCTCTTTCTCTCTCTCTCTCTCTCTCTCTCTCTCTCTCTCTCTCTCTCTTTCTCTCCTTCTCCTTCTCTCTTATATATATATATATATATATATATATATATATATATATATATATATATATATGTATATTTCTCTATATATATATCTCCTTATCCGTCTACCTATATCTATCAATCTATGGGGTGATGGGTTTCTATCTATCTATCTATCTATCTATCTACATATATATATATATATATATATATATATATATATATTTCAAGGAACTCCTATATATCTATCCATCTATTTATCTATATCCGGATATATATATATATATATATATATATATATATATATATATATATATATATATATATACTCCTGGATATGACCTTAAACTATATCCGATGGTGAGACCGCAGTTTTTGAACTTTGGTGAGTTTGGAGCCACCCTTTAATTGTCATTGCTGCCAGGTCCACTCTGACCCGGTGCGGTAGTACCTGTTAGGGTCCCAACGATGGGTTAAATAGAAACCGACTTGAAATCAACAAATATAGTCTATTAAAAAGATTTTCTTCGAAATCTTTGGATTCGGCATTAAATAACCTGAAAAGGGTTGATATGCCATAAAACAAAAACAACCATATATATATATATATATATATATATATATATATATATATTCGCTTTTTTTATTTATTTAAATGGAAAATACAACTGTGTTATGTATGGGTAATATCGCATTTATCTTAAAAAGATCTATCTAATTTGCATATTCTTTTAAACATTCATTTTACTTAATTCCCTATTAGTTTATTTTTACGTTTTGTCAAATGGATGAGCATCTTTAGTTTACTATGACGTGTAATTTTATTCATTCAGATATTCTACATGATTTATACTTGCATAATATTTACGTAAAAGGCTTATAGTAAACACACACTTCTTTCTATATATATATTTTTTGTATGTGTAAGCTTATTTGTTTAAAAAAATTTGCTTACCAAACACCTCTGCTAGTTTTTTGGGTCTGCAGACATGAACCTTAACATATAGAGTAATCGAACCCAATGTGAAACTTTATATTTAGGTTTTATCCGGTGAAAATCGGTGAAATATTGTGAAAATTTAAAACACGGAATTTGTCAGGTGAAGGTTGAATGAAGGACGGCATTACAAATATGCATTCGTAACGCAGAGATGCGTAGCTATTTGTTCATGTTTAAATTTTAGTCTTGCAGCAAATATGTTCTCATGAGTCAGGCATTATTCGCGAGGAACTGAAGATGTAACAGATTATATATGGGGTATCATCACTTACCAAGGTCCGGAAGCCATTCGGGGATAAGGGTTATTGTATGTACAATAATCAATGGGATAATATCGTAGTAACAGTTGGTATTGGAGATTTCATCAGGAATTTGTTGATGTTCGACTTGAAGACATTATATATATCAATAGAAACAGTAAGTTTCTAAATTTTTAAAATCATTATTATATATTCAATATAATAATAAATACGAAATCTGCATTAAAATATCGTATTTAAGCGTATTTACGACGCTGCAATGCTGGGCGGTTTGCTAGTATATATATATATATATATATATATATATATATATATATATATATATATATATGGGGGATCATCACTTACCAAGGCCCGGAAGCCACTCGGGGATAAGGGTTATTGTATGTACAATAATCAATGGGATAATATCGTAGTAACAGTTGGTATTGGAGATTTCATCAGGAATTTGTTGATGTTCGACTTGAAGACATTATATATATATATATATATATATATATATATATATATATATATAGTAGCAAAAGTACCCTCGTTGACTGGGTTCAAAAACAGTCTGTGGACTCAGATTTATGAAAATATGGTAAGTTATGAAAATGAAGGGTTGTAAAGAAATAGCTTCGAGTTTGTGGGTATCAAAACCAAAGCAATATATGATGAAAGTAAAAATAAAATAGATAAAACCCATAATTTATTTTACGATACCTGTTCACACTGAAACACATATCACAATATTCTGTGGATCTATATTAAAAAAACCTTGTTAAACTTTATGACATATTTCCATTCTATGGAGGTCAGGCGCGAATAAACACCCAATAATTTAATTATACCATAATTCTTCAAACTGAAAAGTCTTTATTAAAGTCTGTGCCTATTTCCATTCTATGGAGGCCAGGCGCGAACGCAGACCCCATAATTTTATTATCCCTACTTAAGTTGAAACATACTTATCAAAGGATTCTTATATACATCTATATCAAAACCCTTGTAAACGCTTTTTTTTTCATTTAAATTTTTTTTTTCATACTTTGGTGTCCAGGCGCGAACGCAGACCCTACAATTTTAATGAAACACCGTTCTGCCAGATCAAACATATCCATTCCTGTGTCTCGATATATCTTCTATCATTATATGTAATCAGTTTTCTATAATAGTCAACCATATAGGAGCCTATTAGTAACCAGACACACACACACACACACACACACACACACACACAGACGTTCAACTTTATATTATATATATATATATTATATATATATTTTATATATATATATACTATGTTATGAAAATATTTATGGCATGCGACCAGATATTAACAAATTGGATGTATATTTTCATAATTTACTACCTAGCTCTACCTATGTATTGAGCACTGTTGAAATAAATACTGAAAAATTCATGCATTAAATTATATCTTCGTATATTTATCTATGTTATTAAATAAAGTAATCATATATATATATATATATATATATATATATATATATATATATATATATATATATATATATAATGCATGAGGGGTGCTATGCTTGGTGCTTATAAAAGTGATACGTTCTTCGATTTGGAGTATCATAGCACCCCTCAAGCACTGTATGGTTACTAAACTTATTTTAATACAATTTTATAATATGTTATGAGTAAAAAAAAACATATAATGACCATAGATTAATGAAAACAAATTTTACTCACAAATATTAAGACATTATGCTCATTACTAAATTCAGTCGTACTTGTTCGTGACTAAGGAATAGAAAATTAAAGCAAAGAGCTACAACCACAACCTATCAATTATAAAGGTCATGACTGAAAGTCACGATAACAGGTCCGTATAAAGCGTGGCCGACTGATTGACCTATAGCCGAACTTTGCCAGTAACACAGAAACGATATTCGCACTTCAAATTATGACCGAAAAATACGTGACCCGATGAGCCAGCGATGTAGCCCGGATTCGACTTTTAATCAGTAGAAAGTGAGTTATTTATTTATTTCGATGAGAAAATACGAAAATGTTATCTTAATACTGTCTTACTTTTTTTTTCACATTCGCCTGTTAATAAATATACAGAGAGGGAAGGGATTACGGAAATGAGAGTGATAGATACACGTATTCAATGAATTCGGTGGTTGAAACAACGTTAAATTAGAGAGAATAGTAGATACTAAGCAATATACACTTAGGAAGGCGAGTGTCATCACACAAAATTAGAGAGCGTGAGAGGTATCTATCACCTCCAACATTAATAAGAATTAAGGTCACTTGGAAAGTTAATTGAAAATAACGTCTAGTTAAAATAATTCTAAATGGATATTTTCACAAAAATTTTAGGAACATTTTGTGTAATATAATGTATTGTTCACGCAAGCAACCACGCTTCTGTTTGGTCTGTCGGGTGACGGGATTAGAGAAGAAAAAAGAAAAGAAAAACTTAATTTTGTAGATTATTTTTTATATGCGTATTGCAGTAATTTTCACATAAAGAGAGTACCGTAAGTTTTAGACAGCCAGGAGAGATAGATAGATAGATAGATAGATAGATAGATAGATAGATAGATAGATAGATAGATAGACGGATGGATAGATAGATAAATAGATAGATAGATAGATAGATGCATGCATGGATAGATGGATAGATGGATGGATGGATGGATGGATGGATGGATGGATGGCGGGATGGATGGATGGATGGATGGACAGATAGATAGATAGATAGATAGATAGATAGATAGATAGATAGATAGATAGATGGATGGATGGATAGATAGATAGATAGATAGATAGATAGATGGAGAGATGGATGGAGGGATAGATAGATAGATAGATAGATAGATAGATAGATAGATGGATGGATAGATGGATAGATAGATAGATAGATAGATAGATGGATGGAGGGATAGATAGATAAATAGATAGATAGATAGATAGATGGATGGATAGATAGATAGATAGATAGATAGATAGATAGATAGATAGATAGATACGAGGTGCCTTCAATAAATTTCCAGACTTTTTCGTATGGAAAATTTTATTGATAGTAAACAAATTGAACTCTAGTCTCCTTCAAAGTAATCTCCCTCTGTTGCAATGCTCTTGTTGTACCGTTCCAACAACTTCTGAAAGGTTCCATGAAAGTCCTCTTGTGTGAGCGTGTCAATGACCCTCGTCACACTCTCTTTCATCTCCTCAATTGTCTCATAATGACAGCCTCTAAGGTGTTTTTAGAGCTTAGGGAATTACCAAAAAATCACAGGGAACAAAGTCTGGATTATAAGGAGAGTGAAAAACTGTCTTGGTGCCTAACTTGGTCAGATAGTCTGTGACAAGGATAGAGTGGGAAACTGGTGAATTCGCGAAAATCTATTACATCTTCAGTTTCTCGCGAATAATTGTGTGTACAGTTCCCGAACTGACATCAAACTGTACACGTATTGACTCTATAGACACACGACGGTCCTTATCAATGAAATTCTTTATTTAGCCAATCAGTTCTGTTGTTCTGACTTCCTTCCTCCTCCCACGCCTTTCATCATCCCTCACAGATTCCCTGCCTTCCTTGAATCTCTTATGCCACTCAAAAAACTGATGCTCGATTCATGCAAGATGGTCCAAAAGCAGTCTGAAGCATTCCATACGTTTCTGTGGCATTTTCTTCCAAGTTTAAAACAGAATTTTATTGTATATCGTTCTTCTAAAGTGTCTTCACATCCAGATGGCATTTTTGAAATTCATCAGTTGTGACAATCAAGCTTTAGTAGGATGCATTTCAATTCCTGTTGTAGCTGTTCGTTTGAACCCGAAATCATAAAAATTAGTCAGTCATCTCATGATATGCATTGCAACAACATACTGGATTTTTAAGTGTGTACGACAATTTTAAATACTTGTACAAAAATATCTGGAAACTTATTGAAGGCCCCTCGTAGATGGAGAGAGACAGGAATGGGGCATAGACGTTTAGAGTTGGTGTCGTGAATTACGGTTTACTTAAAGAGGAGTTGGTACAAATTGGTGAGATCTGACATTTTTTTCGACTGGCATCATTCCGCTTTGGGACGTGTATGTTTGTATGTCTACCTAAAACTTTCGACAGGGGCTACGAATTTACTAGAGATTCGAATCGTTTCGAAGCTCGACTCTCTGAACGAAAAATATCGAAAAATTTGCTAAAAACATTAACTCCTTCACCCTGAACTGGACAATTTTCTACAGGGATTGGTCGCTTTTTCCCCCGATATTTTCGAAAGTCATCCCCTCTTTTCCATTGACTAGCCTTAATTTAAACTGTCGCCACTTCCGGTTTGACGATGGACGCAACAGCAAAGACGTCGCGTTTTTATTTTGTTTTGTTTTGTTTTCACGTTCTTGTCTTCCTTCGCGGTAAGGATTTGAGCCTGTCTGTCTACAACCATTTTTTTGTCTCAACACACACCTCCAAACACCCGGGCAACGCCGGGCAACGCCGGGTAACGCCGGGCACCCAGGCTAGTGTAATATATAAATATGTCTGCCAGTCTCGATATTTTAAAAACAAAAACTAAAAGTCGCAGGGCGGTTCTAGGAACCTCAAATGATTGGATATTTTACGGACCGTGCTTTTATGGGGCTTTAGCCGGTTTAAATAGTTTTTAAGGGGTAAAAAAATACCTATTTTTTTACTTTTGAAATAACGAACCCATAATTATATACATATAAAATCTGGACAAATTAAAATATCTTATTTAAGCGTATTTTACGTTAGTTTAAATATATAGAAAAATACCAGGGAAGATACTGGTTAGTAACTCGTATTTCGTATGATGAGAATAATAGTAGATATTAGTTTTAAGATATCACGAATATTTTTATAACAAAAATGCTCTAGACAAGATATGAAGCCATTTGATGTACGTAACAAAAAATCAAAAATCTAGCTAACAAGAGGAATTAGATATATTCTGACCTAGAATCACATATAAATAATTATTTTTATTAAGAGTAACTTCTTTGGGTTGTGGCATTGTGCCTGACATAAAGTTCACAACTCATTAATATTGGACGACTTCTGCTATAAATTAGTCAAGAGAAAGCCGATTAATCCGCAAAAAACATGCAAGATATTTTTGGAAATGATTTGAGCTAAAATATTCATGGAGAACGACTCGGTTATCTCTCTCCTTCTCATAAAAAAGAATCTGCATGTTTTTCAGTTTCAGGACTTTTTTTTTCTTCTCCTTTTTCTTCTTCTTTTTTTCTTTTTCTTCTTTTTTCTTCTTCTTCTACTTCGACTGCAACTACTTTTTAGTTTTCCTTTCTTTGTTCATATTTTCCTCATGTGTTTTTCATAATTCTCTGCTTCAACATTCATCTCTCCTTTTTCTTCTTTTTCTTTTCTCCAATTTCTCTCTGCCTCCGTTTTGCTCTCACTTTATCTCTTATCTTTATTTGTCATAGTCAGGTATATGTTTACTAGCAGGCCACCCGGCGTTTCCGGGTCATAAAATACGCATAAATATGATATTTAATCCATCCCTATTTCGTGTTTTTTTATTATAAAGCAAGGTCATCTCCCTCTCAGTACAGACCAATAAATCTCCTATGCGTCATGAGTAAGTTACTGAAATCTGTGTTACATAAAGAAGTTGTCAACCGCCTCAGCAAAATAACCTTCTTAATGGCATGCAATATGGTTTCCGTTCTGCTCGATCTACAGCAGATGTGCTTACAGTTGTATCTCATAAGATAGCTAATCTCTCGACAGAGGCTTACTTTCTTGTGCATGTATGTATATATATATATATATATATATATATATATATATAAGTTATAAAATATATATGGCGAAACTTACTAACTAGCTCTACCTACGAATGAAGCAATGTTAAAGTAAATACTTAAAGTTTACGCATAAATTTATACTTTCGTATATTAACTTATGTGAGTAAAGAGTAAACGAAGTATATATATATGTTATATATACATATATATATATATATATATATATATATATATATATATATATACTTCATTTACTCACATAAATTAATATACGAAAGTATATATGCATAAATACGCATAAATTTATACTTTCGTATATTAAATACGCATAAATTTATAATTTCGTATATTAATTTATGTGAGTAAATGAAGCATATATATATATATATATATATATATATATATATATACTTTATTTACTCACGTAAATTAATATATACGAAATATACGAAAGTATAAATTCATCCTTAAACTTTAAGTATTTACTTGAAGTATATATATATATATATATATATATATATATATATATATACTTCAATTACTCACATAAATTAATATACGAAAGTATAAATTTATGCGTAAACTTTAAGTATTTACTTTAACATTGCTTCATTCGTAGGCAGAGCTAGTTAGTAAGTTTCACCATATATATTTTATAACTTATATATATATATATATATATATATATATATATATATACAAAATGGAGAATTAATAATAAATAAAAATAATATATATATATATATTAATATTATTTTTATTTATTATTCATTTTCTATTTTGTATATGTATATATATATGTATATATATTCTCTTGTTTTATATATATATTCTCTTGTTTTTATTTATTAGTTATTTTCTATTGTATTTATTTATATATATATATATATATATATATATATATATGTATGTATATATATATATATATATATATATATATATATATATATATATATATATATATATATATATATATGTTTGTCTTGGGGGCTGACCTTGTGCCTAACTAGGCCCTCGTGGGAAGACAGGTAAATAGGAACACATAAACCAATACAGCACGGCGCACCCATACACACGAATCAAATCAAGCATATCAAAATACTTACGTACCCATACCACATTTACGCACACGCACGCACAAACACACGTATGCACGCACGCTTTATCTCTCTCTCTCTCTCTCTCTCTCTCTCTCTTTCCCTCTTATACGTACAAACACAAACAGGTACGCGCACACACACAAACAAACCCACATGTGAAAAGAAGAAGTCACAGATTTTAACCCATACACACACATACACACACGCAACACACACTCACACTCACGCACTCACACACGCAGATCAACCTCTGATACTTACATCACCAAATGGACTTAATACTGACCCAATCAAATGAAAATCTTACCAATCTCATTGGAGGCACCTAGTCTCATCTTCACACACGTCTTTCAAAAGCACACTCGTGCTGACCGAAGAAAGATGATCTCCAAAAGAGATCTCCATCAACTTTCATCAAAAAGACTTGTATCTAAAATCTTTTAACTAAAAAATTTTTTAACTAAATATATCTGAAGCGCGTTATGAAAATATTTCAAAATATCAAAAAATTATAAAGTCTTAAAAATCAACAAATGTTACCAGCTATGCTTTTAAAATATATATGGGTGTGCGTTTGTGTGTATGTGTGTGTGTAGTTGCGTGTGTAGTTTCGTGTGTAGTTGTGTGTGAGTGGATCTTTACTACTGACTTTCTTTCTCCAATTTTACAACATGGCAAGAAAGAATAAAAAAAACGAAAAAAACAAGAACATACTTAGGATGGAGTTTGACTCCGAAATCTATTTAAATTATAAATTTCAAATAAGTAAAATATTTGTTTATTTTCTTAAAATTGTGTTTTAATTTTGCTTCAATGCGTATTTCATTTTATTCAAATTAAATCAAAGCTTCTATAACGGAACTCACACACCTGACGTTAATCACGCGTAGACAACGAACCGTTCCCGACATTTAAAAATACAACCACTGAGAGAAAACAGCGAATTTTTACTACTAACTTTCTTTCTTTCTCCAACTGTACAATATGTCAAGAAAGAAAGAAATAAACAAAATACTGATGATATATATATATATATATATATATATATATATATATATATATATATATATATATATATATACATGACTACAAATATATTTTAAGCCTCCCCTCCTTGGGTAGAGCACTGTCGTAAATAATCTCACCCGCTACTTAATTGGCTGAAAAATGCGAAGCTCTTTGTTTGTTTGTTTACAAGCAGGCGGTTTGAGCACTGTAAAAGTGGTGGCGGATGTCTATTTAAATAGACATTCCGACGGGTTATTTGCGGGCGTCGCTTCCGTGGTCGAGTGGGAGAACTGCCGACTGTCAACACAACGGTTCTAGGTTCATACGCTGTGATTGGGAGAGATGCTAGTCTAGCGGTAGTCATGAGTTTTGATACAACGAAACAGGACTGTATGTCGATGACTACATGTCATGTAAAACCCTATGAAAAAAAAAAAAATATTGACATATTTTTTAATTATAAAAATAAAGTAAAATTATGATTACACCCTTTTTTTTTCGTTAGTGCAATTTAACTAAACTATATATAATTATACTTTCGATTATAAAAATATATACATATAGCATTATTGTTTTTTACAATTGGCACAATTAATTAAACAAGAGGAAAATATTTACACTTTCAGATCATCTCTTCTTCTTTCTATCTTCTTCTTTTCTATCTTCTTCTTCTTCTATTCTATCTTCTATATAAATAAAATGAACTCATTTTTCCCGTCTGATTTTGACATTAATAGGATTAAAAATCAAGATATTTCATGCAAATATAATATGCACAAACGGCAGAACAATATCTGAGGTGTGTTATAGGCTTATTATTTCTCAAATTCCTCGATAATCTTAGATTTCTATACTTTTTCTGCTGAGAAGTCACGGCCAAAATCGGTTAAGATCAATGGAAGTGGTAAAATATTTTCTCTCTAATAAATTCCTCCTCCCCCTGCCACCACTTAACACCGTTTGGGGATCGTTCACAAGGAACAGTTGAGAAGAGAACACAGGTTTGGCTTCGTAGTTCTTTCATGTGAAGTTATTTAAAATCACTAAACTAAGCTGCAGTGCTCTGTGGCGTAGTGGTTAGCGTGCTGGACAATTCACATTATGTTTTCACGTTCGCACCGACCTACCGTAGTCGTTTTTTTTTTTTTGTTTTTTTTCCCCTAAACAACTGGAATGGACTTTTCTTGGTGGCCGAACTGTTAACGTTGCAGATGTTTTTTTGTTGTTTTTTTTCACACTTTATTTTCCTACTTTTACTCATGACTCCGGGTTTGATCCTTCCCACTTACCTACCATAACATTTTTTAAAACTCCCCCACCCCCGGTCCCGGAAACAAACACTCGGGCAACGCCGGGTACCCCCGCTAGTAGTGTAAAAAAGTTTAGTTAAAAAAATTTGATGAGCAAATTTAGTCTGATTAAATATAAGCCTGTATTAATATTTTATGAATAATATCCCCTATATGTTTTAATAATTTATTCGCCTTTAATTTTTAAACCTACTATAAGTAGAAAGAATTAAATATGGCGCATAAAATATTGTCACATCCTTGTGAACTGAAAATTGCAACAGGTTTTCTCCGGAAGGTGTCCAATATATTTTTAAGAAGTAAGACTGATGAATCTTATTTTTAAATAGTTGTATTTCTTTTCTCCAACGCTGTTCCATTTTATCCCAGGAAATAAAGAATGAATAAATATCTATAAATATATAAATAAATAAATCTCAAACTGTTTTTTTTCCGAGGGACATAAAATCCGTCTCTGATGAGTTGTTTGTTTGTTTTTTCCATCATTCAACGTTAGGCAATAAAATATTATGAATGAAAAACGAATATTGTTTTGGCATTAGAATGTACACTTCCGATATATATATATATATATATATATATATATATATATATATATATATATATATACATAGACCGAATTATATATATATATATATATATATACATAGACCGAATCATGATGAATAAAAAATAAAAAGTGAAAATCGAGGTTAATAATGATCGGAGTAGGTCACACTCTCTTTTTCATTTATTAAGTTCTTGAGGCTTTCTCTTTGCAAACAAAGAGAAAAGCTTTTAGGGCTTAATGTAGTTTCCATCTGATTCTTTACCTGTTTTTCACCACATGTCCTCCCGTCATATTTCCATCTCATATTTTTCTTGATCGTTATTAGCCTCGACTTTAACTGGTCAGCAACGTTTTTCTATTTGTTTATTTTTTAATACATCATGATTAATAAATTCGGTCTGTATTTACCTGTTATTAAATTTCGTATATCGAGAAGGAAACAAAATATAAAGTTGAACTCTCTCGATCTGTTATAGCAAAGGCGTGGATAAAAGGTGTGTAGGTAATTTATTTCTTAATTTGTCATCGTGTTATGGTCGGCTGAGAGATTGGAAATCTTTTTACTCATGTATTTAAGATGTTTCCTAAATTAATAAAAATAAAAAAATAAAAAACAATAAGCTAACAGGATCAGAATCACCATGGTGACGTGGCTAATAACATCGCATCCCTATTAGATGGTTGTTTGGTTGTTGTTGTTTTTTTATGGCATATCAACTCTTTTCAGGTGAAATAAATTCTTTTGAGAGTGCTCGATTGTTTCAGAAGCTAAGTATAACTACTTAATTTACTCACATAAAATTAATATACGAAAGTATAGATTTATGCGTAAACTTTCAGTATTTACTTCAAAAGTGCTCAATACGTAGGTAGAGCTAGTTAGTAATTTATAAAATATATATGGCGATTAAGCTACACTGAATATTCGGCGTTTCATCCACTCTCGGATTCGTCAGGATTATGCGGGAATTCTGTGGTTGTTTCCCGTTTTTATATGCTCCTCTTCTGTTGAGGATTTTAGTTAGCCAATCAGCTTTCTAGTATCCACCGCGCCCCTTCCTATCAGCCTTCACTTTTTTTGTTTTCAAGTAAGATCTTTGACTTACTCGTTGTTTCATCAAATACTTTTGCATGCAAAATCCGATCCCGCATTTTGCTAATTCCTAGCCTCTGATGAGAAGGAAAGTATTTCTTCGAAACTCCGCAGATTAAGGGTTATCCACTTATCTAGTGTTTCCTTTTCAGATTAAATATGTTTTTAACTCATTTAAAAGTGTTTTTAACATGTTTTATTAACTGTTTTCTCGTATATATATATATATATATATATATATATATACTAGACTACCCGTGACCCGTTGGGTCAGTATGTTATATTAGTAATGGAATTTATGTATGAGCGTGACACTTGTGACGTAAAGAAAATAGATTTTTTTGACATAACAGAAACATTTCTATGAAAGTATATTAAAATGAAAAATCACAGACGGATTACTCAAACATAAAAAAAATCCTCCCTATTCATGTAAAGTTACCTATTTTTCAAGATAATCGCTCAAAAATCGAAAATTAAACATAATTTTCCTACTCATTGAACGCCGATGAAAGTCATTTAGCAGCAAAAACGCACATGAACCTACCGATGAGAAATATGAGAATGAAAACCCCATATTGGAATCCTTCAACAAAGTTATAGAAACTTAAAATCTAAAAAAAAAATAATTAATAAAACCTGAAGCAAAAAATAAAACCTAAATAAATAAAATAAAATAAAACTAATATTGAAACAGATTAGTAAATGTGTCAACAAATTCACTGTTCTCACACAACAATTTTGTATCTAGAAATGTAAACAAAAAATAAAAAAGAAGGAAGGAAGGAATGAAAAGGGACGGATAGAGAGTAGTAGTAGTAGTAGTAGTAGTAGTAGTAGTAGTAGTAGTAGTAGTAGTAGTAGTAGTAGTCTTGGCTTTACGACAATTGTTCTTATTTTTGTCAACGGGTTAAAGTTGTTTCGTTGTAAGAAAATGGTAACAGTATAGTTGTAATAAATAATAGTTGCAAAACACCTCACTCTTCCCATGTTAAATAATAACTTCAAAATAATAACGTTAATATTTCAGTGCGCAGGTCAAAATCTGCAAAAGAAGCGATTTGTGTTTATCTGTTTACGTTGTTATGGGTATATATATATATATATATATACATATATATATATATATGTGTGTGTGTGCGTGTGTGTGTATGTGTGTGTTTGTGTTTTTGTGTGTGTGCATAAATATATATATATATATATATATATATATATATGTATATATATATATATA
>NC_136518.1:69884826-69962326 GCF_053919585.1 Euprymna scolopes
AGATAGGTGACCATTTGGGAATTCTAGGCGCTGTATGTGCTCTCCGCTTATCTCGGCATTGTTTCCAGTCGTCCTGAACCGCCAGTTTCCTCTGGTATTCAACAATGTCGACTCAGAAGAAGTGTGCCTTGAGATTGCGCAACGCTTGCCACAATAATTTCCCACGCAGGCACCCTTACAGTGAGTATCCATAGTCTGTCAAGACTGAAGGAAGCCATATGTATGTATGTATGTATGTATGTATGTCAGGTCATGTCATATGCTACTGGTACCATGTAACCCAGTACTACCTGCCTCATGGTCGGGTCATTGGCGACTGAACTGGTTCCTCCACCAGACTTGTTTGGTGAGGAGGGTTGCTAGTCTCGCTGAACGATTAAAAACAAGACCTTCAAAAGAGCGAATGAACCCTTTTTCGGGGTCAACGGCCAACTAGCACCATGTGTGTTTGTGTGTATGTATGTGTGGATTGCGGTGGAGAGGACTCCTGTAAGCCGTGGTGAAGGCAACCTTTCTAGGAGAAGCAAATCTCTGATTTTAAAAACCATAAAACGGGAGACCAGTACCCGCATTAAGCTGGTCTGCAGTTTAACTTGTTGCTGGTTATCTTGCTCTTGCTTGTTGCT
This sequence comes from Euprymna scolopes, assembly GCF_053919585.1. NCBI lineage: Eukaryota > Metazoa > Mollusca > Cephalopoda > Sepiida > Sepiolidae > Euprymna > Euprymna scolopes. The sequence continues at coordinate 69,885,453 of NC_136518.1, forward strand.
GGATCTCAACATTTTGAACCGAGAGAGAGAATTAGCTGTCGTACCAAGCTAAGACTCTGTAACATAATCTTTGTATAGATACTCCCTCAGGCATTTGTCTATAAAAATGGCCCTGTGGCGATGGAAAAGTTCTGATTTAAGTGGCATGCCTGCTTTAGCGTGTAAATTTACCGGTAGGACTAAAAAAAAAGTAATTTTGGGGCTCATGGACTTCAAGTGTCTGAGGGGGTGGCACTCGTATGACAAGACGCGATCATCATGTATATATATATATATATATATATATATATATATATATAGGGTGCCGCAAAAATATATCCTACCCAGTCGCGCTTGTCCAGTTTCTGAGCAATCATTACCTTGTATGGATGTAATTGCATCTCAGTGTGTAGCATTCTTCTGACTTTTCAATCAGACAACTCCACGACCAAAGCATATTTGTGAGTTGAACGTGTAGGAGACTTAATAACAGAAAGTTTCACAGCTCGAATACTATCTGGCATTCAACCACTTTGAGGCCTTCCATTTCTATTAAATGCTGAACCTATAGCTTTGTAAATTTTCAATCCATAGTTGTATTGATTTTCTATATGGAACGGCATCATAGCGTCCTAACTTGTAATTAACTCGGAATGCTCTTTGTGTGGCAGTTACAGATTTAATTTTTTTACAAATATTTTAATTGTTTTACAAAACATTTTAATTGTTTAACTAATATTTTCATGTCTTACAAATATTTTAAATTTTGTACAAATATTTTAAATGTTTTATAAATATTTAAATGATTTACAAACATTCTAATTGTTTTACAAATATTTAAAATGCTTTACAAATATGTTCATTTTTTTCAAATAATTAAAAAAAATTAGTTATTTTATGAATACTTTAAATGTTTTACAAATATTTTAATTGTTTTACAAATATTTTAATTACTTTACAAATATTTAAAAATGTTTTACTAATATTTAAATTTTTTTACAAATATTTTACATGTTTTACGAATATTTTATATTTTAGGAATATTTAAAATGTTTTCCAAATATTAAAAAAAAATTACAAATATTTTACATATTTTACAAATATTTTCATTGTTTTACAAATATTTTAATTATTTTACAAGTATTTAAAATGTTTTACTAACATTTGTAATTTTTTTACGGATATATCAAAGTTTTAACATATATTTTAAATCTTTTACAAGCATTTTAAATGTTTTACAAATATTTTAATGGAATGTGTCCAGGCACTCATTACACTTGAACCTACGCGACGTGAATACACCCGGGAAATTGTTCTAGTAGCATAATTCCATGCCTTTGGTGTAGAGGTCTCTAGGTGGAAGAAAGCAATCTTCTTTAATAGTTTATATCTTCAGGTTGCTAGATTTTAGAATTCCACCCTCTTTCCTAAGTCTCTGTTTTTACTGACATGCAGAAGTTTAAATAAAGGGTCGGACAGAGCATCTTGCTTTTTTGAATTATTAATTAAAAGTAAACGAGCAAGTTGCTCTGCTGCACCCTTTATTATGCAAAGAGACATTTCGTTAATTTCCTTAAATAGCCACTTGTACACATGGTTCTAAATACTCTCCCCTTATGTACATGTGGTAATATGGCTTGTATGGGGTGAATAATAGTAACAAAAAAAAATCAATTTTTCTTTATTATCTATTTTTTCATTTATCTACGGGGTTAAACAATAACATTGTCAGCCTAGAAATAACGACATGATTCCATTTCCGTGTGATGAAAACTGGTTTTGTTTTTTACTTGCAGACCACCTGCTAGTTGGGCGGTTGTGTACAAATTCCAATACTGATAGGAGCCTTCTATCATATCTGAAATGGCACAACGTTCAATGTGCGAGATCGGAGATACGCCGCTGTACAACATATACTCTCTACCGATTCAAGTTATGATAACACAACCATTGTCAGCACCCTCAGAAAGCATCTCTAGATTGTCACAAATAACAGGGGCGTGCACAAGATGATGAAAACAAAGTTTCCGGCCACGGTTATGGTCGTTGCAGTGGTTTTAAGTGAGGGCCACATCATGCCACCTCACATCTTCGAAGTCAGCTTGAAAGTAAACACCACGGATGTGATCATTAATGTCGTGATGCCCTGGTGCAATCAGGGGACACTATAAGACCCTGAGTGTTACATCATGACGCGATATTGGTCCAAAAGAGACCCAGGCTTGTCTTCAGAAAGAATGCAACGACTTTGTACCTTTCTATCACTAGGACCCCCTCCTCCGACCTGAACTCGCTAGACTACTTCGTTATGTCATACGTTGAGTACGTCACCAACATGACCTCCCACAACACCAAAGCCAGCCAGTATCCGTCGAGCTTCCGTTTGCGGAAAAGGCATGCTTCCAGTTCCGGACCCGTATCGAGGCAGTGATTATGGCTTAAGGCGGATACATTGAATAGATGTCACCTCTACTACATCATTAACTTATCCGGATTGGTTTTACAATAAAAGTGTTAAAATAAATCTGTAGTGTGGTTTTCTTTAGGGCGACAAGTTTATCGTTCCACCCTGTATTTTGATTAATTTGATTTTGTATGTTTGTCGATTAGTTTTCACTTCTTTCTCTCGGCGATTAATTTAATTTCAATTAGCATGTAGACCCGACGTTGCCCGGGATTGATTGAGGATCAACGAATGTTCAACACTTTTAATACTTTTATTGTCATCGAAATCAGTGAAATTGCGCGTTTTCTCAATTACATCGGTTGATTGCCTGCTCTAGTCGTAGACCAACTGTGATGTAAAAGGAAGAAACTTCACGTGCCTACCCACAAGGAATTAATCCACGTGTACATTGCACTGTATAGAACTTACAGTTGATCTTATAAAATAATTTTAAATAATCTCTTCAATTAAAGTTAAAAATGCAGAAGTCAACAATCATGGTTCAATTGTGCTCTAAACACAAACATTCATTCCGAACACACTTATTAAAGTACCAACTGTTGATTTTATACGTCTGATTTTTCTGCTTGTGCGGTCATAAAACTTCTCAAATGCACTTGTGATGTTAGGCCGTATAACGGTGACTTTTTTCTCAAATCGTAATATTTTCTTTAATGAGATTTTTTATACTTATTCGATGCATTTCGATGCAAAACCTATATGAGAACACTCCCAAACACAGAAAGAAGTTATTGTGTGTGTGTGTGTGTGTGTGTGTGTGTGTGTGTGTGTGTGTGTGTGTGTGTGTGTGTGTGTGTGTGTGTAAAATTTCAAAAGAAAATAATCGACCGAGCCTTTTCGGAGGTTATGGGGAATTCAGTGACACACACACGCACACACACGCACACACACATCGCCAAATTACTATTGTAGTAATTAAGTTGCTGTTAATTCCTGCGTCTCCAAATATCTGTTTGAAATGACAAAGGTGTTTTGTCGTAAAATCTTGTGAACCCTTATATTTCAATCACTTTTAGTGATTGTAGTGATATCGTTTTGATTCCGTCGTCGCTAATCTGTTTTGTCGTAGCACAATAGTAAAAAGAAGGAAATCGAGTTGAGGTGGGTTTAAGGAACAAGTGTATTTAACATTCCAAATTACAAAAAGTAATTGAATAGCGAAGAGATAGCGAGTTAACAAACCGGGCTAACATACAAATACATGTTGTTGCTTTTTTTTTTCAATAGAAAATATATGTAAGTTCGCGTGATTGCAAGTTCAAACTATGAGTTGTATAATACATCTTTTGATTTGAGTGGATTCGTTTTTTTTTTTCTACAAAAACAGAAATGCCAGAATAAAATGTATTCAAAGTCATAAATTTAACCAGAAAAAAATTCGACATACATAAAAGTTTGAAACTTTTTGAACGCCTCGAATTTTTTTTTTAAATTGTTTTTTTTTTATAGATTAAATGTTTACCAAAAATGCCACTATTTTCTCGTTTTGCAAAACATGATTTGCATGTGAATCTCGTCTTTTAACGAGGATCACGCAAAGCATTATGGTTGAGTTTGTCAAAGACGCCATAATTTATTATCCTCACATTGCGTTTTTGATAGAGTAATATACATTTTGTCCTTATGTATAAATGACCCAAAACCTTTATATATATATATATATATATATATATATATATATATATATATATATATATATATATATATTATTCACATGCAAATCATATCCATATATATATATATACATATATATATGGGGTGACCCTAAAAAACGGGCCCCAAATCTAATTCGGCCCCATTTCTTAGTGTTTTGTTCCAAATAAATGAAACTTTGGCCATAACTAGTTTATTATATTAAAAACATCACATCAAAACACTAGGACCTTTGGCCTTTTTTTCTCCGTTCTACAGCATATGTGCTAGATGGCCGCCATTTAGCTTTTGTTTTTTTTGTTTTTTGGTCATCCTGTATATATATATTTTGGGTCACCCTGTATATATATATATATATATATATATATATATATATATATATATATATATATATATATATATATATATATATATATATAATGACTTACTATAATAATTATTAAATACCTACAGACACTAGTGTTTCTTCCTTTCGGGAATAATCGGTGCAGGGTATCACGATTAACATCAGTCGAGAGATTCGAACCCGACCACAGAAGTTACGTCTGGCTTCATTAGCAAGCACCCAATCCATTCGGCTACCGTCAACCGTCAATAAAGTTGAGATTTAAACATTTATTCTTCTTAAATACTTTTAACGTCAGAATAATACTTAAATACTTTTAACGTCTGATTTTTCTGCTTGTGCGGTCATAAAACTTCTCAAATGCACTTGTGATGTTAGGCCGTATAACGGTGACTTTTTTCTCAAATCGTAATATTTTCTTTAATGGGATTTTTTATACTTATTCGATGCATTTCGATGCAAAACCTATATGAGAACACTCCCAAACACAGAAAGAAGTTATTGTGTGTGTGTGTGTGTGTGTGTGTGTGTGTGTGTGTGTGTGTGTGTGTGTGTGTGTGTGTGTGTGTGTGTGTAAAATTTCAAAAGAAAATAATCGACCGAGCCTTTTCGGAGGTTATGGGGAATTCAGTGACACACACACACACACACACACATCGCCAAATTACTATTGTAGTAATTAACTTGCTGTTAATTCCTGCGCCTCCAAATATCTGTTTGAAATGACAAAGGTGTTTTGTCGTAAAATCTTGTGAATCCTTATATTTCAATCACTTTTAGTGATTGTAGTGATATCGTTTTGATTCCGTCGTCGCTAATCTGTTTTGTCGTAGCACAATAGTAAAAAGAAGGAAATCGAGTGTATTTAACATTCCAAATTACAAAAAGTAATTGAATAACGAAGAGATAGCGAGTTAACAAACCGGGCTAACATACAAATACATGTTGTTGCTTTTTTTTTTTCAATAGAAAACATATGTAAGTTCGCGTGATTGCAAGTTCAAACTATGAGTTGTATAATACATCTTTTGATTTGAGTGGATTCGTTTTTTTTTTCTACAAAAACAAAAGGCCAGAATAAAATGTATTCAAAGTCATAAATTTAACCAGAAAAAAATTTGACATAAATAAAAGTTTGAAACTTTTTGAACGCCTCGAATTTTTTTTTTTTAAATTGTTTTTTTTTTAATAGATTAAATGTTTACCAAAAATGCCACTATTTTCTCGTTTTGCAAAACATGATTTGCATGTGAATCTCGTTTTTTAACGAGGATCACGCAAAGCATTATGGTTGAGTTTGTCAAAGACGCCATAATTTATTATCCTCACATTGCGTTTTTGATAGAGTAATATAAATTTTGTCCTTATGTATAAATGACCCAAAACCTTTATATATATATATATATATATATATATATATATATATATATATATATATATATATGATTCACATGCAAATCATATCCATATATATATACATATATATATATGGGGTGACCCTAAAAAACGGGCCCCAAATCTAATTCGGCCACATTTCTTAGTGTTTTGTTCCAAAGAAATGAAACTTTGGCCATAACTAGTTTATTATATTAAAAACATCACATCAAAACACTAGGGCCTTTGGCCTTTTTTTCTCCGTTCTACAGCATATGTGCTAGATGGCCGCCATTTAGCTTTTGTTTTTTTTGTTTTTTGGTCATCCTGTATATATATATTTTGGGTCACCCTGTATATATATATATATATATATATATATATATATATAATGACTTACTATAATAATTATTAAATACCTACAGACACTAGTGTTTCTTCCTTTCGGGAATAATCGCAGCAGGGTATCACGATTAACATCAGTCGAGAGATTCGAACCCGACCACAGAAGTTACGTCTGGCTTCATTAGCAAGCACCCAATCCATTCGGCTACCGTCAACCGTCAATAAAGTTGAGATTTAAACATTTATTCTTCTTAAATACTTTTAACGTCAGTCAGAATGATCTAATCATTATATGAGAATCTGCGCATATATATATATATATATATATATATATATATATATATATATATATATATATATATATTAGTGGCCCGCCAAGGCCACAGGGGAGCCAACCCAAACAGCAAACCTGAAGCTGGCCTGCAGGACACTATATATGCAAATGTAGGAAAATTTAGGCATACATGTTTAAAAATACAAATTCTTTTTTCCAATTGCCATGCGATGTAGACCATAGATTATTAAAATAGTCAAAAAGTCTGCAAATTTTCATGTAGTTTCATGTAGTTTCATGTAGTTTCATGTAGTTTCGTCCCATAGAACCAAAGATATAAGCATTTCAATATTCAATTTGGCTACCAGTACAGATATGTATGTATGTATCTCTCTCTCTCTCTCTCTCTCTCTCTCTCTCTCTCTCTATATATATATATATATATATATATATATATATATATATATATATATATATATATATATATATATATAAGAGTAGGTAGTAGTTTGCTTGAAGCATTGTTGGTAAAGAAATATATAGAATTTTTTTTAAGCCAAAGACAATGCGGGGATAGACCGGAATTATGAAAGTAAAAAAAGAAAAACAGACAAATGTAGACGGGTGTGCTTGAGTAGAGGAGTGTCTGGCTTTTATTCGTCAATCTTTCCTCACCTCAATGTATAATTATTTATAACCAAGTTGCTGGTATGTCCGGTGTATGTAAAGTCCGTGGGTGGTATGGAACTTTGATTAATTTCGAGAGAAAGGGACTTCTCTTTCTCAAAAGACAAAAATGGATTCAAGATGGCGGAAAATTGATCATGTTATAATTAGCTGGGGAGCAGTCCGGCGATATTGTGGCCCACAGCCGGGCAGTTCCGGTCTTTCCTGCATTGTCTTTGGCTTTTAAATAAATTATATATATATATATATATATATATATATATATATATATATATATATATATATATATATATATATATATATAAGAGGTGGGTGTAGTTTGCTTGGAGCATTGTATAGTATGTAGTTAAATAGAATTGTAGAAGACGGTACAATGCAGAAGTAACGGGAAAACACAAGCTGAAGCAGGTGAGAAATTTATTAATACAACTTATAAATACATGTGTACATATTCATATTTCATATACGCAGTATATTTATATTTGCACAGTGGTTACCTAGCAAAGTCGGTCTGGTGGTATGTCCGTGTAATATAATATTTCGAGAAAGATCTTTTCGTCAGATATTTACTTGACTTTGACAAACCTTGTAGATAGTAGTATATGGTTAGGTTTTTTTTAATTTTTTTTCTCCATTCTTATTTTATATTTCTAAGTTATTTATTTTATATTATATATTATTTTATTTATTTGCACCCTAACTAACTGCCCGATGAACACCACTAACATGTGCCACCGTACATACACAGTATATCGCATACAGTGCACCAAATGTGACCAATCATACGTCAGTAGCTCAGTGAGACACCTGCACATTAGAGTAACAGAATACATACATACACAAGCCTCTTCTGTTCGCAAACACCTTCACACATGCGGCAATACTAACAAATCCATCAGAGTAGATATTTTAGCCACCGAACGCAATGTTGGCAACCTTCGTATCAAAGAATCAATCCTGATTGCCAAATTACATCCCAAGATTAATTGCCGACATGAATTAGGCTCTTCATTCCTAACTTAATGCACACCATCCCACCATTGTATAACACAATTAAAAAATAAATAAACAAACAAAATAAAATAAAAAAATAAATCCAAAACTAAATTAAAATAAACCAAAATAAATAAACAAACAAAATAATAAATAAGCAATCCCTATTAAAAATTAGTACACATTAATAATAATAACAATGTTTAACAATTAAATAGCAAGCCTAAGATATATGAATTAGATGGTGCGAACACAGCTACATGTATATGACTCATGCAAATTTATAAGTTTATATGCCTCAATATAATCCAATTGATTTCTCCGAGTAAACCTAACAATATTAATCGCAAATAACAATAAGACATAATACACCAAAAAAAGAAATCCAAGTTAACTCAAATAAATAAATACATGATAAAAAAAAATAAATAAATAAAAATTACTAAAACTCTCGAAATAACTTCTAACCACTCCGTCATAACATATTGCATATATAAATAAATAATTATAGTTACTATATAATTGAATTAAAGATACAAGAATCCATAAATGAGTATATATACACTACATAACGAATTAAATAAAATACACCCAAAATGAGAATAATATCACTAAAATAAAATAAATAAGCAAACAAATAAATACACAAAAAGTAATGCAACGTTATACATCTAACTGAGAAGAAATATCGGTAACGATTATCCCCCCTGGAACAACTCATCAAGTAGTCTCCCTTGACCAACCGATTTATTCTAAGTCTACGCTCGCATCACCTCAAACAGAACGCAGAAACACAAACAACAAATAAATTAATTAATTAAATCTCCTCAATATACACATAAAGTACTATAAAAAATAAATAAATGAAATAAATAAATTAGAAATAAAAATAAGTAAAAGAAAAACAAACAAACTCAATCATATTAAATTAAAAAGCCACCAACAAGGCCTGGACAATTATTTAGCCCGATACTGTTACGGTTTACTGTTTACAATAACACGTTTGAACCAAAGTTAAACTATTATAAAAAAAACAAATAAATAAAATAAAATATAATATAAAATAAATAATTTATTAATATAAAATAAGAATGAAGAAAAAAATGAAAAAAAAAAACTAACCATATACTACCCACAAGTTCCGAGCGATGATTTGCTGCGGTATAGTTACTGCTTACAACAGCACGTTTGTCAACGTCAAGTAAATATAAGTGTAATATAATATTTCGAGAAATATCTCTTCGTCAAAGTGATCTTTCTCGAAATATTATATTACACGGACATACCACCAGACCGACTTTCCCAGGTGACCACTGTGCAAATATAAATATACTGCGTGTATGAAATATGAATATGTACACATGTATTTATAAGTTGTATTAATAAATTTATTATTATTGAGCTTATTTTTGGCACTTTTTCCCAGCCATTAAATGTTTCAATCATAGTCATTTGATTTCCTGGTTTTGCATATGAATTAAAAAGTATTTGATATTTTCAAAACTCTCTGGCTTTAATAGAGGAGAAACTAAAACTAGCCGCTATGATTTCGAATTATCTGAAATAACAGGAAAGGGAGTCTTGATTCCAAATATTTATCATATTATATTGTCCCCCCCTTTTTGTTTTCATGCATAAAGTAAATTTCACAGTGTATAAGGATTATTTGCTACAGAAGATATTCATAATATTTCTATTTCTAAATAAGCGGAGATATAACACATGACAAATATTTGGAATCAAGTCTCCCCTTGCTGTTATTTCAGATCATTTAAAACCATAGCAGCAAGTTTTAGTCTCCCCTCGATAAAGGACAAATATTTAGGGGATATATATATATATATATATATATATATATATATATATATATATATATATATATATATATGGTAAAACTGGTAATTAGTAAAAACCTGAAGAGAGTGCTCAATACTATTGCAGAGCAAATATGTGTTTTATTTTTTATTACCGTTTTATCTGTCTGGTTACATATGTTTCGGATGTTGGACCGTGTCAAACCTTACAGAAATGGTTTATATATACTAGCATTTCAGCCCGGCGTTGCCCGGGTATTTGGAAGTGTATGTTGAGCAAAAAAAAAAAAGCGGTCAATTTTTTTTAACTTTGACCCCTATTATGACCCCTTAACATTTATTGTTTTGAGCTCAAATTAAGTTATTAATTAGATCCATGTCCAAGGAACCTATGTCTAAAATTTCAATTGTTTAGACCCCAAATTGTCGGAGGAGTTTGGTAGAGTTCTCAAAGGTCAAATCGTTGAAGTTTGGCCCTTTAACAGCCAAATTTCTGGCCGAAAACCGATTACATGGATGTTCCCAAATCTCAGTACCCTGTATATCAAATTTCGAGTCCGTAGAGTTATTGCGTAGGGAATGTACACAGACAGACAGACACACAGACACACAGACACGTTCACTTATATATATATATATATATATATATATATATATATATATATATATATATATATATATTAGATAATTTTTCTTTATTAAAAAGCAAAACTTATAATCCGTTGTTAGAGTAATTGATTTGTGCCAAATTGATAGTTGAATGCAGTAGCGTTTGTGTTCATTTTTTAATTAAATACGAATCCCTATCAGTCCCTTACTGTTCGTATGTGGCTGTCATTTAAAAAATGGCACTGGCATTTTTAAAAACATTACATAATGAGATGAATATATTTATGCGCGTTATGCTGTTTTCTTAGTTATGCATATGAATTACAAAATACTTGATATTTTCCAAAAAACCTCTGCCTTTAATAGAGGAGAGACTAAAACTTGCCGCTTGATTTCAAATGATCTGAAATTACATCAAAGGGAGACTTCATTCCAAATATTTCTCCTATGTTTTATCTCCTCTTTTTTTTTTTTTGTTTTCATGCATATAGTAAATTTCACTGTGTATAAGGATTATTTGATGAATCTAGAGAGCTCAATGAGTAAAATATCTAACAGAGAGACTAAAATATATCTACTGACAGATTAAATATCTCGAACTTAAAGACTGACCAACTAATGTAGAGTTACATATGCTCAGCTTGTTTGAGATGCTTCAAATCTGTCCATTTGTTTTTTTTTTTACACAAGATAACCTCTCACCAAGGCCTAAAGGCCATTCGAGGATAATGATTGATAAATAACAGATGGCCGGTGAAAGACAACCGTGGTGATTAGTATTGGTGGAAATTGGGTATAATTTGATTATTTAAGAGGAGGGATTTACAAAAACTAGTTTATATTAAACTTGAAAATGATCATTTTATAATTAGCTGGGGAGCAATCCGGCGATATTGTGGCCTACAGGCGGGCAGTTCCAGGAAAAAAAAAAACTTCGCTCGCGAAATTTTCGTTTAGTCTTTTGAACAGGTTGAGAGTAGATATAATTGCTAACAAAGACAAAACGACGACCATGTTGTAATGAGCCGGGGAGCAGCCACGCAGTACTGTGTTCCACATGCGAACAGTTCCAAGAAAAACTTTCCTTTTGAAGTTTTTATTCGATGTTTTTTTATTTTATTTTACAGAGAGTAGAGACAATTTAGCAAAGACAAAAACCGACGACTGACGGACCAAACCTCTAACATAAAAGCATGGTCGCATAAAGAGCTAAATCGAAGAAAAAAAAAGACGAAAACATTTTAAAAGCTGCAACAGTTTGTCGATTAAAGCCGTTAAATGTGTGCGTCTTTTTTTTTTTTTTTGAATCCCAAAAGAGCAAGCAACAGTTGGCAAAACTAGGAACGGCAAAATAGTTTAATGTTCTTTTCCTTCCCACCACGTGGCATAATTAGACATTGCAAACGCTGGTCGGCTGCGTGTTGCTAATGAAGTTAGCGCGATGCTCGCTCATACACACGAGCACACGAATTGCCCGTTTTCAATTAAAAAATAATCTCATTATCTACCATTAATTAACGTGTTAATAAGCTGACGCGTGTATTTCCCGAGGGGTGAAGCGGCAAGAAATTCAGAGAAAAACGAAAAATCTTACTTAAAAATAATCATGTAAAATATAAATTCATATAACTATGTTTGCAAGTTTCATAATATATTGTAAGAGTTTTCATCGAATTATATATATATATATACATATATATATATATGTATGTGTGTGTGTATGTGTGTGTGTGTAGATATATATATATATAGAGAGAGAGAGAGATAGAGAGAGAAAGATAGAGAGAGAGAGGGGGAGAGGGAGAGGGAGAGAGAAATGAAAAGGAACAAACCGATTTATGTGTTTAGCAACGTTTCGTCTTTATCTGAAAACTTCCTCTGAGTGAAATAAAGGTGAAACGTTGATGAACACATAACTCGTTTGTTCCTTTTTATTTCTCTATTTTATCGGAATACTATTTCCATTATTCTCATCTTATATATACACAAACACACATATATATATATATTAGGCACCGCCAAAAATGGCCGCAAAATCAAGTTGTTGTTGTTTTTTAAAACTAAATTACATTTATTAAAATCCATTACTTCTGAGTAACTTTTTTTTTCCAGAAAGATAAAACCCTGAATTTTATCATATAGAAAACAGAATAAAGTAAAACTTTTTCTACTATTTTTAATTATATTTTAAATGTTAAATTTTCGCAAAAAGTTAACAATTGAAATTTTTTGTCTTGCACAAAAAACGTACTTAAATATTTTAAAAAAAGGGTTTTGAAATAATTAATTTATTTATTTATTGTCTAACTAAGATTTAGGATGATTTTATAAGAGAATATGCAAAAATATTATAATATAAGTACCTGAATTTCAAATAATTCCACTTATTCATATAGGTAACTAGATATTTCGCGTCAATGTAGAGTCTAGATCGACTCTGTTTACGTTTGCGTTTTATAAGAAGAAAACTATGGAAGACCAAACAGGCCAAAAAAACTTATTTTTCAGTGATGAAAATTTCAATGTATTATTAAGCTGAGGCTGGCCAGTACCAGATGGGTGACCATTTGTATGAGTTTGATTTTTAATGTGTTTGTGTGTGGGGGCCAGGCTCCCCAAAATGGGGTGGGAGGGCAATTTAAAGCAGAATAAAAAAAAATTATTTCAGCGCGATTGGTCCACCGTAGTCGAAAGGCGGCAAACGTTTTCAAACGGGATCGAAAAATATGATGCTATTTTTAACACAAAGGGCACAATATTTATCGAATTTTTTTTTTGTATCGATTATTCAAAGCATGCCCTGTTTAATAATGGTCATGCATTATTCGACTCGCTCAAAAAAAATTGTTAATTTATTTATCAAAAATTTGGAAATGGCTTTTTTCGTATAAATATTAAAACATTTTTTTTTGTTTTGCTTAACTTAAATTAATTATTTTACTTAACGTATTCACCGAATTTCACACTTCAAAACTCAAAAGCGGGATAATTAAGCAAGGTTGTAAAATTGAAAGGTAATATACGGCAATATTTTAAAGTTTCTTCTGTTATGATATAAGGAGTATGATTATAAGGGGGCGGTCGGAGATTAGGATGGCAATGACTATGAGTGCGCTTAACTTGATGCAAAAAGGTTAAGGGTACATATAGATGGCAGGGTGGAGGAGTAAGGAAACCATTACTACTTATAAGAGTGGTAAAAATATACCAAATACTAGTAAGGTAATTATAATAGTACGAAAGATAATAATAATGAAAATTATAATAATAGTAGTAATAATAAAGATGAAAATAAAATAGAAGTAAAATTGAAGATAAAAATAAAGATAAAGATAAAATTAAAGATAAACATTAAAAATAAACATTAAAAATAATATTACCAATAATTGTGATAAAAGTAAATTCAAAGTTAATGTTAATAACAGTGAAAATGAAGATAATGGTAGCGGTTATGGTAGCAATGATGTGGATAATAACGGGGATAATAATAATAATAATAATAATAATAATAACAGCAATTATAATGATGATTATAATAATAATAATAATAATAATGATAATAATAATAGTAATAATAATAATAATAATAATAATAATAATGATAATAATAATAATACCACCTATTAAATTGCAACCAAACCACCAATTAGCACACGATACAACGAGAATATAACCTAAACAATATAAAACCTAGGCCAAATGAAAAAATAGCTTAGAAATCCCCTCCCAGGGCTAATGACGTAAAACCTAAATTTAGAACCATCTAACCACCACCCCTAAACCCCACTGGAACTGTGTGGAATCGTAGATAGGAACAGAGCCGCAATAAATATCCCAGCCGTAAGTTGATTACTTATACAGGGTGACCCAAATAAACGGGCCCCGTGTACACTTTATGTGATATCTCCATTATTTATTCACCGATTGGCCTTATTTTACAGGACATGGCCGAATCAACGACCGTGAGGGACGTCCCAAGAAGCGAACAGCCGAGCTGGTCGAAAGAGTGAGAGAGTCTCTTCAGCAGTGTCCGAAACGCTCTGTGCGTAAGCGAAGTCAGTCCCTCGGTATGTCCCGTGAAACTTTCAGGAGAGTGCTGGTGAACGATATTAGGGTTTACCCATACAGTATACAGACGCTACAGACCCTTACAGCCTCAGACAAGAAGCAGAGGAGGGCTATGGCAGTCAAGATGCTTGAGAAGACTGTTTCCTTAACCTCCTTTGGACCACAGATGGAGCCCACTTCCATCTTGATGGAAAGGTGAACTCCAAGACAAATGTCTTCTGGGGGTCCTCCAGACACAATGAAGTAGCCACCAAGCCCCTGCACTCTCCTAAGTGCAGGGTGTGGGCTGCAATCTCGGCCAGAGGCATCATCGGACCAATCTTCATCGAGGAATCTGGCGCAGAAGTGACAGTCATCAAGGAGCGGTAAGTGGAGGTCCTCAAAACCTTCAAGATTGAGCTCCAGACACTCTATCCGTCGTCATAAGCAAGTTCTGGTTCCAGCAAGATGGAGCAAGTTCTCACACCTCAAACCTGTCCCGAGATTGGCTGAAAGAGAACTTCGGGGGCTGAGTGATCAGTCTCAAGACTGATTTTGAGTCGGCACCCATAGCCCGGACCTAAGCCCCCCCCCCCGATTCTTTCTTTGGGGCTATCTACGCAGGGAAACCCAGAACCCTCACGCAACACAAGGAAGCAATCAGGGAGGAGATGAGAGCCATTATCAATTCGGTCTGGAAGAACATCATGGACAACTTCGTGCTGCGCCTCAAGAAATGCACGGAGCTAAATGGAGGCCATCTAAAACATATGCTGTAGAACGGAGAAAAAAGGTCAAACACCCTATAGTTTTGATGTGATGTTTTGAATATAATAAACTAGTTATGACCAAAGTTTCATTTCATTCGGACAAAACACTAAGAAACGGGGCCTAATTAGATTTGAGGCCCATTTGGGGGGGGGGCTCACCCTGTATATTCAATTAACTGTGCGTTTTTTGTTTTTTTGTTTTTTTTTATTTTATTTTCCTCCGTTAATTTTTATAGTCAATATTATTATTTTTGTTTTCTATTATGCTAATTAGCTAGTGGTCTATTTTATTTTAGTTTAGTTTTTTGCTTTATCATTAGCCTATATCAATCATTGTTTATCAATATATAAATAACTTTATTCCATTTACTGTTGAGGTATATCTTCCTACTCTTTTTCCACTGACGATTCCAAGTCCATACGGTTCATGCAGGTTTGAAACAGTCGCCATTTTTCAAAGAGGACTTTCCCCGAAATATATAGGGGGCCCCAAAATGATCTGACAGGTTCTGCATATGACCTTAAACTATATCCGATGGTGAGACCCCAGCTTGCGGGCTTTTGGGAGTGTGGAGCCATCCTTTAATTGCCATTGCTCCCGGGTCCCCTCTGACCCGGAGTGGTAGTATCTGTTAGAGTCCCAACTATGCGTTAAATAGAAACCGACTTGAAAAAAAACAAATATATTCAATTAAAAATTATTCGAATAACTGGATTTAGTATTAAATACCCTGAAAAGGGTTGATATGCCGTAAAACAAAAACAACCAACCAACCAAAATGATCTGACATATTTATAGGTAAAAAGAAAATTAAATATCAAGTAATATAGAAAATATTTTTTTTAATTTACGTAGAATGCCATTTTATTTGAATTTTTCATTTATATCCGTATTTATGCATTTTTTACACATATTTCACATTTGTGGCTCGTACTTTTTCCGAAATGACAATGGTACAATGACAGCTACTTCTGAGCGATATTGTGTCATGGTAAACAATTTTCTGAGAGAGAAACTGAATGAACTCGAGTATAGAAATTATGTATGGTTTCAACAGGTCGGTGCACATACTTCTTGACGCGCAAAAGGAATTCTAAAGGAATCATTTGATTTCTTTGCGTGATGATATTGTTTAGCCCGCAAGATCGCCTAATGTAACGCCTTGTTCGAGAGGAGGTGGCCAGGAATCTTATTTCACTGGATTCTCGGCACGTGATCGTCTAGGCTCCTCGGAGGTTGCTACATAATCTGGTATGCTGAAAGCGAATATCGAAGCGGCAGGCAGGAAGAAAGACAACGATTGTAGTCTATCTACAAAAGCTTAATTCTCATAAAATTATGTACAAATGTTTTTACAATTCTCATTCAGATTTTGTAAGTTCTTTTCAAAGTCTCAACTCTTTTCGCAGACAGCGACCGACGGATGGATGAGGTGGGGGGTCCTCTCTCAGAAAACAACGGGTTTATACGACCTGTTCTTCCCGAATTCAACGAGCAATCTGTTTAATTTTAGAGCGCATCGACCCGATGTGGTGGGGTGGAAGTCTCCCCAGCCAATCAAATCACGCTAAGCCCCAACGATCTGAGACCCCATTCAAGACTAAAAATCACATAACCTCGAGGTCACCAACCATCACTCAGCAAGTACAATATGTCCGTCTAACATCCTCGCATTTCCTGTTGTTGAGTTTTAGCAGTAAAAATATATTTCTCTGGTTTTCAAACAGTATATATTTCGACATAAAATGAAATATGTATATTTATATTCTCTATCCTAAATCCTTGGGTTATCTAGCGTCACTCGGGAATACAAGCTTCCTCGGCGTAGTTCTAACGCTCCTCAATGGGGGATTACGTTACACTAATCTAAACCCATATGATTTTTTTCTTGTTGGGATATTTGAAGTCAATGTTTTTCTGTCAGCGTCTTCGATCTCTTAAAGAATTAAATCAAGCTATTCGTTTTGAAATTGCTGCTATTCCAATCGAAATGATCTATCGAGTTATTGAAGACTTTCGTGAACGTCTACAAACATGTGTTAGTAATGATGGGAAACATTAGGACAATTTGATATTTAAGACTGTGTGAAATAAAATGGTATTCTAGATATGTTTAAAAATGGTATTCTACATATGTTTAAAAATGGTATTCTACGTATATTTAAAAATTTTTAAAAATATATTTTCTTTGCTTGAATTTTTTAGATGAGGATTAGTTATTCGTATAATTATTCCGCGAACTACTGTTCTCATCTAGAGTGTAATTTTCACAACATTTCGATCGATATCACCTCCAACCTTCTTCAGGTGTATCTTATCGAACTAGGGAATGTTCATGTCGAACTCGGGAATTTGGACGGAACTCCGGTCGGAACCCTTATTTACTTTACGGGTGTGGCGTGCTCTTGTTCCCTCAGATTACTTGATAGAGGTCTTAACTAATTTGCAAATGTATTTTTCGGTCGCCCACACTGAGGATTGAACCTTCGATCTTCAGGAGAATATTAATGTTACAATTGATTTATCCTAGTACTGTAACCACTTCGTTAAGGACCCGTGGCGCAGTGGTTAGAGTACTGGGAATTTTAAGGTTGCATAATGTATTCTGTAGATGCTTGTAATGCAGATCGTCTAACATGTTGAACGAGAAGTGCATTAGTTGGTGGAATGGAGTCAAAGGGGGTTTGGTTCCGAGCAAACAAGGTATATCTGAAGATGGTCGGAAGTTACATCGACCGAAATGTTGTGAAAATTACACTCAAGATGAGAACAGTAGTTCGATGAATAATAATACAAATACTCTCTTTATTTAATTATTAATTCAATTTTTTGTGAATCATCAAATATATCGGATCATTTTGGGATCATTATGGAACAGAGATTCATTAGATAGTAAGCATGTGTTACACGTGTGGGTGCATATGAGGTTATAATCGGAAACTTTTACGCCATTGCCTTTGTTTATAAATAGTTGTAATCGATTACAACACAATTAGAATTGATCACTTGTTTAAGTTTATCGATTATTCATAGATGCTTATTGATTTTATAGATAATATAAATGAACGCGGAATATATTTCAAGACAAATTAATTGTCAGAATGCATTGTTATTACGAGGGAAATAATTATCGATTTTTATGTAATAATAATTAATCGATTATCAGTTGAAATGGATAAATTCAATTAAACAAATTTTGTGGGCAATTACAGTTGTGTTAATCCAAGGACAAACAAATGTGTTCAGAATTTAATAAACGAGAACAAACGGAGTGGGTGTGTGGGGCGAGATCGTATAAAGTAGAGTGAAGGGTAGGTTTACATATCACGTATATATATATATATATATACTAGCTCAATATACCAGCATTTAACAAATCAACATAGCTGCCCCCCTCTAATCTTAGAAAGGTCATCGTGAACAACACAAGGATTTTGCAACGAGAAAGTAATTGTAAAAATTAAAAATACTTGAAGGACTATATATAAAAACCCAGCACCCATCTATAAATAGCATTAATTTTGAAAGTAGCAATAATGTGCTGAAATGTTTAGCATAACCAGTATACGACTGGTTTTACTAACATTGCCTTTTATCATCCTAATTTTTAATCGAGTTTTTTATCACTCGTAAATGTATATCTTAATCGACTTTTCATTGACTCTTTTTATCATTCGTAACTATATATTTCACTTCTATTTTTAATATTCTATCTCCACCTGATGATGATTCAAGAAAGAATCGAAAGCGCTCGTGTGAACCATGGAACATTTGTAAATACCTTCCATCTTGAAGTCAAAAAAATCTTACGAAAGATCGAAAAAATGAAAAAAAGAATCATTAAGCAAGGTATCTCTGTTGTTTTTAATAATGTTTGTTTGCCTGAATATATATATATATATATATATATATATATATATATATATATATATATACTGGCTGTACCCGGCCACGCGTTGCTGTGGCTCAGTTTGTTAAAATGGAACACATGTGAAAGTAGAGAAAAGTTTGATTCTTTTTTTCAAGAGAATGTACAAATTATTTTTTTAACAGATGTTAAGAAAATAAACAGAAAAATACTTCCATTATTAATTATGCAAAAAAATAAATAAAATGTTGATTTAGTGTTTCAATATGCTTATAAATTACGATAAAACTTGCTGAGTATGTACTGTTTTACGGTTGTTGTAAAAATGGAACGGAAACTTAAATTTCGCTTCGTTTTAATCTTTCTTAATTTTTTAATTGTGCCTCCCCCCCCCCCAAACGAATATAATCAAAACAGTAACATTCAACAATTGTATTTTATGTATATAAAACACAAAATATTTATTAAAAAATTTTTTTTTTTTTAAGTTAATAACGAAAGGGAAATAATTCCATTTTTAAACGAAAAAGTCAGTTTACCTAACTTACTGTATTAATGCTATTTTTTAAGCAAGAAAAAAAAAGGTAAATATCCAGATACGCTACTACAGAACACCGACCACTCTTTGTTTTTTCTAGGTAATTGAGGTCGCTGACAACGAATCTGATTGTCAAACTTGGGGCAAATTTACCGTTTGCATGGTATTTCCCCCTGAACCCACGAACTTCTTTCACCATTTTGCAGCTTCCGTTTATGCTACGCGCATGCACGCTGTAGCATAAACGACGGCTTCACCAAGCAAACTACGTTGGGGGGAGGAGATTTTTTTTCCAGGACATAGAATTTTCTAATTTTCAAAAATACATTATAGCGCTTTTTGGGTGGAAAATTTAAAATTAGCTGAAAAAGAAATAAAATAAGAAAAAGAAAGCACACCAAGTTGGAGTAGGGGGGTAATTTATCTGTTTTTTTTTTTACCTGGAACATCAAATTTTCAAATTTTCCGTAAGTAACGCACCGACATTTACCAATTAGAACACCATTTAACATTTTCCGAAGATTTTACTTTGTACATTGGGGGGGGGCGCGAGCGGGGGAGCGGATGTGATGTTGGCGCGCGTGCGCCCCAACATCACATCCACCACCCCCCGCCCAAACAAATTAGAGTGGTCGGTGTTCTGTAGTAGCGTATCTGGATATTTACCAAAAAAAAATATTTAGGTTTGGCTATAAATTCCTAAACTCATTTCACCCTAAATAATTTAGGTGACTGAAATAGGAATCTAATTGAATCTTTAATTTCCTGAATAGTATGCGAGAATTATGAACTTTAGGGGCTTTTTTCGTAATGTTACTGTAAAAATTATTTTTTATTGATACAAATTACGATGCTTTAAAAGAAGCAAAAATAAATTCTTGCGTTTTTTATTTACTACTGAAAACCATAACTTTAGTAAAGGTGTTTTTTGTTTAAACAAAATAAAACATTTTCACTAAGAGTTAAGTAAAAATAATTAGTTCATTATATTCTGCGATCATTATTTGAAAAATACTGCAATTTTCATTAAAATTCGTTAATTTCCTGATTTTTGGTGAATTTTTAAGTAAAGGGAGGAGTCAAAATGTGTATACACTTTGAGCGTCGGCATTCATTTTGCGACCACGAGTGGTTAATTTAAATTAAAGTTCAATCACATGGTTACATTATCAATAAATCATGTAAACCCATTGAAAATTTACCGATATTGTAAACACATTCTGTTTACATTAAGCCTGTAGTGTTTTTTTAGTGATGCAATGTTGTCAACTGAGATTTAAAAAAAAACCCGCGAGATCAGGAGAAAGAAATGTCCAGAAAATCGCTTGTGGAAAAATCGATTTTATGGTGAGATTTAAGAATGGTTAGTCGAAAAAAAGGTGAAAAACAAAACAAATAATCAATAAATAATTGTTACCAAAGGCAATAAATGCTACTTTTTTTTACTTACATGAATGAGTTTATTTTATGTTTTAAAGTATTTTCAAACGCTTTTCTTTATTTTTTAATAATCTAATGCGGGTGTGTGGGTGCCAAATACCTCCAGATTTTCTAGAATTTCCCGCTAGATTGTAAACGAAATCTCCAGATATAGCAGAAAAACCGCTAAATTGTAACACTGGTCACGTGACAGGAAGCGGTAATAAATAATTGTCCCTAAATAAAAAAAATGACCTCTCGGTACAAAGAAATCCACCTATTTCATTGAAAAATTAAGTATAATGTTATAATTAAAAAGAAATATATAAAAACACACATGGATATAGTAAACATATTATACCAAAACGTGGAAGCCATCCGTCCAGTGGTTTTTTAGACAATTAATTCCGAACGAACCAACACTTATATATATCATATATATATATATATATATATATATATATATATATATATATATATATATATATATATATATAGTCATCCACACACAGTACTGTTTTGCTGTTTCACGGCTCATTAGGCAACTATCTCAAGCCAGGATTGAAACCCGACCGCCTTTACGAAACTCAAGGCTCCTAACCATTAAGCTAATCAGCGGCTGCTGTGCGAGTTTCACAGCTCATCAGTGCGGATAGACAGGACACTACCTCAAGCCAGGATTGAAATCTGACCGCCAGTCAAGGCTCCTAACCATTACGCTAATCGGCGGCTGCTGCGCGAGTCGTGAATTAACAATGATTTCACATCATCCGAAATACCTAAGCTCGATTTGTTTACACAAAGAACACCGCTTTATACGCCAATGGTAATTGGTGTATTACTTCTCAATATGCTCAACTCAAGATAAGGAGCATTATAGTCATCCACATACAGTACTGTTTCGCTGTTTCACAGCTCATCCGTGCGGCAAAACAAGTAACTACCTATTTGCATACAGCTGTAATACACGCGTTTGCGCTCTGTTACAATTAGTCTGCGGGCTATATGTTTGCTGTACTTAATTTTATAGAAATACTAGCAGGCCTCCCAGTGTTGCCCTGTTGTAAAAAACGCATACATATTATAGTTTAATTAATGCATATCCCATATTTATTAGAAACAGAAATACCGAAGGCATTAAACTTAAATAAAAGAAACAGTAAGAAACTGAGACATGTGCATACGAGTATTATGTTTTTTTCTAAGTGAACTAGTTCCCTTATTTTAAATAAGAAAAAATAATCGAGATGAGGTCGAAACTAAAACCTAAACACAGTGAGTCAAGTACGAAAACCATTAAGCCAGCTTGATACGACCTATAAAAATTGTTTTCAAACCTACTTATTCTTTACATAAGTAATCAGTCATACGACTAATTTTGTTACTTTAGCAGCCATTTTTTCCGGATCGAAACTGATTAAAACGTTTCCCACATGTCTGAATACCCTATATAGTAAATTTCAAGTCTATAGATCAAAAATCGTTGAGTATATATGTTGAGAATATTCTCACGCGTAAATTATATTTGCAGCAATGCTATAATTTGCTAGTTATGGCATTAAGTTGATCTCCAGATTTTTTCTAATCAAGCCGACGATGAAAGATGAATTGCTGTTTTTGTTTTTGTTTTTTTTGGGGGGGGTTCACTTCTCTTTATTTTCGATACAATTTGACTGGAGATTAACTTCTCTTTAGGCTACTGCACTGTCGGAAAGAAAAAACAATTATTTCAGCTGCTTTGAAAACTTTCCAACAAGACTATATACATAATTAAACTGGATTTAATTTTGGACTCCATTCTATCTAAAGAACAATTTCTGCCTTTCGGATTACCTTGAAAGGATTTTCATACAGGCTGAAATATTTGTTTTTATATCTTTTTGCATATCCAACATTTTTTGCTCTTGCTTTTCTTGGCAGTTTATGACTACAATGAATTGCGGTTTGATTTAATGCCATAACTAACAAATTCTAGCCTTGCTACAAATATAATTTGCTGATTTCTTTCTGTCCTCTGATTAGATGAATAGCAAGATTAGCATTCTTTGAAACTCCGCGGAATAAGGACTTTGTAAATTGTTTTTTTGGTGCATTCAGTCGAACAATAAATTTTGATTGTTAAAGTTCAGCGTACAGTTTTAATTTTTTTTCTCGTATAATAAACTCTATTGCCTATTGAGCTTTTTATTGGGTTGGGATTAAACTATCTATATATAAATACTGGTATTTATATTAGATTAGTTTACCACTGCGTATATCGGGTAAACACTGCATCCTTTTTTGATTTCATTACTTATATATATATATATATATATATATGTGTGTGTGTGTGTGTGTGTGTGTGTGTGTGTGTGTGTGTGTGTGTGTGTGTGTGTGTGTGTGTGTGTGTGTGTATAACATTTTGTGTGTCTGTGAGTTCCTTTTCTATAAACTTCAAAACAACTTGGCTGATTTAAATGACATTTCAAACGAATGTACTTTATGTGTCAGGGGATGTTCTCAAGTAGGTTTTCCGTCGAAATACATTCGATAAGTATCGAAAATTGATTAAAATAACAAATTCTATTAAAGCAAGATGTCAACATTTGCATACATCCTAACACTGCAAGTGCATTTGAATAGTGCTATCACCGCACAAGCAGTAGGGTCCAACGCTATCGTCATCGATATGACAAGAGGCGCGTTCAAAAACAGATAACAGATAAACGATCTGATTACGTCCTAAGTTTTCAATCTGAATTCATTAGCAATCCTTTTCTCGGATGAAAAAGATTAAAAAGTTTCCTGAATAACCTATATACTAATATACTATATGTCTGTAGATAAAAAACAAATTCGTTGAGGATAAAGGTTGAGAAGTGTCCACACACATACTCACAAGACAACCCAGCGGTTCCGGGTCGTAAAATACGCATAAATATTATATTTCCATTCATACAGAAACGGAGACATGTGCATGCGAATATTATCTTTTTTCTAAACAGGTCAATTCTTGTAAATAAAAAAATGTACTCAAGCTGAGATCGAAACCAAACCCTAAAAACACTATTTGACAAGCGTGACACGCTTTTAAAAAAGTGTTTACAAACCGACTCATACTTAAAATAAGAAATCTGTAATGTGAACCATTAACGCATGCGCAATTGTGAAACAATTAGCGTACAGAGAAAATTCGATGACTCCCACGTTCCAATTTTTCAATCTGGACCCCTTGGAAGTACTTTTTTCTTTCAGATGAAAACCGATCAAAAAGTTTTACGAATATCTGAATAATCTATATACCAAATTTCAAGTCTGTAGATCAAATATTCGTTGAGTATATAGGTTGGGAAGTGTCCTCACACACATACACACACATTCTCACTTTTATGGATATATATATATATATATATATATATATATATATATATATATATATATATATATATATATATATATAGTCAGTATTGCTTCGCTGTTTCGCAGCTCATCAGTGCGGCTAGACAAGCAACTACCCTAAGCCAGGATCGAAACCCGATCGCAAAAACGACAGTCTAAGCTTCTAACCTGCTATGCGAATAGTGAATTAACAATGTTTTGACATTGTCCAAATACCTAAGCTCAATTTGTTTACACAAAGAGCATCGCTTCATACGCTAATGGTAATTTGTATATCACTTCCCAAATTCTCAACCTAAAATAGGGAGTATTATAGTTATCCACATATATTATTGTTTCCCTGTTTCACAGTTCATTAGTTCGGCTAGACAAGCAACTACCTCAAGCCTGGATCGAAACACGATCGCACAAACGACAGTCTGAGCTTCTAACCTGCTATGCGGATATATATATATATATACATACATATATAGATAGATAGATAGATAGATAGATAGAATGATAGATAGATAGATAGATAGATAGATAGGTGATTATGGAACACTTATCTTTAATAGCAAACAAAGGGTGTTGGAATCTTGAATGATTTTCATAATAAGTGACTAACTTTCGTAATATTAACGAAAAGTTTCGAGTGTTAGGCTTAAGTGATTGTCTTTAAAAACACGCCGAAAGCGAGTTACCAATAAGCGAAATTCGACAAGAGCATTATCATTGCAAGAGTTTTATCGATCGGAACAATTCCAGGTCGCCCCGACTGCGAAGCATTAAAAGAATAATGAATATGGTAACGGAGAAAAGGGGTGGGTGGGAGTTTACGTTAGAGATGGTGAGAAAAGGGTGAGTAGTTTAGAAGAGGGTGAGGACGACATTGGCGTCATCGGCAGCGGGGTTGTCTTTGGTTATGCCATTGTTAAAGCAGCAGCAGTACTTTGCGGTCTCTTTGATGTCGAAACATTTTCGCTATTTCGCGCTGCTACTCATTTGGATAGATTCAACTTGCCTGGAGGGTCCGTCTTTAAGAGCGAACACCTGTCCCATGCCTCTTTTCACCATTAACTTCTGTGTGCCCCAGCCAGCCTGTCCTCTCTAACTTACTCAACCGTTTAATCGCAGCATCGCGATTTTTGCAGTTCGCTTCAGACTGGCTCATAATATCCAATATTGAAACAGTGACATCATTTCAATTCTCAGCATCGGGTTCCTAATTTTTTTTTTTTTTATATAAACATATAATACTAGCAGATAGCCCAACATTGCCCGGTCGTAAAATACGCATAAATATATTTTGATCCATACAAACGCAGGGGAGTATTATGTCTTATTTTCTAAACAGTTCACTTCTTGTATTAAAAAAAAAAAGAAAATTATTGGGCTGAAATCGAAACCAAAACGTAAAGACAGCGACTCAAGTACAATAACAATTAAGCCAGCTTGACATGATATTTAAAAAGTGTTTTCAAACCTACTTATACTTAAGTAATCTGTCATGTGTAGTATACCTAAGTAATCTGTCATGTGAACGATTCACGCATGCGCATTTGTAAAACAGCTGACAAACATAAAAATTCTATGACCCACCATGTACCAATTTTTTCCATTTAACCCCTTAGCAGCCCTTTTATCGGATAAGAAAACAATTTAAAAAGTTGTTCACATCTCTCAATACCTATGTATACAAATTCCAAGTTTGTAGATCAAAAATCTGTTGAGTATATCAGTGAAGAATTGTCTTCATACATACACTCACACACATTTTCACTTTTATAGAAATATAGATAAATAAGCAAAATATGCTCGACATAAAAGTATTTAGCATTAGTTGAAAGTCACTTTGCATAAAAAAATTGATTTCTAATATTGTTGCCCAGAAAAAAACAAAAAACGGTGCGTAAATCTATTTTAACGATAATAGAATTCCTCGTTGTACTTCTCTCATGCAAATACGAACCAGTGCATTTCACTACGAAATGTCACAAACATATTTTTACGAACGAGTGTATTTCTTTACGAAATGTCACAAATATATATTTTACGAACCAGTGTATTTCTTTTCGAAATGTCACAAATATATATTTTACGAACAAGTATATTTCTCTACGAAATGTCACGAACATATTTTTACGAACCAGTGTATTTTTTTACGAAATGTCACAAATATATATTTTACGAAACAGTGTATTTCTCTACGAAATGTCACAAATATATTTTTATGAACCAGTGTATTTCTTTACGAAATGTCACAAATATATATTTTACGTACAAGTGTATTTCTCTATGATATGTCACAAATATATTTTTACGAACAAGTGTATTTTTCAACAAAATTTTACAACTATATTTTCCTACAAGGAAATTATTCCCATCTGAGAGTTTTCTGTATCGCTACAAAGCAATCATTCTCCCATGTATGGAGTATTGTTGCTACATCTGCACTGGTGCTTCTTCCACTAGTATCTCGCTCTTGGACAGAGTTCTACAAAAATGTCCCCAACCTAAGATGTGCCGCATTATTAACAAAACTCCAACCTCTGTTTCATCGCCTAAATGTTGCATCCCTGTGCCCGTTTAACAAGTACTTTAATGGAATGTGCTACAGCGAACACCTAGCACTGGCACCTTCACAACGTAATTATCCATGACTAGTCCAAAAAGAAGTAAAATTCTACACCTACACTGTGAAGATCCTCAGATGTTGGAGAGCTTTCTAAAAGTTCTTCTCTCGACTTTGAAATGCCCCCCCCCGAGTCTCTGCTTCCCTGATTGGACTTAAATACAAAACTTAAAGTGGAATGTGAGCAGACATCTTACTGCTCAACTTCCTACAAATATACCTAGAACTTTACTCCCTGATAGTAATTATTACGCCAAAGTGATACTGTGTCTTGTTTGATGTGATGTAGTAGCAAAAAACAACAAAAATATATAATGCAGTAGATGCTACGCAAAAATGGAAATTGTCATATCAATGTGAGATATAATACAGGTCACAGACAAGTATTAACCACTATTACTACTACTACTACTACTAATAATAATAATAATAATAAAAATAATCAATAATAATAATAAACATAATAATAATAATCAATAATAATAATAATCAATAATGATAATGATCAATAATAATGATAATAAAAATAATAATAATAATCAATAATAATAATAATCAATAATAATAATCATCAATAATAATAATCATCAATAATAATGATAATAAAAATAATAATAATCAATAATGATAATAATAAGCAATAATAATAATCAATAATATAATAAAAATAATCAATAATAATGATAATAAAAATAATGCTAATAATAATAATCAATAATAATCAATAATAATAATTATCAATAATAATAATAATCAATAATAATGATAATAAAAAATAATAATAATAATCAATAATAATCAATAATAATAATAATCAATAATAATAATAATAATCAATAATAAGGATAATAAAAATGATACTACTGCTAATGATAATAATCAATAATAATAATAATAATAATAATCAATAATAATAATAATCAATAATAATAATAATCAATAATAATGATAATAAAACTAATACCACTAATAATAATAATCAGTAATAATAATAATAATCAATAATAATTATAATAATAATAATAAAAATACTAATAATAAATAATAATGATAATAAAAAATAATAATAAGATTAATAATCATTAATAATCAATGATAATAATAATATTAATCAATAATTATAATAATAATAATCAACAATAATAATAATAATAATCAATAATAATGATAATAAAAATAATACTACTACTAATAATAATCAATAATAATAATAATCCAAAATAATAATAATAATAATCAATGATAATAATAATAATCAATAATAATGATCAATAATAATAATAATAATAATAATAATAATAATAGTAATAATATTAATAATAATAATCTATAATAATCAATAATAATCAATAATAATAATAATAATAATAATACGAGATTCGTTTCAAAGGTAAGGCCTCCTAGTTTTAAACTCAACGAAGTCGTTGAAGAGTTTCGAAGACGAGCGTGACGCCATTACAATGAGCGACCGTTTGCGCTCCAAGATTTATTTTTCTATATCGTCACCACCATTCAGAATGCACTTTGTCGGCCTCTTTTGATGCTTCGGTCGCTTTGATACTCACATCTCTGTTGCTATACTGAAATCGACAAACACATCTATTAAATGTCCTAATAACAACTGAATCGGCTTCGTAAACGTTAAAAAGGCGCCGATAAATTTTCATCGGTTCAATTTTTTCTACATGGAGAAATTCGATGACAAATCTCTGCTCATGGCGCACGTCCATGACAGAGGTTGTTTTCTTAGAGTCTCATACCGTCAATATCTGCAACAGAGAGATGAAACTTCATGATCATTAATGCATGAGTTTAGTAATTATGAGAATACAATTTCCGATCCATTCTGATTTATTCGGGCGGAATTAAAAAATAGGAAGCATTACTTTTGAAACGTCCCTCGTACGTAGAAGAATAAGAAGAAATTTAAAGTGGGGATGTGTTAGAAAGGTCCATAACATGAAACAAGCGCTGAATGCCACAAAATAATGAGGTGACACTCATTAAAGTTGATATTACATAAATTGGTCGCAAATTAAAAAAAAGGAAGAATGAACACCTTCACTTGAAATAAATACTAGAATCTTAAGGAAACTTATTTTCATCACAATTCCAGAAAAAGCCAAAAGACATTATAAGCAAAATTCAAGCGTAAACAGCTGTTGCGAGTTGAAAACCTGATTTGCAACGATAATAGATAATAGCGGAGAAAACTGGAAATCTGGGGATACATATTGTCATTCAGATTCCAGGGAAAACCACTTGATTACCAGATTACCAGATCATTGGTAATGCCACAGCATTTATAATAATAATAATAATAATAATAATAATAATCATGCATCCCCTCCCATTGTCCCATCATTGCCCCCCCCCAAATGTGATATCAAATAGCCGAGAAGGGTCAAGGAGAATGGAAAGACCAAGGAGAGAGCGCTGACCAGACTTCCGCTGGTAAGCGCGAAGAGAACTGAGACCTTGGGAATGCTTAGTGCCACTCAAACTCCAGTACAGACCAATGGTCGCTGCCAGCGAGAAATCGATGGTTAGAGGCTGTTGCGATAAGGCAAATGTATTGGCAAATGCTATCGAAGTAGGTGGAGAGTGTTGGACGTCGGGAGAAACTTGTTGTCAATCAGGGAACACCACGGGTTTTAAATAAGAGTTTTGATAACCTGTGTGAAAGCTCCATGTGAGCCAATAATAATAATAATAATAATAATAATAATAATAATAATAATAATAATGACTGAATTATTTGATATGGAAAAGTGCGCACTGCTGACAAGGAGTAGGGGAAAACTGGAAGCAACAGAAGGTATAGTACTGCCCAATCAAATAGAAATGGGGGCACTAGGTGAACATGATAGCTACAAATACTGTGGCGTGCTGGAAGCTAACACCATCAAAGCAACGGAAATGAAAGAGAAAATAGGAAAGGAATAAATCAGAAGAACAAAAAAACTCCTCGAAACTAAACTATGTCGTCGGAACCTAATTAAAGGAATAAACGCGTGGGCAGTGTCAATAATAAGATACTCTAGACCTTTTATAAGCTGGACCAAAGAAGGACTAAGGAATCTTAACAAGAAGATAAGGAAACTCATGTCGTTACACAATGCACTACACCCGAAGGATGATACTGACCGACAATATGTGAAAAAGAAAGACGGGGGAAGAGGACTGCTCTGTATAGAAAGAAAGGATTAGAAAAATACATAACGCAAAACACCGAAAGAATAATTACTGCGGGAAGAGGCACGGAAGAAACAAACAATATAGAAAAAGAGACGAGGAATAAGACGAGGAAAGAAAAATGGGAAGAGAAACAGCTACATGGATGATTCATATGGATTGCAATAGAAGAGCCTTAAGAAAACACTTGCAAATGGCGACAAAAAGGAAACCTAAACAGGGAAACTTAATCAGTAATAACAGTTCCACAAGATGGCGTAATTAGAAACAACCACAGGAAAGCTTTGATCGACAAAACAGCAAATGGAGACGCTGCGAGCAAAAAAAAGCGAAACAATAAACCACATAATAAGTGAATGCAGCAAAGTAGCCCAAAAAGAATATAAAAATAGATACGATCAAGTGCGGAAGGTAGTACATTGGCAATTATACAAACAATTGCATTTTGAGCACACAGACAAATGGTACAAGCACAAACTGGCAGCAGTACTGAAAAATGATGTGGCGAAAATTGTGGGAACGCAGGCTTACCTCTCAACGGCTTCGGTGTGCGCTTTGCCGATACAACGTCATGATGCTTAAAAGGGTCCAATGTGGCGCCTTCGGTCTGATATAACAATGCGGTCTCGCAGAATCTTGTGTGCTCTCGCACACATATGCAAATTTGGAGGACTCTGTCTTTAATAAAAAAAAATATATATATAGGCCCCTAGAGCAGATGGGACAGACGTGAGAACGAGTCTACGGAAAATACCGACGGACGACGCCGCTGAAGTGAGCTGAGGTTTTGTGTACTCTTTTGAAAGCAATTGAAAGTCATAATATCCTATGGGACATGAATATACAAACGGATAAAACCATCCAAGCAAGAAGACCAGATGCCATAATAGTTAATAAGAAGGAAAAGTCCTGCCAGATTGTAGATTTTGCCGTGCCAGCAGTCCATAGAGTGAAGATTAAGGAAACTCAGAAGCGGAGCAAATACACAGAACAGGCCATAGAGCTCAAAGGAATCTGGAAAATGAAGACAGTAAAGATAACACCACTAATAGTAGGAGCACCAGGAACAGTACCGAAAAACTTTGAAAAAAGAATGGGACAGATTGGAATCACAAGGATGGCTGAGATGATCCAACGGATAACAATAGTAAACCTGCAGAAATATTCAGGAAAACCCTCGACTGCGGAGACCAACACCACACATAAACTACACACAAAATGGACACAGAAACAGTTACATATATAAAACACAAAGGAACATCACGTAAACTTCAAACGGCATAAATGTAAGGTGCCAATCATGCGGCTCTGCGTTCCGGTCACCCCCTTTTTTGTGTGTGTGCATGTAACCATTAACTGGCACCACACTAAATAAGTGAGGAAGGTCAAGGAGGATGGAAAGAAAGCACTCGCCAGACCTCCGCTAGATTAGTGCAAAGAGGACTGGACCTAAGGGAAACTTATTGCCACTTAAATAACAGTGAAAGCCAAACGTCGCTGCCAACGAGAAATCAATAGTAAACAGCTGTTGCGATAACACAAATTCTTTCGCAAATGTTATCAAAATAGGTAGAGAGTACTGGAAATCTGGAGAGACTTGTTGTCACTGAGGCTCCAGAGAACACATCAAGTTGTTCTCAAAGAGAAATATTTGATGATGGCCTGTGTGACTACTCCTAGTCAATAAATAATAATAATAATAATAATAATAATAATAATAATAATAATAATAATAATAAAGCTGCATACCTTTAAGCTAACTATTTCCTCCCTACCCTCTCTTATTGCCTAATCTCTGCCCCCCCCCCAGAAAAAAAAATGATGCCAAACAGCCGAGAAGTGTCGTAGAGGATGGAAAGATCGAGGAGAGAGGGCTGAAAACACTTCCGGTGGACAAGTGCACAAAGAACTTGGACCTTGGGGAGGCTTATTGCCACTCAAATTCCCGTAGAGATCAATGGCTGATGCTAGCGAAAAATCAATGGTAGGCGGCTGTGCGATAAATGTTATCGAAGGAGGTGAAAAGTACTGGAAATCTAGGGAGACTTGTAGTCACTCAGCATCCAGGGAACACGACATGGTTATTCTCAAGGAGAGATCCTTTTTGACCTGTGTGAAAGCTCCTTGTGAGCCAATAATAATAATAATAATAATAATAATAATAATGAAATATTAAGAAAACCCTTGAATGTTGAAACTAACACACAGGAGCAACAAGTGCGGGCCAGACAAACTGCTGCAAAGGCAAAACATGAAAGACAACATAGAACCAAGAACACTGAAACCGCATATCTATAAGTTCACTAACCCAACCTTACCCCATTGCCATATCACTGCCTCCCCCCCCCCAAAAAAAAACGAGCGAGACCAAATAATCAAGTAGAGTCAAGGAGAAAAAAAAAGACTGATGAACGGACCAGACCTCAGTCGAATAAGTGCGAAGAGAAGCGGGACCTCGGGGAGGCTTATATCCACTCATATCTAAGTAAATACCAATAGCTGCTACCAACGAAAAATCAATGGCAAGCAGCTGTTGCGATAATGCAAATTTATTTGCAAATGTTTCAAAAGAGGTGGAGAATACTGGAAAACTGGGGAGACTTTTTGTCAATCAGCTTCCAGGGAACACCACAGATTGTTTTCAGGTAAAGATCTCTGAAGCCCTGTGTGAAAGCTCCTTGTGAGACAATAATAATAATAATAATAATAATAATAATAATAATAATAATAAAACGATGAAGGGTCAAGAAGAACTGAATGACCATGGAGTTAGAGCATTAGCCAGACATCCACTGATTAAAGTACATGGACCTCTGGCAGGCTTAATGCCGGACTAACCAATGGTCGTTACCAGCGAGATATCAATAGTAAGCGGCTTTTGCGATAATACAAAGTTAAAAAAAAGTCGCATAAAAGTGGCTTACGTTGCATCTTCAAAAACACGTTTCGCATCTCACTATGGCATATGAAACTTCCTCTTTGGGTACCATAATGGGTCTCTAATTAGAGCAGAATCAATCGATTTGATTGAAAATTGGTCGATTTCACCGATTTCTATGACATTATAAAAGTCTTGGAAGTGTGGAATATTCATAGATCTTCATTCAATCCCGTACAACGTCAGGTTTTCCTAGTGCAGGATAAACACTCCCCACTTTTAGATCCATTAAACGATAACAAAATTATAATTAAAAAAGAAAGAAGTAGGCTTCCATAAAGAGGCTGCAGGTGGTTTTTCTTGAATTAATTTCACTCTTTATTTTTTTACGTTCAATAATAGGAATTAACAGCTGTTTGAGGTCTTTCTTTCCATACGCATTAATTTTTTGCGCCCTCCTCCTCTGCCACTCAAATATTCTAGTTGTACACATAGCATCAAATAAACAATCGATGACGTAATTTCTCAGTTAGCGGCATTTTAAAGAATTTCATTTGTTTTCTGTTTTTTTTTTGTTTTTTTACCGTTCGTTTATTTCTTTAACATAATACTACAAAGATTATGCAGTTTGTTTGTTATTTTTTTTCATACATGTTGACCCAAATGTTACTGAGCTTTGTAAATATCCTGCAGCCTTATCGCTTATTTCAATATATTTTTGTCCCCCCGACAAAAGGAGGGTGGGCCTGTAAATTCATCCCTGTCCTTTCGTCCGTTCGTCCGTTTGTCTGTCTGCACTTTTCTCAATAACTACACCTTAGAATTTTTTTTTTTGAACTGTGCACAAACATTAAACATGATATGAGTAAAAATGTAACAGAACGAATTTTCCGGGAAAACTCCGGTTGACACCCTAAGGATGCCTTTCGGGTTAAAATGGCTAAAATTAGCACTTTTGTGCTTACTTAAAAAAAAAAAATTATGCTTTGGATTTTTATAAAACTTTCTGAAAAGTTGTAACTAACTGATTTCTATATAATTTCGTTTGTTTATAATTCGCGATAACTTCGGGTGTGCCCAGGGGCTCTTTTAGGACTAATAAAAACACTCCATTTTGAGGGACTGTTTTACCATATTTGTCCAAATTTTTCTGTGTCTGTTTATTTAGCAGTTTTGCATGGCGTTGAACTCAAATTTAAATATGTTAAGGCCTTAGGGACTTTTGAGGTTAAATGGCGAGGGGGGGGGGGTGATGGACTTGGTCATTAATTTTTTTTTTTTTTTTTTTGCATGGTGCCAAACTTAAATTTACATATGTTAAGGCCTAAAACTGCATCGTTTGTTCATTTTTACCAGGATTTGACGTCCTCTGGGGACTTTTGGCGCTAAATGTGGGGGGAGGGGCAAATGCTAAACTTAGTCATTTTTTATGCCTCGTTCACTCACGGTGGAACATGCATGGTTCACTTGTGTATTTACGTTCACCCTTAAGGATGGATATCGTCACTTAAACCTAAGGAACTACCATTTGCGACCATACCTTGGAAAGATAAGCAAGATGTTGGTTTATGTTACATTTAAACTTCTGCATATCAGTACGGCCAGGGAATCAGGTAAAAGGACGGGAATTCCAAAGTCCAGCTGTTCGAGGAAAGTAGCTATTAGATTAGAAAACTTTCTGGCATTTAGAGACCTCAAAAGTGAAGGGGTGAGATTTTGTTGCTAAGCAGGTATGTCGGGGATATGTATTTGTTCCTAATCCTGAGTTTGAACGAGTTATACAAGCTGTATCTTTTTTTAGGGAAGAAATTAGAAGCATGTCCATTTCGTGCAACATTCTTTGTATGGAGGAACGCGAAATTCCAATGTGTTGCTATGATTCTTTGGGGAACAGATTTTCTTCCAATATCCAATTCTCGTTGGTTATCAAAAGTTCTTGTCGCACGAAACATTTCAGATCTTAAAAACATAATCTTTACTCATGAAAACTATTCCTCGAATCGCGTTCTTGCTCGGGGCTTATTTGCTATTGAAATGTCGACGGTAAGAAAGCTGCGTCTCCGAAATTAACCCATGGGACTCAAAGTACCACTGTACAATGAGGGTTTGTTCCTCGCTGCTATATCTGCTAATGGTAACGTCGGAAGGGCAGTTCAAAATACTCTGAAAAATGAAAAGAAAAATATGCAGTAACAAAAGATTATAATTATGTTTCAGTAACATTTGAAACAACCTGTGTAACAATTTTCTAAGGTGCATCCTTATATAATTGCATGAAGGTACGCCGTTCGTCCGTAGCTTTAAAGGTTTGTTTTCTTTCTCTGCTATTTTAAAATCTACAATAATAAAATAAAAGTCAATTGTGCGTGTGTGAGTTGCTTCCTTATAGGATCCGAAACGGCTGGGCCTATCTTTTTGCAAATTTCACACAAAGCTAATTTATATGCCTGACAGGGGTGTTAGATATGTTTTGTACAAAAATCCGTCCGATAAGTATCAAAAGTCGAAAAAATTCCGAGCATAAAATAGCTTTTCTTTTTTATAGATAAAAAAAAACGAATTTTGTACAGGGAAATATTGTACGTTACACCGTCTAAGGAAGATGATAAAATATTGGCAAGTCATTCTTTTTTAAAAAAAAAAAAAAAAAAAGCAGATTTATCATAAACAGGAGATATAACTTAGTGGTAGAGCATTCGATCGAATGATCTAATGTTTAAGCCCGAATGTACCTTACAATTTTATGACGTTTTGAGATGAGGATTGGTTGTTCATGATATTTGGATTCATCGGACTACTGTTCTCATCTTTAGTGTGCAAATCACATTCAAGATGAGTACAGTAGTCCGATGAATCCAAATAATACGGTCTCACCATTTTATTCTATTTTTTTTTCTTATTAATAGGTTCAGTTTACGATAAAAGAAGAAGTATGATTTAAAATCGCCGCAAATCATTTCTTCGTTTGCATATTTTAAAACTAAGCATTAATCAAAAGTGACTTTTTCCAGGGCATTTATCGTCAAGCCTAAATATCAGCTGACGTGATATTGTAAACAAACACAGACGGAATTTAATTAACGACATTATCATTATTATTTTTTTTATTTTTTATTTTAATGCGAATTAGTTCATCTGGAAAATTATTTCTCGTAATATATATATAACAAATAGAAGATTGATTCTATAATAATTTATACGCAATCTCCATAAATTAAAATATTATGTTTAAGCGTATTGTAAGACCGGACAACGCCGAGCTGACAGCTTGTGTAGACTAGGATGAAGCTTTAACATAAACCTTGTACTAGGTACCGGCTTTCCCCGTGATTGAATACACTATTCACTTTTGCATCGAGTGCATAACATCATTTTACTAAGGGTCAGCGCTTATCAAGACCCAGAGGACAAGGGTTAATATGTGTTTGGTTGTCGATGAGACATTATAGTGATGATCAGTAGTGGTCGAAAATTTGGTAGGATTTTATTCTCTAAGAGGACTGCTTAAGAACTTGTTTACATTTATCTTTAAAACTATTATAGATAGATGACAAGGAGTCCTGCGGTATTGCGTTCTACAGACTGGCAGTTCTAGAAAAGAAATTCTTTTCGTTGAAATTTCATTTAGTTTTAGACGTAGATGGCAAGTAAGGAAAATGGTTGATCGTGGGTGTGGCTTTTACAAGGAGGGGGTAAGGTGACATACATTGAAGCTCAGCCAGCATCTGTCGTGAAAATAATAATAGGGCACAGATAGATTCGCAACTCTTCTGTGAGCAAGAGGGAGTAAGGGCGAAAAGGGCATCGCCCGCCAGATTTCGAAGTCAGCTTTATATTCAATCAAGGCGGCGGTATCACGTTGACAATACGGTATAATCACGTTGACACACTGGTTCCCGTTAGACCACCGAAGGTAAGCAACGTTGAGCCTAATCATTACTAAAATGGGTGACCGATTTGGTAAATCCAGACGCTGTATATAGGAGGACGTCGACAACTTTCTACAAGAGTTGCAAAAGTCTACGGTCGTCATCTTCCCTAATGGGGATATACACGCGAGTGGGGACTCCTTGTGAATTTCATACTCCCGTGAAACTCCATCCTTTTACAGGAAACCGGTTAAACATGAAAAGGGTTAGTGCCGCTTCACACTCAAGGTAGGAAAGGATGTTTTGAGCAGCTCTTACCCTGATATAGCTGCAGTACTTATCGTGGTACGTATTTTTATTATATATAGGAAGGCAGTTGCGCCGCGAGTAAGATATTTTCTGAGGTGCCTTTTTTAAAGAGTGTATATATATATATATGTATATATATATATATATATATATATATATATATATATATATATATATATATATATATACTCTTTAAAAAAAGGCACCTCAGAAAATTAAATTCAATAAAAACCCTTCAAAATTTGCTGATGAGGAGACCTTGCTTATCAAAAAACTATATATAATTATTGTACATAACTTGATGTATACCACAATAAAAAGCATTGTTTTCCGAAACGATCGTACAGATAATTGATTTTGTTGTTGTTCCTTCTTATGAAACGGATTTTTAATTTAATTAAAATTTGATTTTTAAATTATCAATCACATAACTTAATATTTATATATATATATATACATATATATATATATATATATATAATTATTTACTATAATAATTATTAAATGCCTACGGACACTAGTGTTTCATCCTTTCGAGAATCTTCAGTTCAGGGTGTCACAATGAACACTAGTCGATAGATTTGAACCCGGTGACAGAAGCCATCTCTAGCTTCATAATCGAGGACCGTATCCATTCGGCTACCGTTCGCCGCGTTAAATGACGTTCAAATTTAAACATTTTATTTTTAAATGTTTTTTCTTTAGGTCAGTCAGATAAATCTAATCATTATATGACGATCTGCGCATGAAAGCTAAATTGACTGAGTTAATTCAACTGAACGTGTTCAACGATAAGAAACGAGTTTCTTAAAAGGGCTGACATAATAATAATAATAATAATAATAATAATATATATATATATATATTATTTACAGTAACTAGTGT
Source organism: Euprymna scolopes (assembly GCF_053919585.1). Lineage (NCBI taxonomy): Eukaryota > Metazoa > Mollusca > Cephalopoda > Sepiida > Sepiolidae > Euprymna > Euprymna scolopes. The sequence continues at coordinate 69,923,765 of NC_136518.1, forward strand.
TTCATGCTTCGAAATCAACAGTGTAGGACATAATAATTACTGTTGGTCGAGAGATTCGAACTCAGCCATAAAATTTACATTTGAGTATGTTGGTTAGGACGTTACTTCTTGTTTATCAGCAATTTAAGCGAAAAATAAGAGGAAGCAAACGCTTATAAATTACAAATGCGAGCATGACATAGTAAGCAGTTGAAGAGAATTCTAACAACCTAAATGATTACTTCATATTAATTCCCCATGCAGCGCTCAACTTTTGTCACCTTAAATCTTTTTTAATATAAAAAAACAGAGCAAATACATACAAATATAATGAAACGATCAGTAAAAACACACTCAAGTTTTTATAAAATAAAATACGCTCAAATGCGCTTCAAACCAAATCCCAACGTAATATTATGAAACAAATATATATATATATATATATATATATATATATATATATATATATATATATATATATATATATATATATATATATATATATATAATTATTTACGAAAGTGTATTTTTACCTAAATGCGAGTTGGGAATAATTATATTTAAAATTTTTAATAATTATATTTTAAAAAATAATATATATACCGCTCCCCATGTGGGGGGTACCAAATTGGTTAAAGGGAAGATTATTCCCAACTCGCATTTAGGTAAAAATTCACTTTCGTAAAAAATTGAATTCATTCAAAACACATCGCTAAAACCAAAACAAAACAACATATATATGTGTGTGTGTGTGTGTGTGTGTGTGTGTGTGTGTGTGTGTGTGTGTGTGTGTGTGTGTGGACAAATATTATTGAATAGCACGGAATTATTCTGTTTTACAATTTTCCTTTTTATCTTCTCCAATCTCCGAATAGTCCTTTTTGTGTTCTTCTCGAAATTGTATATGTTGGATCCATAATCGCGAGCGCTTTCGACAGAAGTACTTCTATCATCCTCAGGGTATTGTAGAAATAAATGTAGAAATTGTTTTTTAATTTACTTATACATAAATTTTTTCCTAGTCACGTGGTAATTTGTTACAAGTTAGGTGGGCGAACTTTTTTTTTTACATATATTTAACACATTTATATATATACAAACACATATATACCTTTTCAAAGATTTATCCCAAATATTTCAAAACGTATATACATATATATATATATATATATATATATATATATATATATATATATATATATATATTCTATATCAACTCGCACCCTTGACGACATGAGTTTTTTTAAATAAGCAGTAAAATGAATAAAGCCTACGTAACTGAAATTCATCCTAATATTTATTATATATACACACACACATATATATACATACACACACATATATATACATATATATGCACACACACATATATATACGCACACACACACACATATATACATATATATATATATTTCTATGTATAGTATAAAATTAACCAGAATATATTAATAAATGAAAATCCAAAACTATATTAGTAATGTATAAAATGTATAAAAACGAAAAAAAAATGTATATATTTATAAATAAGAATGTAAATATACAAAGTACTAATCATAGTGAGGGTGATAAGTAGCCAAATGGATTAATCCTAATCTCATAAATAAACGACTGGTAAATTAAAAAAAAAACATATCCATTTTGAATTTGGAAACAGATGAATCTCACAGGTAAGAAATTCATTTTTATAACATGCATAGGTTAGCTAAATTAATTAAGAATATGAAACTATATCTAATATTTATAACATGTCTTCTTCTTCTTAAGATTAAGGGAGGTAGTGTTTAATCAACACTCCTGGGGAGCCATGATTTAATATACTGTTTTGTTTTAAATCCCCTAAACAGTGTTCATGGTAAACAACTGATGATTCCTTAAATTATATTAGTACTATAGTGTATTCGAGTAAGCATGTTAATGAATTGATTGCAGGTCATTAAATGACTTATTGACTAAATAGTTTTCTAACGAATAATATTTTTTGCATAGTTTTAAAGATTAAAAAACTTCCGAAGTAGAATCAGAACCAGAACTGCTCGATAAAAATATGGAATCTTTTAGTATTCCAGCACATAATTTCTTCGTGTCCAAACGAGAAAGATCTTTTGTTTTTGCCTGTAAAATAATAAAATGCAGGACCTGTACAGAACAGGTACCCACTGAAAGTTTTTCAGCTCCAGAACTTGTACAGAACAGCTACCAATCGGAAACTGTTCTGAAATTTAACATGACTTACAGTTATAGAGGTAATACTTTATTTCGTTTGATCAGAATCAAAATTCGAATTGTGGCAAATGAGATTTTTAGGATAATTACGAATCTAAAAGTGACACAAGGTAATTAAGGCACAAACTGAAAATAGAAACGACCCTAAATTTATTGAATAGAATGCAACTGTCTTTGCGGAATTAATACAGTGTTTAGATAACAGGAGTCTATCACTTATAATTCACGAACCCTGTGACGATGTCTGCAATGCATTGAACATATTAAGAGAGCATTATTTATCAAAAGTAAAACCCAAAATTTTAACTTTATATACAGAAATGACACCTTTAAACGTAGAAGACGATTACATATATTATAAGGGCTGAAACAACAGCAAATTCATTAAAAATGTCTGACTAAGTTATTAGCAACAGTCTCTTGATCTCCATGGTCCTTTAAGTGTTGCCGAGTGATTTTAGGCCGTTTATCACCGTGATAACTCAGAAAGAAAACCCCAGTACTTTAGTCAATTCAAGGTAGCACTTAGGAGTTTCGAGGAAACCGGGAAAATGATCACAGAAAAAAATAAATCTACAAATATCATGAAACTTAAAAATGCCCATTTCAATACACCAAAATTATACCTTTACCATGAATAAAAACTGCAACTTTTCCAAAAAAAAATTTTCTCCTAAAAAAAGACAGAATGGTAAAGTACCAAAACAAGATAACAGACAAAAAGGCCACGAAAATCCTATCACAGGTGCATTGTGACTTAAAAGGTCCCGTGGAACGGATGCGCACAGAAAACTCCAGGTATGCATTGAATTTTGTTGACGAGTATTCTGGTTTAATAATAGTCTATTTCTTTATAAACAAATCTGATACCTTGCTAGGAAGTAAAAAAAAATACTTAGCTTACGTACCCCCCTTCGGTACAGTACACTCTGAAAATGATACAGAATTCACTAATAACGACTTTGAATTTTTATTAATTAACCATAGTACCAAACATGAAAAATCTGCTCCCTAATTCATCTCACCAAAATAGAACTGCTGAAAGACTATGGCGAACACTTTTTGAAGTGATGAGATCTCTACTCCTTACAGCAAAACTCCCGAAAAACCTCTGGACGTATCCGCTAATGACTGCCGTATATATACACAGCCAGTCCTTTTACAAAAGACTATCAAAGGCTCCTATCTGAAGCTTTCTGTGATAAAAAGACAAATTTAAGCAGAATGCCTGTATTTGGTTCAACGTGCTTCGCATTTATAGAAAAGCAAATTAAATATCAAAACAGGTCGATGTATATTCCTTGGTATAACAAAGACAGTCCATCCTACTTAGTATTTTTTTAAACAAAAATAAAATAAGAATTCGATATGTAAAACACGTTCAAGGTCAAAGACGAAAATCCATGATATGAAGTGGATGAATTAATATTTCCCCAAATTTATAAATCAAGTGATGACAATGAAGACTCTGACGACGACGACGACGACGACGACGACGACGACGACGACGACGACAAGAGTATTAACAATGATAACAGCAATGATGCTGATGTTAAAGTCGTAAAGTCGTAAATTCATCAGAAAGTTATCCAACGATAAATTGAAACTGTCCCGATTTTTTGTGGTCGACAATTTGGGAGACTACCAAGTCGACTATTGCTATTCCATGGATAATACGCCAAAAAGCTTTAACGAAGCAATTAATTCAGAACATTGTCAGCAATGAAGAATGGAAATGAAAAATGAAATAGATGCATTAACAGAAAATAGTATCTATTCGGTACTTCCTCTATCAAATGATAAAAAATGTCATTTCTTCTCGATGGGTCTTTACAAAATGATTAGAGCGTCAGGCATTGAACAGTACAAAGCGAGATTTCTTGCTAATGGATTACGGTATAAAATATTTTGCTACGTTTTTTCAAGACTAAAAACTTAACCACAATCAGATATCGCATCGCAATAGAACCTTTACATCCATTAAATGAACGTAAAAATACTTATTTAACTGCCCGATAGACTGTGAAATTTATATTATCTCTTCAGATGGATTAATAATGAAAAATAAAAGCTGCGTATGGAAGCTTAACAAAGCACTGTACGGTTTGAAACAAAATGGAAGAATTTGGAATAAAGTATTTCATGATTTTATGATTGAACAACTATTCAAACAATGCCAAATGGAAACCTGTTTGTATACTCTTAACAACGGCAATAAATTATTGGTTTTAGTTTTATGGGTTGATGACATTTTAACCACATCAAATTGTAGCATAATGTTAATCGATATTAAGAACAGATTAAATAAAAATTTTAAATGGCTGATCTTAGCCTGATATCATGGTTTCTTGCCATACAATTTAGTCAGGAAAAAGCAATTATTAAAATGAATAAATCGAGGTACATTGATAAACTACTATTAAAATTTGGAATGCAAGAATGCCACAAACGCACCACACATGTCGATAATGATACCAATAAAAATACAGACAAAGAATCTGAAACAATTGACCGTAAACAATGTCGAGAGATAATAAATAGACTTATATACTTAATGACTGCTAGGAGATCTGACAAATGCTATACAGTAACAAAGCTATCACAAAAATAATCAATACCAACAATGACGAGTTTAAACAGAGCTAAACAAGTCATTCGTTATTTAAAAAGAATAAATGGCTCAGCATTTAGTATTTAGAAAATAAACAAGTCCCCTAAAATTAGGTGAATTTTCAGATTCGGGGGAAACGACGGAGATATAAAACTATAACTGGATATTGTTTCCGAATACCAAAATATGGAACTATTATTTAATTGCATCTCTTTCTACAGGGGGAAAGGATACAATTTTCGCCTTAGAGAAGACGGTATGATTCCATTTCCGTTTGTTAAAAAACAGTTGTTTTTTTTTGTTGTTGTTGTTGTTGTTGAAGACCATCTACTAGTTCGCCAGTTTTGTACAAGTCCTAAGAGCGATAGGAGCCTTCTATCATGTCTAAAAGTAACACAATGTACAGCGATCGAGATCGGAGATGCGCCGATGTACACCTCACGCTCTCTACCGATCCAAGTTATGGCAACAAGACAATTGCCAGCACCCTCAAAATGAAAATTCGGACGATTTCACGCGTTTTCGGCCATATTGATGGTTTTTGGGTGTGAATCAAGTGAGAGCCACATTATGCACCCTCACATGTTCTAAATCGGCTTAAAAGTCAACACCAAAGTGGACTTGAATGTGCTGAAGAGTGTGGTGATCCCCTGTTGCAACCAGGTGGCCCCTGACAGACATTAGGTGTGGCAGCAGGACTCTGCGTTGGTCCACAAGTCCAAAGACACCCAGGCTTGGCTTCAGAAGGAGTGCTACGACTTCGTACCCTTTCCTCACTGGCTCTCTCCTCTTCCAACCTGAATCCGCTGGACTACTTGCTTTGGCCAGACGTCTAGTACATCACCAACGTGACCTCCCACAACACCAAAGCCAGCCTGATCACCGCTATTCGCCGAATATTACCCGATATCCCACCGGCGCTTGTGGACCCGTATTGAGCGATGATTGAGACTGAAAGCGGCTATATTGAATAGATGTCAATTCTACGACATAATCAAGTTACTTAAATTGAATAATAAAATAATAATTGAACAATAAAATGTTTAAAAGCTTGCTGTGGTGTTGTTTTATCGTTCAACCGTGAGGTGGAATTCATCGCCAGCATAATCTAAGCATGTCACAGCATATAGATCAATTCATAAGAAATAAAAGAGGAATCTATTATTGTAAATTGTAAAGCATCCGACCAAAATATAGCCAACATATTTACAAAACCGGCGACAAAAATAAAATTAAGACGTTTGATCTCTAAACTTGCGCGAATTTGACTTTAAATAACTTTTTTCACATGACCAGATATAAAAATATAATTGTCCTGGGCAAGACATTAAACTGCATCTATTTTGTTTGTAAGAACATTTCTAACGTACGAAATGTATAACAAATGTTTAAACTTTCATGAAAATATAAATAAATAAATAAAATGAAAATTTGCAAAATAAAAATAAAGTAAAAGTGAAAAAAAAATAACCTTTATGAAAACATTTTAGTTCCTTTTTACAGATACTTTTTACGTGTTTATCATTTGTACTTTAATTCGTGCACAATACTCTTTTTAATTTATCGAAAATTAGACAAGTCTTTTATATGGTTGCCTATTGCTTTTGTTTAATGTTACTTACCGAAAAAAATAAATATTTTCTGTGGATACATATATATATATATATATATATATATATATATATATATATATATATATATATATATATATATATATATATATATATATATTAACGTAATGAACATTTAAATTAAAATGTTTAAAATTCAACGCTATTTCACACGGTTAATAGTAGCCGAATGGATACGGCCTCCGCTAATCGAGCCAGAGATGTCGCGGGGTTCGAATCATTCGACTGGTAGTAATCGTGACACCCTGCACTGAAGAATCCCGAAAGGATGAAACACTAGTGTCTGTAGGTATTTAATTATTATAGTAAAAAAAATAATATATATATATATATATTAAGTAATGTGATTGATAATTTAAAATTTTTAAATCAAATTATAATTAAAATAAAAATCCGTTTCATAAGAAGGAACAACAACAAAATCAATTATCTGTACGATCGTTTCGGAAAACAATGCTTTTTATTGTGGTAGACATCAAGTTACGTACAATAATTACATATAGTTTTTTAATAAGCAAGGTCTCCTCGTCAGCAAATTTTGAAGGGTTTTTATTAAATTTAAAAGACATCATAAATAAACCTAGCATTAAATGTAAGGCAGATGTATCTTTTAATTTTTCGCTTTTTGAAATCAGGAACTATGGTTAAAATACTCATTTAGATGTTTGCTATAGCTTTTTACTTATATATATATATATATATATATATATATATATATATATATATATATATATATATATTTATTTATTTATTTATTTATTATTATTATTACATTGACACCCCAAACAAGGCAAATTGCCACTTTGGTGTAGGAGGCTACTCTCAGGGGCAACAACTACTGGGGTACTATGTAGGGATTTGGGCAGCAAGATGTCGGTTCACGTTACACTTGAACTTCTGCACGTCAGTACTGTTGGGGAAGCAGGGACCTGGAATAGAATTCCAAAGTCTAGCCGTTCTGGGGAAGAAACTATTGGAGTAGAAAGATCTTTTACATCTAGGGATCTCTACAGTGTGGGGGTGGGATTTAGCAGTCTGTCGGGTTTGTCGAGGGTTCTCACATCGTGGGGGCACAAGTGATTGCAGTTCGTCAGAGAATTCACCACTAAAATACTTGTAGAAGGGGCAGAGGGATGCAACATTTGGTCGATGGGACAGAGGCTGGAGCTTAGATGCCAGTTCAGGGCCTATCAGGTTTGCGACTCTCTTTTGAACCTTGTCAAGGAGCGAGAGAGTAGTAGCAGATGCACCAGCCCAAATGTGACAGCAATACTCCATACATGGGCAAATGGTGGCCTTATAGAGGTACAGGATACTTTCGGGTGTTAGTAGTTGTCTAGCACGGTAGAGAGAGCCCACCTTTCTTGCAGCGGCCCTGGCAATGCCTTCCATGTAATTGTTCCAACTCATGTTTTCTGTGAACGTTAGGCCAAGGAGTCTGAAAGATGTACTCTCAGAGAAAGAGTCGTTGGCCATTGCTATGGGTGGTAGAGAGGGTTTCTTGTAATTATTGAATGAAACTAGTTTAGTCTTGGCGACATTGAACGTGACCAACCATTTTTGTCCCCATTCCACTAGAGATTGGAGGTCTTCCTCTTGTGTTTCTGCCATTTCTTTAGAAATGTGTTCATTCGTCTTCCTGTCGTGCCTGCCATAGAGTGTTATGTCATCAGCATATATACCAATCTCAGAGGCAATTTTGTCGGGGAGGTCATTTATGAATATCAGGAACAATAGATGGCCAAGGATAGATCCCTGAGGCACTCCCGCATTTATATCATATTGTTTAGATGTACGACCGTCGAGGACAACCTGGATTTTTCTCTTGTCTAAGAAGGATTTAATTATGTTAAGTATTCTACCAGTGATATCGTATAATCTAATTTTCCTGAGGAGACCCTCATGCCATACCCTGTCAAAAGCCTTAGATATATCTAGAGCCACCGCTCTTCCCTCCCCCGCTTTGAATGGTATATACGTTCAGAGATTACAGTTAGGATGTCTGCTGTGGAACGGGCTTGTCTAAATCCATATTGTTTGTCAGTCAGAAGTTTAGCATCTCTAAGGTGATGGACTAGAGCATGGTTAATTAAGGTCTCAAATATTTTGGCAACAAGTGAGAGGGGGCTAATGGGGCGATAATTTGATGGGTCAGTCCTTTCGCCAGAATTCTTGAATACTGGTACAACAGAAGCAGTTTTCCAACAGCAAGGAAAGCAAGCTTCATTAAGGCATTTGTTGTAGAGTTTGGAGAGAACTGAAGCTACTTCGGCTGAGCACTTTTTTAATAGCACAGCTGGGATGAGTCCACATGCTTTTGAAGTGTCAACGTTTTTTATGATGGCATGCACCTGAGCAGGGGTGATTTTCAGATCGTCTATCGTGGCGTCTTTCCGCATAGGAAAGTCAGGTAGGGGGTGGTTGGAAGGGTCCAGTGTGGAGTTTGAGGCAAACCGACTGGCAAGCATGTTAGCCTTGTCGGTTGCTGAGAAGACAACCTCGTGATTGTTGGTTAGTGGGGGAATTGTTCATTGCTTATTATTTATTACACTGTTATAGATTTTTCAGAAGTCTCGAGTTCCTAGTGTTTGTGCTTCGATGCGTTTTGTAGTGGTTTCCGTAAATTCTCTCTTAGCTGTCACTATTTCTTTCTTAACAGTATTTCTTAACAGTATTTCTAGCTTCTATATACTTCAGTCTGTTTGAACTGAACTTATGTCGGTTAAACCTGCGGTATGCATGCTGCTTTTGAGCAATGGCAGTTGCGCAAGTCGACGTAAACCATTGGGGAGAGTGGGGCTTACTATAAAATTTCCGCATGGGAACATGCACTTCGATTGCACTTTTGAACCAGTCAGTGGTCTCGTTTGCGCACTGTTCAGCAGGGAGAGAAAAATATTTCTCCATGGGGCATCTCTGATTAGTTCCCTGATGGCTTCCCAGTCAGCATTTTTATAATATCTCGTTGTTTTGAGTACTAGCTCTTCAGTTTTGGGTCTAGAGTTTAGGGCGATTTCAACCATTATCACTGCATGATCAGCGTTCCCGAGTGGGCTGTGGGCCTTCGTTATGCAGTCATCGGGACTGTGGTCAAAAACAGATCTAGAAGTGATGCGTGTTGTTCTTGCTGGTCAGGGAAACGGGTTGGAAACGTAACAATTTGTGATAGGGGGTGAGATATAGTGAAGCTATGAGTTGTGCTGCCCGCTGCATCTGTGTAAGTAGAGAATCCAAGCCAGTGTTTGTGGTGGACATTAAAGTCAGCAAATACATGTATTTGTGCGCTAGTGTCGAGGGACAGTGCCGTGTCTATGCTGTCAGAGACTTTGTTTATTATAGTGCAGTCCTGAGTCGAGGGAGAGCGGTAGAGAAAATAAAAGTAGCTAATATTGTGTTGCATGTTTAGTCTAAAGCACATAAAGGCTTGATCATCCGTTTCTAGGTTTGTTTCTCTAATCAGGGGGAAGGTATTACGAATGTAAACTCCAAGTCCATGCATGTGTCTGTCAGAGTCCTTACGGCAGAGCGGGAGATATCCAGGCATGTTAAAGTGGTTAGAGGGGATGGAGGACTGTAGGTTAGTCTCACTTAGTGCTAAGATATCCGGGGTATTTGTAAAGAGAAATGCTTCAACATCAGCTAAATTAGTTCTAAGCCCACGGATATTTGTGAATGCCAGCCTCAAGGGAGGAGGCAAGTTGAGTTTGTTTGACCCTAAGCCTGGTTTAAGCTTATTTTTAGATTGTGCTGTCGTCATATTTTTTTTAAAGAGTTTCGGTTTAGGTAAGGGGGAGCTAAACAAGAGGTTATGCAGAGCATCAGACATGCATCACAAGTAGACCATAAGCTGACTTTTCTCCAATTAGGATTGTGGCCTCAGGAAAGCCCAGCGGGGATGAGTGCAGGGTCCCTTTCCATGCGCGTCATGGCACTACAAACAACCCGATATTATACAACTGTTGATGGATCAGCCGCTCTAAGCGCTACCAAAGAGTTAGGGCACCTGTACTACCAGTCGGGAACAGCAGCCAGGAACTGTCAACCGGTACCCTCAACCCATTAGAAGAAGCAACCCAATCTAATTGCTCAGGCATATATTGTACTCAAGCACTCCCAAATATCCAGTTTTAGGGGTTGGGTGTGTCGGGAATTGGGAAAACGGCGTTCGTTACCCTAGCCAAGAAACAAGATCTACCACTGGGTGTTTCTGTCGAATCACTGAGATAGTGTCTCTGCGCTTGACTAATAGGCAAAGAAGGAGTATGGAAGCCGGGCGATAGACAGAGCCTATCTACTCCTTAAGCAGTTTAGGTTTGCAAACCGGGAAATTTGTTTGAGTCACCATCTCTAGGATTTGGTTGGTTGGTTGTTTTGTTTTACGGCATATCAACCCTTTTCAGGTTATTTAATGCCGAATCTGGTGATTTTGAAGAACGATTTTTTAATATAGTATATTTGTGTTTTAAGTCGTATTCTATTTAACCCATAGTTGGGACCCTAACAGGTGCTACCACTCCAGGTCAGAGTGAACCTGGGAGCAATGGCAATTAAAGGGTGGCTCCACACTCCCTAAGGCCTGAAAGCTGGGGCCCTCACCATCGGATATAGTATAAGGTCATATCCAGGACCCCAGCTCTAGGAAGGTTGTCATCCAAGACTGAAGAGGCCTCCCTCCCCTTTGGTTTAGTTTCAGAGTTTTCCTTCTCCTAGACGGATGATCTGGGAAGATCTACTGGGTTTGTCAGCATTGAGAGGGTTTGCTCCGCGCCTAGGTTCTAATGCAGATATTTTTGCGAAACCGCGTGGTTAGTAAGTGTTAATGGGTTAGTTTGTGGGGGGTTATATCTCTGCTGATTAGTTACACTCCTCAAAGTGATTTAGGGATATTGTTATTTAATTGTTAATGGATAAAGGGGGTCAGTGGAGCTCATGCAGTGTAAGCATCTATGATTGTAAGAAGGCTTGTTAGGGAGGAGATAATGTGGTTTCAGTCTTACCCTTTTTATTTATTTTATTTATGTTAGCTTAGGTCTAGGATAATGTTACAGTATGAGTAGGTATTAAGAATTGAGCTACGAGTTGTGCCCAAACTATTTTAGATGATAGGAGGGTTAAGATGTAAGTGCAATATAGTATGGATAAAACAGCAAGTTTTGAGTCATGCGTAATTAGGTGAATAGATATATGGGCAGGTTTTCAGTAGGTGCGAATAGAGTTCAAGTTGTGGATATTTTTGTTTATATCTTCTCTCTTTTTAATTTATTTATTTAATGTATTTTAATTATATGCGTATAAATTGTCTTTAACTCCTTGCTTCCATGCGAGCCGTCTGTAATTAGAACTCGACTCGAAAAATGAATAGCCTAGTCAAAAGAATACCGAACAGGAGCGAGGATTTATCTTTTTTTCTACTATAGAAGACAAAAGAACTTTATTTAAGTAGTATACTTAATATCTGCAATTACCATACGCTTGATTGTAATAATAAAGTGGCCTCCATGATATCCATACCAAACCACTGAACTTAGCTTATAATTTAACTATCACTATATTTGTAACTGCAATATACGTAATCTTAGTTGTGATACTAGGGATAATTTTCTGAGTAGATGCAACACTCTGAGCCTGACCTTAATGACTATAATTCCGAATCCCAATGAACTAGTTGTTCCTCTTATAACTGGGGGGGGGAACCCTAACAGCTAGTTACGAAATCTTAATATACATTTTACCTCCAGACTACTGCGTTTGTCTTACCTGCATGCCAAAAAAAATTTTTTTTTTCCTTTCTTCAAACTAAACCTTGCCTGTAACTCAAAAATCCTAATGGAGATCTACTATCTGTAAATAAATAACCCCTTTTCTCTTGAACGCTAACAATCTACTCCTTCCCACCAAGCCGCCACTAAAATCCCACATTGCACTGCATTTATAGTGGGATCTCTAACTTCCAGCCCCTAATCCTCACATGCAAACTGTTTTAATAGCCATCACTAAACATCAATAGATTTCTACCTCTAAGGCATGCATTAGAGCTCATTCTTATCCAGTAAGGTATTTAACAGCCTAAGCACTCAGAAGCAGGTATTTAACAGCCAAAGTACTTAGAAGAAAAGCGATCTGCATTACATAACTGTCTCCTCGAGAGTTTTGCAACGATTAATACGAAATTGAACCGACACTCCTTGTTATGCAAAAATTGTTATGAATAATTGTAAGATGGTCAATGAATAATAAATAAATAAATAGATGTTATGAATAATTGTAAGATGGTCAACATCATTAACTTTGGGAATAAAGACGTTTGTCATTAATTCATTATACATACATATATATATATATATATATATATATATATATATATATATATATATATATAATGAATTAATGACAAACGTCTTTATTCCCAAAGTTAATGATGTTGACCATCTTACAATTATTCATTATTCCTTTCATTCAGTTGATATTTACTGGGTGGCCCATAAAGGCTTACCCATAGGAAAACTTTAATAAAATTAAAACAAGAAAATGAAAAATGCTTGAGCACTATTGTTTAGAAGTATATTCCAAACAAAGTCAAAAGATTAAATTTCAAAATGACCCCCTTCTTCTTTGATACGTGCTGCCACTGAAGCACAAGAACGCCGCACCACTTCTTCGTCCAACTTGGCCCAAGCAGAATGAAGGGCTGCCTTCAGGGCGTCCAAATTGAGGTAGGAACATCTCGAAACGTCGCTCTCCAAAATGGACCAGATAGCGAAGTCCATAGGATTGATATCTGGACTTGATGGTGCCCACATTTGCTTGTCCCAAAAGCCTGGGAAATAGCCCTTGCAGCACTGTTGAGTCACATTCGTTGTGTGAGCTGGAGCACCGTCCTGTGTGAAGATAAAATCATCTCCAAATGATTCAGTGAGCCACGGCAGAACCTTTTCCTCCAACGCATTCAAATAAACTTGACTATTGACTTTCACGCCTTCCTCAATAACGATCAACGGAGATTTGCTCCCATCGGATGCCAGACTGAAGCAGGCTTCTGGCGTTGAACTTTTATCGTAAACCCTATCGTCCTGCTTATTAGTCACAGACTCCACCGTGAACATTTTCTCATCAGACCAGATGAAGACCTTTCCTACGGCTCGCTCCATCTCTTGCAACATCAACTTGCGACTGTGCAGCCGTTTCTGCTTCGAGGGTTTCGAAATTAATTGCCGGGATTGTTTTTTTTTATGGACTTAACTGAAGATCATTTTTAACAATCCTTTGCATTGAAGATCTTGAGATCTTTGCCTCTTTCACAATTTTACTCACACTTCACTGTGGATTTCGCTCCATCTTCTTTTTCACTGCAGAAACAACACTTTTGGTGCGAATTGAGCGCGGTCTGCCTGGAATTAGCTTATCAGAGGTTGTGACTGTCTCTTGAAACTGTTTCCAGGTATTGAAAACTGTTTTTCGACACACCTTGAGCTGTTTAACGATGCACTTGTTGCTAACGCCCACAGTCTTGAGAGCGACAATCTGGTCGTACTTAACCTTATCAGCCATAACTTACCGAATACCTGACAGAAATGAATGAAACATCAGTTGAACATTGATAGATATAGAGAGGTTTAATAAAAGAAACTTTCAAATTCCTTAACTAAATGCCTTTGGTAAATAATCAACCCGAACCCATGGATAAATCTTTATGGGCCACCCTGTACAATTCTTGACAGTATCTGTGTCGTAGCACAAAATCAATCACATTATTATTATATCAATCAGCGAATCTATATTGCCCTTAACTCATCAGAAGAAATAGTAACAATCAATTCAACAAAAGGAGATATATATATATATATATATATATATATATATATATATACTAGCAAAAGTACATGTCGTTGACTGGATTCAAAAACAGCCTACAGAAAATGGACTCTGATTTATGAAAGTATGATAGGTTATGAAAAGGAAGGGTTGTAAAGAGATAGCTTCGAATTAGGGGCTATCAAAACCAAAGCAAAATATGACGAAAGTAAAAATAAAATAGATAAACCCCATAATTTATTATACCATACCTGTTCACACTGAAACGCTTATCACAATATTCTCTGGATCTATATTAAAAAAAACTTGTAAAACTTTGTGACATATTTCCATTCTGTGGAGGTCAGGCACGAACGAACACCCCATAATTTTATTATACCATATTTCTTCAAACTGAAACATAATTATCAAAGTATGCTTACGCAGATAGATATGAAAAGTCTTTATTAAAGTTTGTGCCTATTCCCATTCTATGGAGGCTAGGCGCGAACGCACACCCCACAATTATATTATACCATCCCTATTTAAGTTCAAACATACTTATCAAAGTATTCTTATGTACATCTATATCAAAAACACTTGTAAACGTTTTTTTTTTTAACTTTTAATTTTTTTTATTTCCATACGTTGGGGACCAGGCGCAAACGCAGACCCCACAATTTTAATGAACCACCGTTCTGCCAGATCAAACATACCCATTCCTGATCCTCGATACATCTTCTATCATAATATGTAATCAGTTTTCTAAAATAGTCAACCATATAGGAGCTTATTCGTGACCACACACACACACACACGCACACACACACACAGCTTTATATTATATATATATATATATATATATATATATATATATATATATATATATACATACATATATGTTAGAACAAAAATGCGTGATTAAAATTAAAAGGGGCAATCTTTTCACGTGCTCACTTTTTCAAGATCAAATAAAAATCAATTTATTTTTTTACACATGATTTTCTTTGACATTTGAACAAAGTTAGAAATGCTAAAATTTTAAGATACTGTGCGCGATCTGGGAGTAACGTTGGATTCTGATGGTACATTCACCTCCCAGATCGACAAAGTTTGTTCAACTGCACGGAGCCTTTCCAGTTGGATTCTACGCACTTTCAAAACGAGACAAAAAAACCCTAATGCTGACACTCTGGAAGTCGCTGGTGTTGCCGCACATTGATTACTGTTGTCAGCTGTTGACTCCGGACAGAAAAGGTCATATTCAAGCATTAGAGGCCATCCAGAAGTCGTTTCTAAGAAAGATAACTGGTTATAGTCAATTGACTTATTGGCAACTGCTGGATACGTTGAATATCAAATCGATTCAACGCAGACAAGAAAGATATTCAATCATCTATACCTGGCGTATGATGGAGAACCAGGTGCCCAACGCTAGTATACAGCACCATATCTCAAAACGTGGCAGAAGGTGTGTGGTACCACCCCTAACCAGTGCCAGGGACAACTGGATCCGACGGCTCAGGGAATCGAGTTTAAATTCCCGGGGTCCTACGCTCTTCAATTGCCTGCCACGTAACATCAGAGAGATCACGAACTGCAAAACAGAATCGTTCAAGTCGGCGCTGGATACCTGGCTGAAGTCTGTACCAGACGAACCTCAGATCCCCGGTTATACCGCTATGAGACGCAGTGAATCCAATAGCTTACGCCACATGCTTGTCTGTGTAAAGAGGGACAGCGAAACGGTGCAGCGGTCTATTGATTCGACGCCGCCTATACCGTCCCAACTGGAGGCCGCTTGCCGCAGTGACCTTGGAGGGCTCTGACCGCCGAAAGACATCACACACACAAAAAAATATATATATAAACTAAATGTCTTTTTTGTTTTGTTTTTTTATTTTACATGTTGTAATTTGCTTTGTTTTACACATTTGAGTATATATTTTTGTAATGATACCCATATTCATATAGTTTCTTTTAAAATTGATAAGTGTTTTTTTTTTTGCTGTTGAATTAAGGGCGAAATAGATTCACTGATCGATATAATAATTAAATGAATGATTTTGCGCTACGAAACAGGTGCTGTCAAGAATTGTGCATGTCAACATACACAAAAGAAATAAATGTTATGATGATCAACATCTTGAAATTTGGAATATAGACTGTTTTCATTTATTTGTTATATGCTCTGTAATTACACCGACATTTATAAATTAAACCATTGGATATATATAAAAGGTGAAATGTAATTGAAGAAACATATTTCTATTGGAAAAGAAGCTGTAACTACAGTAGCTGATCAATCTACAAATATACCTATATTTTTATTATATATGTTTTTATTGTGTAGGTTTTTAAATTCATGTATTAAATTTATATATTTTCATTTTTAATTTTATTTTATTTTATTTTTATAATTTTTTTTATATATTTATATTTGAAATTAAAATCTGAAAGTTTAATTATAAATTTTAAATTTTAATTAATCAATTTAATTTGATTCAATTGTTTTATCTAATATAGTTTTATAATTAAAATTTATATATAATATGTTTCTTCAGACTATCTTGAAGAAATTCGTATATTACCTAATATTAACCTTTTTTGTACCAATGTTCCTTAAATGGAACATAGTTTTCAACATACTATAGAAATTGTAATTTTGCTTTAAATTCAATTTTTATAAGTTATTTCTATTAAAGTAGCTTCATTTTACTCCAGATTTATGAAAACTTTTATAAATTATTCTTATAGTTATATTTAAAGCAAAATTACAATTTCTATAGTATGTTGAAAACTATGTTCCATTTAAGGAACATTGGTACAAAAAAGGTTAAATAGGGCGGTTGAAGAAATATAAAAAAAATTAATACAACAAATATAATAAAAAGAATAAACTTAAATATAAGTTTATAATAAAAGCATTATTATAACTTTTGAAGTGGCTTTCACAACTTTTAAGATTATTTCACTTGAATTGGTTAATTAAGAAAAGTTCTGGTTTGATCCAAGAACTGTTTAAAATTGATAGAATATTTTTTTTTTCATAAAGGACGCAATAAACAGTTCAAACATATTAAAATAATATACAACGAAAAAATGTTCAGCATATTAAAATTCCTTTTTTTTTTCTTTTCCTTTTTTTCTTTCGTTTTCCTTTTCTTTTTCTTTTGTTTGCTTTAGCGTGAGAACATTAAACGGACATTTTTTAAAACTTCATTGTTATTTGGCTTTTGGTTTGTTCAGGAAAACGAGATTTGCACGATATCTTTTAACGTATCTATCTGATTCCTATTCCAGTTATAAAACAGATGAGTATCGACTGAAGAGAGCTTGATATGGGTCCCCTATTATCAGGATTGAAACCGACGGTACCGATGACTTATCTTATCTAAATTTATTGTAAATAAAATTATAAATAAAAATAAATAATACGCTTTTATTTTCGGAATTTTTTCCTTATAATCGAGCACTCTGCTGGAATCCTTTTTTTCCCCAAAAAATATAACTAAGTATATATATATATATATATATATATATATATATATATATATATATATATATATGTTGATTTTGTTGACTTTTTAAACGATATACGGTTAGCGGCTTCACCTTGGAGATCGGGTGCATATTTTCTTTCTTTCTTTTTTAGAAAGTCGCCCATTTTTTATTTGAACGTAAGCAAATAATATTTTTATTTATCTATTATTTTTTAAAAATCAACAACAAAATCTACGTAAATATATTAACGATAGAAACTAAGCAGTGAATTGTCTTTGGCATTATGGCGTAAGGGATTAAGACGCTGGACTGAAATACCTAAGGTTCGATTCATAATAACTGTCAAGCTACGCCGAAGAGTGGTAGGCCCCCGAAACATCCCTGTCCGTAGAATACTGTTTTCAAAAAATATATGTATATTTATATTCGCTCCTTTTTTCTTTCTTCTCTTTCAGTCTCCCACAATTTATTCTTCACTCTTTTTATTTTCCTTGTTTTTTTATGTTTTCTCTAGCCATTTTTTCTTGCAACATCTCGCATTTGTTATCTATTCGTTTCTATATACCTCCCTCCCCCCCCCCATGGTTCAACTCATATTCCACTTTTGTTTTCTCTTTTATCAATACGTTTAACTGTACTTTTACCTTTCCTTTGTTCTGGTTGTCATTTTTGCCGCTCATTTTCTTTCTTACGATCTCTTCTGCCGACATTTTGTTTTTGCTCGTTTCAGCGCCATTTCTCGTGTTCACCCATTTCCAGTCGAGATAATCGCATAGCTACTCAAGCAAAATCAAATCAACACTTCGAGATAAATGCACCAGGAAAAAAAATCAAGCACCAACAAATAAAAACGAACTAAGAAACCGAACTGGAGTGGGGAAGGTGATGTCTTCACTAGCTTGATGTTAAAATAACGTTAACACTTTTTACGCTCGTTTTTTCAAGTTGGCGTCACCCGAGTGACAAAGATACGAGCAAAACTTTTCATCGGATTTGGGAAAAGCAAGAGCCACTTTTCAACTAATATCAAGGACTTTTCATTTGGCTAATATAATGCGCTTCCTCTTTATCTCTCTCACTCCTTATCTATCTCTTTCTTCTCTCTCTCTCTCTCTCTCTCTCTCTCTATCTATCTATCTATCTATCTCTCTATAAGTATGATAGGTTATGAAAAGGAAGGGTTGTAAAGAGATTTAGGGGTATCAAAACCAAAGCAAAATATGATGAAAGTAAAAATAAAATAGATAAACCCATAATTTATTATGCCATACCTGTTCACACTGAAACACGTATCACAATATTCTCTGGATCTATATTAAAAAACCTTGTTCAACTTTGTGACATATTTCCATTCTATGGAGGTCAGGCGTGAACGAACAGCTTCTTTACTTCATGCCATTTCCTTTGAATGCATTTATTTTTATTTCTATTGCACTTGTTTCACAGAGTTATATTCGACAGGTAGTTCTTGAAAAAAAATTTCATAAGTCTGGTACATCCTATAATTACTGATATTACTGAAAGTTGAATTTTTATTTTTTAAATGAATAGAAAAAGTATTTTTAATATGAATATCAATACAAAAAAAAGGAGTATATATATATATACATATATATATATATATATATATATATATATATATATATATATATATATATATATATAGAGAGAGAGAGAGAGAGAGAGAGAGAGAGAGAGAGAGATACAGATATAGATATACTCAGTTGGACATGACTGAGTTTGCATTTATTTTCGATGCTACGGGTACTTCGCTCCATCAGTCCGACAATCTTTGCATATTATAGCACCAGGTGATTGTGTTTTGTCTATTTGCTCAAACGCTTTCCATCAGTAATGTTGTTGTAGTTGTTTTTAAGGCTTTGTTAAGTTTATTTATAGTAAATCTGTTCTATTCACCTCTCTCTCTCTCTCTCTCTCTATATATATATATATATATATATATATATATGCTGATAATACTTGTTTATTGTTATATAAACATGCTCACATCCCGCTGCTATAAATAGCCACTTGTTTCAATCAAACAACAGATATCATCAGGCAGCGACTTGACTATTCAAAAGTTCAATGAATAATCTATTCATTAGGTTATTCATTGAACTTTTGAATAGTCAAGTCGCTGCCTGATGATATCTGTTGTTTGATTGAAACAAGTGGCTATTTATAGCAGCGGGATATGAGCATGTTTATATAACAATAAACAAGTATTATCAGCTCTTTTTATTGAGCACTATCTAACAACCTCGTTGAATTCATTAGTCCATTACTTTTGAATAAAAAACCCCGAGTATATATATATATATATATATATATATATATATTAATACTATTAAACGAAAACAGTGCTCATTGTACTGTAAATATATAATAAGCTCAATAGATATAGATATCCTAGAGCTATTTAAATATTGAGTCAAATGATTCATAATTTTGTAATTAAAAATCAGTTTCAAAAGAAAAACAAACATAATCTACTAAATTGTACGATGGTTTCAGAATTATTTACATTGACATTAAATATTGACAATAATTTGACAAAAGTTCTGTCCTTTAAAAACAAAGTCTCCTCTTTCCAGAATTTCCAGGAATATTTCTCTTACACACGACTAAAATGCTAGTTTTATTTTGGTGTCTTTAACTGCCTCCCACTATTTTTGCTGATGAGGAGACGTTGTGTTTAAATGACAAAACATTTGTCAAATTATTGTCAATATTTATTGTTAATTTCTATAAAATGTACATCGATTCTGAAACGATCGTACAATCGAGTGGATTCGTTTGCTTTCCTTTTGAAACTGATTTATGTAGTAGTTCTTTCAAATCAATTGAACAGGTACATTTACCAGTCTTCTGATATGATATAAAACTATATTTTACTTATTTCATTAACAGAATAAATTACAAATGTCATCTTTATATATATTGCACATTCACTAGTTTAAACAAAGGGAGACTTAACAGTTTTCAGATATGCGCAATAATATAAAATAATAATTGCAATTCTTACATCATATTTTGACAGAAGAACTAAAAACATAAAAAGTTAACCTAAAAAAGGGGATGAAGGCTACTGGTGAGCTCTCTAGTAAATAAAACAAGAGAAAGAAAACGAAAGACTAAAGCGTAAAGATTTCTGGTAAATTTAAAAGTAACTTTTATATCATTGTCATAAATATGTAATACATATATTTGCTGTCTTTAACTGCCCCAGCCTTATTTTGGCTGATGAGGAGAATTTGTTATTAATCGACAAAACTTTTGTCAAATATTTGTCAATATTCATTGTAGATTTAAATAAAATGAACATCGTTTCTGAAACGATCGTACAATCTAGTGGATTTTGTTGGTTTTCCTTTTGAAACTGATTTTGAATTCAAAATTATGAATCGTTTTACTAAATATATATATATATACATATATATATATATATATAAAATTTATATTTTGTTTACAGAAAGTTTGAGATGAAATAAGACATTGGTACCGTCGGTTTCAAACCCGATCATTAGGGACCGTTTAAGATAGCCATTTCAAGCTCTCTTCAGCTTATACTCATTTATTTTATAACCGAAAGTGAAGATGAGTATTGGCTGAAGAGAGCTTGATATGGGTATCTAAAAGTGTCGCTACTTATCGGGTTTGAAACCAACGGTACCAATGACTTATCTCATCTATAACTTTCTGTAAACAAAATATAAATTATACTCTCTTATTTCCGGATTTTCCTTATAATTGAGCACTCTGATGGATTTATTTTAAATATATATATATATATATATATAAATATATATATAAAGTTCTTTTTTCTTGCTCTGACATTGATATTTAACAGCTTTTTTTCCATTTAAAATTTTTTTAAACGTACGTTTTAATATACTCAGTAATAAATATGCGAGCGACTTCATGAAAGTTCATTTTCATAGTCCTTTGCAAATTTAGCGTCTATTAATTAATTATTAATGATTTATGGTATTTTATTAGATGATTGTTTTCATTTGCTACTTACGCTTAATTCTATTCATGCATAGTTTCTACATTGGTATATAGAGTCAACTCTATCCCCAACTAAATGTTTGTATACCATTATTAAATAAATGAACCATTCTATATTCACCAACATATAGTTTTGGGGTTTCATTTTCCAATATATGGGTTAATCATTTATTTAAAACCTATTCAATGTGTATATACCAATCCTAATGGTTTTAAAAATGTTTCTCATAATTAAATTTTTTTTTTTTGTACTTGAAAATATTTTTTTCTATAAATTTTGTAAGCTTTGGAAACAGTCCAATCAAAAGTATTGTTTTCTTATTAGATTCCAGAGCATATATAGATTTATATATAATTTTCTAAGTTCCAAATATCAAGTTTTCTCAGTTGGTCTTTGTAAAAGTATCCATTACTATATTGTTTTGTATTACGACTAAGAGTACGTGACTAAATATGCAGCAATAACATAATTTTGCAGATTTGTTAATCCAAATACGAAATAATATTTTAATGGATACCTTTTGAAAAGTAATTAATCTCTAACTTAGAAAACTTGGTACTTAGAACTTGGAGAATTATTATACTACACTATATATATGTGTGTGTGTGTGTGTGTGTGTGTGTGTGTGTGTGTGTATGTATGTATGTATTAGATTACTCGTGACCCGTTGGGTCAGTATATGTTATAGCTTGCTATGGAATACTGAGTATACAGAATCAATGTATAAACGCGCAAAAATTAATTGCACGCGAGCACGAAAACAAACATGGCGACCAGTGAAAACTATACACAATTTAGCGTGCATGCGCAAAAAATTAAGTGCACGCGTGCGCGAAAACAAATATGAAAACAAGTGAAAACAATACAGATATTGCCTTTAAATGAGATGTAAAATCCTTTATATAAGAGGGGGGTGTAATCCTTTGAAAAAAGAATTGAAAAAACGAAAAGAAAAAATACAAAGAGGAGAGTGTGCATTGTACAGGTCCACGCTAGTTGTGTGTGTGTGTGTGTGTGTGTGTGTGTGTGTGTGGTATCATCGTGCATGTTAACAGCCTTTAAAATATGAGGAAATAATAATTAACTGATTAAGTAATATTTAACGGTGAGACCTTTGCAAAGCAAATCTTTAAAAATAAATAAAATGTCCCCCAACACATGTTTAAAAATATTTCTACGTATTTTTAAAACGTTTGGAACTTGCGATCCCCACCTTCATTCCTTCTCTCTGCTTACACCCCCGTCACCAAATTGAGAAAATTGTAGCGATAACATGTCTCGCTACGTCGCCAAGAAGTGGGATCTCATTTTACGTTAAATTTACATAGGAAAGTGATCCTCCACGATAATATGTTAAATTATCACATTATTATTATAAATTAATTTTTTCTTTAACAATAAATTCCGTTTTTTTTATATTATCTTTAAAGATTGTTGAAACGTATGAGCAAAACAAAAGTAGATTTTGATTTCTCTTTAGGAGATAAACTACTCTGTGTTTGGTCGTAAAAAATCCAAGTACTTTTTTAAATATGTAAATTGTGCAAGTATTTTTTTTTACATTAGAAAAAACATATTTGCTTTGTTTTGAGGGATTCTTTTGTTTGTTTTTTGTTTGTTTGTTTGTTTGTTTTTTTTTTTTGTTTTTTGTTTTGTTGTTGTCTTTGTTTTTTGTTTTTGTCTTTGTTTTTTTTTTGTCTTTATTTTGTCAACTTGCAATGGAAAATACAAATAAAGTACTCGTAAAGAATTTTTTTTTTTAAATATGTAGGTGCAACTGAACAATTGACACTCCTTACAATTTTTTTTCCTTTTCGTCTTTTTAAACTATTTCTGCTGATTGTTGGACATTAAGCTACCAGATTATAAAAAATAAATTCAAAAAAGTCAATATTTAAAGATTTCGAACGGGGTTCAGTTTCACATACAACGTGACAGTAAATCGAACATTCATTTTCACAACCGATTTACAGCCTCGTTTTTACGTTGGCCCTTTCACCCACCCGCCATTATTCATATTTTCTTTTCTTTTTGCGACTTTGCACTTTGAGAAAAGTTGGTCTGCCCCTCCCCTGCGTCATTTTAATTTATTTATCTACGACATTTTAAAAGATGTTTTTGCATTTAAAGACCCGCGCTATTTTTAAATGGTATTTTCAAGTTGAATTAAAGTTTTAGGATATACTTTTTACTAAATTGTTAGGAGAATGTACAGAATAGTTACAAAACACCCCCTGCCCCCTTATGTTAAATTATAGGTTTCTAAATATTAACGCGAGTCGTTAAATGCAAGCGAGTCGTTAAATTCAAATGTATTTTTTTTTGTCTTATCGTTATCTGTTTTTAATTAATAAATCTCGGCTATATCGTCTGTATATATTAAGTGTTTGCGGGAAACTGGAGATCCTAAACCGGACTCTTGAACAGGAACCGGAGGAGAAATATGTTTTGATCAGGCACAGATATATATATATATAGGGGATTTTTTTAAATTACATAAATTGATAATTTTTGCACTTATTTATTTACTTCTTTTCAACAATTGTCTGATCATTATTTGTTGTTAATTAATAAATCTCGCCTATATCGTCTGTACGTATCAAATCTTTGCGCAAAACTGGATATCCTAAACCAGACTCATGAATCGGAACCAGGAGGGCAGTTTAAACGCCAAAGCAAATAAGCAAGCAAGATGGGTTTTATAATTATATAGATACACACACACACACACACACGCACACGCACACACGCACACACACACACACATATATATATATATATGTGTGTATATATATATATATATATCTATATATATCAGAGAGGCGGTAGCACTCTCTATATAGGGATGGCCCGTACACGCCTATATACGCCTACAAACCAAAACTATCCAAATCTCAACTAAAATCAACTTATAAGTTTCAAAAAGCACATATTCTTACAGAGAAGTGTCTTACGAATCCAGCGAGTGTCAGAACGTCGGTTAAAATGTCAAAAGAGAGCAAAAAAAAGGGTACAAAAATGGCCAATTGTTCTTCTTTCTTCTTTCTTCTTCTTTCTTCTTTCTTTGAGACGATGTATCTCGGTGTACGAACGGTCTCTGACAACAGTTTAAGCATCAATCGACTGCTCTTTACACGGAGAAGTGCAGTGACCCATCGCTTTTTAGCTAACTCCATGATTAAATAAGATTACGTGTAATAACAAGTTTTAAACACTATATACCCAATGTAGACAGACCACTTCGAACACGGAACTTCTCTCAAAAGGGACAGCTCCAAATAATACACCGGATGCTCACAGACGTTCCAGTTTGGCAGTGGCCTATATTTCTTGGACGCTGAATATTTGAGGTGAACGTTAAGGTTTTTTCTTTAAACAGTAACCCAGCAGCGTTAATGAAACAACGAAATCTTTATCTCAGTTGATCAAAATTATTATAAGAGTAACCTATCAGCAAGTACGACGTCAAAAAACAATGTTATAAAAACAAATAATTCTTCAGATTTTGGACTGTAAAATATGTACAAAATGTTAATGCTGTGACCAGGATTCGAACCTAAGTTAGCACGGTCACAACGTGGAGTCCTAACCTCTAGACGATCACGGCTAACACTGACGTCTGTCGCTCTTGGCAGAAAGACACATGACTACTGTCAAACTATTGAAAAATAAGGAGGAAACTTGAAATTCTCACGCCTGCGCAAAAATACACTATAGCAACCATTGTTAAATGCAGCTGAATCTCTTCGCTCGCTAAGAAAAGTAGATAAGACCAGTTCTTCTAAGAACTCACCAAACGCCAAAGGAAATAAGTTAAATTAACCGCAAAAGAAACTGCAAGAAAGTCAAGAAAAATTTAATAGTGAAGGTATGAACATTTTAGAACTTTATAATACTCTAACTGTTTTATCAGAGAGGCGGTAGCACTCTCTATGTAATATAGAACCGATGGAGGACCAAGAGACAACTCCTAAGGCGCAAAACCCAAAGACCTAAAACCCAGCAGGAAGCGACCTGCTACTAATGGAGGCGGCAATTAGCCGCCTCCTAAAAAAGACAATACTATCATGAATGTAAGTTTAAAAATAAGACTGTAAGTAAAAATACTAATTAACAAGAATAAAAAAGCATTGGAAATGCAAAAGGATATAGGGATGGTATGCCAAAAAGTATACAAACAAGATAGCTATGAATGGCTACGCACATGGAAATAGAATTGCATCCAAAGTATAGCCCTATAGCTTTTTACAACTGTAATGATGGCGCGGAATGAAGATTGGAGAAAAGCTATAGGACTATACTTTGGATGCAATTCTATTTCCATGTGCCTAGCCATTCATAGCTATCTTGTTTGTATACTTTTTGGCATACCATCCCTATATCCTTTTGCATTTCCAATGCTTTTTTATTCTTTATATATATATATATATATATATATATATATATAGAGAGAGAGAGAGAGAGAGAGAGAGAGAGAGAGAGAGGATAATTATATTTTAAAAACAAGATATATGCCGCTCCCCATTTTGAGAGTACCAAAGTTAGGTAAATAATTGAATTCATTCAAAACGTATCGCAAAAACAAAAAAAAACTAATAAATAGCATCTACGTAAATCGCGATATATCCAAGTAGTCGTGCGAGATGGTCCATTGGTAGTGGTTTAGCCTTCTTACCATGAGGTCCTGATTTAGAATCTCGCTAGATTCAGCCACTCTGATGAGTTGTAGAAGATGAAACACGTGTCAATATTTTTAAAACAATATACATGCCGCTTGATATTTGGAAATACCAAATTGGTGAAAGGGAAAATTATTCCCAACTCGGATTTACGTAAAAATGACTTTCATCTAAATAATTGAATTCATTTAAAACATATCGCAAAAAAAAAAAATAAATAAATACCATCTACGTAAATCGAGGTATATCCAAGCAGTTGTACGAGATGGTCCAGGGATTGAGGTTGGATCGATTGGTTTCCTACATGTAAATCCAATGAAACTCGCGTGATTATTGAATGCTCAGCGTATAATAAACAGGCAATAATATATATATATATATATATATATATATATATAATTATTTACAATACGAGGAGGCGTGCAATAAGTAATGCCCCTGATCCACTTCCGACAGTAGTAGAGCAACGAAACTTGGCACAGTTATTAGTCTTTCTCTACATAGGAACCACCTAGAGTTATGCATTTCTCCCATCGTTAGCTGCAGCTCTGGATACCGTTTTGTAGAACACCCCAGGTAGGTCCTCCAACCATGACGTGGCTTCAGAAATCAAGGCTGCATCATCTGGGAAACGCTTTCCTTACAAAAACAACTTCATGGCTGGAATGAGGTGAAAGTCAGAGGGTGCAAGGTCAGGGGAGTAGGGAGGATGGGGAAGGATTTCATAACCACACGCCCGTGCTTCTGATCTGGCGACATGCGAGTTGTGGACCGGAGCGTTGTCCTGCAGGAGGAGGGTACCTTTGCTGATCTTGCCCCGCTTCTTGATTTTGATAGCTTCCCTTAGTTTCCTCAAAAGTGAAGCATAATAGGCTCCTGTAATTGTGGTACCATTTGCCAGGAAATCTGTGATCACTACTCTGTCCTGGTCTCAGAAGACTGTGAGCATGACTTTGCCAGCGGAGGGCTGCACCCTTGCCTTCTTTGGAGGTGGTGAGTCCAAGTGCTTCCACTGCATTGACTGGGCTTTGGTCTCTGGATCATAGTGATGGGCCCAGATTTCATTCTGTGTAATCAGACTTTTAAAACACTTTGACTCATCTTTTTGGCACATCTCCAAATTCATCCTCGAGCACTGGACGCGTTCTCGCTTCTGGAATGGTGTGTGAGCAACCTGGGAATCCATCTGGCATAATGAAATAGATAAGCCCCATAATTTATTATATCATACCTGTTCACACTGAAACACTTATCACAATATTCTCTGGATCTATATTAAAAAGTCCTTGTTAAACTTTGTGACATATTTCCATTCTATGGAGATCAGGTGCGAACGAACATCCCATAATTTTATTATACAATATTTCTTCAAACTCAAACATAATTATCAAAGTATACTTACGCAAATAGATATGAAAAGTCTTTATTAAAATTTGTTCCTATTTCCATTCTATGGAGGCCAGGCGCGAACGCAGACTCCACAATTTTATCATACCATCTCTATTTAAGTTAAAACATACTTAGCAAAGTATTCTTATGTACATCTATATCAAAAACACTTGTAAACTTTTATTTTTAATTTTTAATTTTTTTATTTCCATACTTTGTGGACCAGGCGCGAACGCAGACCCCACAATTTTAATGAATCACCGTTCTGCCAGATCAAACATACCCATTCCTGTGTCTCGATAGATCTTCTATCATTATATGTAATCAGTTTTTTTTGTAAATAGTCAACCATATAGGAGCCTATTCGTGATCAGACACACACACACACACACGCACTGTCACACACACACACACACACACACATTCAGCTTTATATTATAGATATATATCCGGTTGCCTGGTAGATAAAGTATTTTGTACAAATCAGTGTTTACTTACACTCTTCAAGAGAATGGGGACTATTATGGATACTACCTTAGTGCGGGCGACACTCAAAATACAATTGTGAATTACTTAGGATTTTATTAACAAATATATTGCTTTTATCGTCAGCTCATAAATTCTTTATCAATTTCAATATCATTGAATTATTTGGTAATAACAAACACAGCAAAAAAAAATGAACAAATTTCTATATCGAATTGATAACAAATTTATGCGTGCACCAATGATATGAATCTAAATACCGTTTCGAATCATTTGAATAATCTTCCGATTAGGGCTGGTAACGTGATCCTTTAAATCCGATCCATAAGTAAAAAGAGAGGTGTTAGTCTAGCTGCACCGAAACCCGAGGTCCTGGATATGACCTTAAACTATATCCGATGGTAAGGCCGCAGCTTGTGGGCTTTGGGGAGTGCGGAGCCACCCTTTAATTGCTATTGCTCCCAGGTCCAATCTGACTCGGAGTGGTAGTACCTGTTAGGGTCACAATTATGGGTTTAATTAAAACCAACTTGAAAAAACAAATACATTCTATTAAAAAAAAATCTGCAAAATCACTGGATTCGGCATTAAATAACCTGAAAAGGGTTGATATGCCCTAAGACAAAGACAACCAACCAACCGACCAAGCGAAACCAGATCAGTGGATGACGATAAAAACCTCCATTTTTTTTTTTTTTTTTTTTTTTTGAGGTGCGTGATTCTTCTGCTGCTTCTTTATATTTAAAAAAATTGAGTTCAGTGGAGCTGCGGTCAAGTGTTTATATAGATCGACATTTGAGATAGTGTTTACAGAACACGTTTCCTGTTAGCGTAGTGTTTAGAGTTGACGATTATCCACAATATACTTGAAGGTTCCATATTTGGCTCGAAAGAGCTGCTAATCTAGCCGCATAGACGAGCTGTGCTACAGCGAAACAGTCGGGCTATAGACGATGATATATGTTCAATTTTTCAGAAAGGACAATGTTGTCTGCGGATGACTATATATATATATATATGTATGTGTATGTGTGTGTGCGTGCGTGCGCGCGCGTTCCTCTTTAAATGTGTCTCTATATTAACAGCCGTGAGCCGTGTTATGCTGAACTGTGCTCGAACTACATTCATTAATTTTTGTTTATTTTTTAAATAAATAAAGCTTACTTCCGTTTTCAAACGGAAGTCAACTTTATTTATGTCGGTTTGGGGACATCATGAAAAATAAAACTAAATATAAATTATATGAACCAACTAGATCAATCCTATTACTAAAAACGATTAATACCGTCAAGCTTATTATTAAAACAAGTTTTCTCTAATGTAATATTTAAATTAAGCAACCACTCCAGTGTAGATTTCCGTGGAATATGCAAATTTAATTGGAAATCATGGGGAAATAAACACGAATAAAATTCGTATGCAGTATCAAAATGTATTTGTGAAACGTTCTACCTTTTTATATATTAATCAAATTGTGAACAAACAAACAAGCAAACAAACACGAATATGGCTTTATTGTCATAGGTATTGGGTAGAACATAATGATCCATAGAGAATTGGCTCCAAAATAATAAATACGAAATATGCACAATGTAAAATATACTACGACCGTCGCGTTTTTATATATGCACCTTCTATTGAGTTTGTAGTTAGCCAATCAGATTCCTAGTTTCCACCGCTACATTCCTAATCAGCCAATGGGTAGGCACTTACAGAAAAAGGTCCAGTTGACCTTGGGTTCACCCCCTTCCTTTGTGTGTACTTTTTTAGTGGGAAGCGTAGATATCTAGTGATTTGACCTATTTTAACCCTAGGTGTGTGTTTTTTTTTATTATGTTAAGTTGTATATATATATATATATATATATATATATATATATATATATGTATATATATATATGATAATTTATGTATATGTATGTTTATTTTATATAATTATGTTCTATTGTTATTGTTGATTTTAAAATTATTTTGTATCGATATCCTAGAGTAAAGAAATCATTACGGCGGAGACGTACTGCCAACAAATAGATGAAATGCATCAGAAACTTCGACAACCACACCAAGTAGAGTCAACAGAAAAAGTCCAATTCTCCTCCACGAGAATGCCTGACCGCACGTTAGTAAACCGACCCTGTAGATGTTAACTGAATTGGGCTGCGAAACTCAGCCTCATCCACCATATTCTCTAGACTTTTCACCTATCGATTACCACTTTTTCAAGCATCTAGATAACTTTCTGCGTAAGAAATGCTTCAAAACCCTAAGCGATATCAAAAACGCCTTCAGCGACTTCATTGCCACCAGCTCACAAAATTGTTAGGTTAATAGCATTAATGCACTTGTTTTGTGTTGGCAAAAGTTTGTCGATTCTGATCGTGTTTATTTCGATCAATAAATGTTTGTTTGAGCCAAGATATTTTCATTTGCATTTGAAAGTTAAAAACGGAAATAACTTTCTTTTAAACCTAATATATATATATATATATATATATATATATATATATATATATATATATATATATATATATATATATATACTTATTAGTAGTACTCCAAATTTTACTGGGTTTATGATAATTTTGTAGCTTATATATATATATATATATATATATATATATATATATATATATATATATATATATTTATATATATACATATATATATTCGCATATATATGTGTGTATGTATATATATATGTATATATATATAATAATTATTATAGTAAATAATTCTATATATGCATTTATGTATACATGTATATACACATATCTGTATATATATATATATATATATATATATATATATATATATATATATATAACACTCTTTCTAACCCTCCCTGAGTATTTTTTGTGTTTATATTATTGATGCATTCTACATAATCTACTTACGAAAGAAACTTTGTGTTTCCCTGGAGCACTAACCTTTATCTTTAATAATTTGATTGAATTAAAAAATATAGAAATTTTTTTTTCAGGTTCGATTTGATCGGAATGTAATTATAATTCGATTTTGTTATTTTGTGTATTTTAAAGCATTTTATTTGATGCATTTACTTTTTTTTCTTTGAGGGGCCAACTTGCATGTGAATAATTGTTCAGCTAACATCAAAGAGTTTTGTATCAAAAAACATAAATAAAATCTATTTGTTCGAATTTTAAATAATTTGACTGCAGTAACGTAGGTTTAAAACAGCAGATGCCACATACAAATTCGAAAGATCTAACCTAATAGCCACTATCTTCAGTATCGTTCACACACCATTATATACACATTCAGTTGTAATAATAAAATGTTGCATTGCATCCGACAATCAAACCATCACAATTGCCACATATCCAGATGAAGAAGTTCCTATTTATCTCTCTAAATATTAAGTCCTACCACCGCTACAAGTTGCTACTGGGAACAATTCTAAATTTTCCTACGCTATTAAGATTAGACCGATCGTACCTGCTTATCAGATACATAGACATACCATATATTAGATACATAGGCATTCTGATACATAATTAAAAACGCTCTCTCTACACATAGTATGCCGATTCTGATTGGATGAGCTCTGACCATTTTATTATTCTAGAATCCTATTCTCCTTACATTAACGACGGTAACTAACATAAAGTGTTATAAAATTATGTTTATTTTGGATACTTGTGTAATGGAAATAGGCTTAATATTAGGAATAGAGCATTCTTATATGTAGCAATGAAAATTATAAATGAAATGAATTAAATGGCTCTATTGGACACCTAGTGCGTATAGGAGCGGGTGAGAAAATAAGCAGCAGCAATAGGGTTGATGACTACGGAAAGTATTAGAAACAGCAGCCGTTTAGCGACATGCAAATTAAGCAAGTGTGAACGCGGTGACGTCTCGGGAAGAAAAGGGGAGAAAACGTAAAACAAAAAATGACAGCACGTGGCGGAAAAAAAGAAAATCAAATTGCGTTCGACGGAAGACAGACGAGTTAAGTCGAGCGCGAGAAAGCGCTGGTTAAAACTGCGTGAAGTGGCGGGGAGAGAGACTTTAAAAAGTACATGATTAATGTCAGGTCGTTATAGAGCACATATCTGCACGAAAAGACTTTTGAAAGATAATGAAATGCGTTATTGTTTCAAGAACCACGAATAAATGCATTTTCATTTGCACTTAAAAAATACTGAATCAATTCTTATTGACTTCTTATTTTGTCTGTTCCTTTGCGACGGTACCAGGCAACGTGTGGGTTCGAGTTGTAATGTAACGGCATTATTTACGTGTAACTTTACGTTACATTAAGAGCTATTTCATATTTATATATATAAATAAATATATATAAATAAATAAATATATATATTTATATATATATATGAATATATATATAAATATATATATATAAATATATAATGTACATATAAATATATATAAAGATATAAATATATAATGTATATAATATATGTATGTGAATGTATGTAGGTATATATGCATAAATACGTAAATGAATAATTACGTAACAAAATAAAAAAAGAAAGAAGTGATCATATTAAGAAATTCCGAAATAAAAATGATGTACGCATAAAAATACAAAACGAAAAGATTATTGAATAAAAAGAAAAAAAGAAAGTGTTAAAAACGAATAAAAACATAAAATAATTAAGAAAAAGAGATGAAAACAGCTAAAAAAAAATGGTGGACATTTTGCGGGTTATCTCTTCGTCTGAAACGCATGTCAAACAGCTAGAGGGAGAGCCAAGTCTAACTGTTTGGCGAAGTGCTTGGCGACGGGTCAAATAGGCGACGTTCATCCTGAATTGTACTGCTGCAATGTTTGTCTCGAACAGGATATTACTCCGGACAAGGGAAGCAGAAGTAACTGACCCGACCACGAATGATCACAGTTGTGATCACGGCCAAAATATTTCATGAGTGTCCAGAGAATGCGAGCAAAGAAAAGAGTGAATGAGAGAATGGGACGGAAAAATAATGTCTTGAAAGCCCGCCCTCTCTCTCTCTCTCTCTCTCTCTCTCTCTCTCTCTCTCTCTCTCGCTCCCTCTCTCGCTCCCTCTCTTGTATTCTCTATATTTCTTAAATATAAATCTAATATATACAAGTAAAGATACCTTTCTTAAATATATATCTATGCAAGTAAGTCGGTCGGACAAAGACCGAATTAAGAATGCATCTGGTAAGTCGATACTTGATTCTAACTATCCTTTCATTTTCTTTTCCACAATAGTATTTTAACGCATATAATTTAGTTTAAACATTTTTTCTTCCAGCTAAATGAAGAAGTAAAATAGCAAACAACTGTGTGGATATATAAATTTCATTCGTCATGAAATAAGATATATGTATATATATATATATATATATATATATATATATATATATATATATATATATATATATATATAACATCTCAACTAAGCCAACACGTAAAATAGTAATGAATAACAAAGGAAATAAGCTTCTCTGCAAATAGTGAGAAACAATCATACTTATTTGACAAAAGCCTTACTTCACGTTGTTAAAAACAATACACCTATCTTTCTTTATTTTCCTTTGTATGCACAGGATGTCCCAGAAGACGCACATCATCTGAGTTTTCATAAACATACAAATAAAATCTATTTTCTTGTTCATCAGCTAAACGGGTGGAAGATTCTAGTGCACAACAGATTTGAGATTTTCAAATAGAAAAAGTTAAGGTGGCCACTCCATGTAGATCAGTGTATGGTGTGCAACTTCTGAAACTATATATATATATATATATATATATATATATATATATATATATATATATATATATATATATGAAAAAATATAAGTACGAAAAATATATAAACGTTTATATCTTTTCTGTATTCATTTCGTATCTGTTGACGTGTAGGAATACAAAACGTCTTTAAAAAAACGAAAATGTTTCTTTCAAAAGTACATATCTTCGACCTACCATTCGGTCTTCCTCAGTGCCAATGATATATATATATATATATATATATATATATATGTGTGTGTGTGTGTGTGTGTGTGTGTGTGTGTGTGTGGAAACATATTCTCAATCGTATTTCACCTTTTATTTATACCAATCCTTAATTTATGAAGCTCAATGTAATTACAGAGCATATAAAAAATAAAGTCTATATTCCAACTTTCATGATGTTGAACATATTACAATTTTTTTCCTTTAATTTAGGTGACATTCACAATTCTTGGCAGCACCTGTTTTGTAGTACAAAACCATTAATTTAATTATTATATCAATCAGTGAATATATTCTGCTCTTAATCTTCAGAAGAAATTTATCAATTCATTAAAAGAAAAGAAAATATATATGTGCATGACTGCAAAATCTCAAAATTGGAATTACCTTTTTTTCTCTTAATACGTTATTTTCTTCTATTACGCCATTTTGAATTTGCTATTTTTTCTGAAGAGTTAAGGACAGAATGTTTTTTAATTGTATTTTACTGCAAACAAGGTATAGTGCCACTTTGATTAAGGGGATACTATCTGGGGACATATAGAAGGAGTTTAGAAGCAAGATAACTTTACATTTCTGCAGGTCAGTACAGTGGGGGTAAACAGAGATCCGGAAGTGAATTCCAAAGTTATCAGTTCTGGGGAAGAAACTATTAAAGTAGAAGTCTTTCTGGCATCTTGTGATCTCTCCTGTGTAAGGGTTGGATGTTGCTGATTGTCAGGTTTGTCGGAGGTATTTAGGCCGAGGAGGTACAAAGGCTTCTAGTTTGTCGGAGCATCTGCCATTAAAATACCTGTAAAACAGACAGAGGAATGCAACATTTCGGCGATGCGACAGAGGTTGAAGCCTAGCTGACATTTCAGGACCAATTAGGTTAGCAACTCTGATTTGAACACTGCCCAGGAGTGAGAGACTAGTATTAGATGCACCAACCGAAATCTGAAACAATACTTCATACATAGACGAATGGTGGCCTTGTAGATGTACAGGATACGTGTAGGCGTAGGTAACATTCAAGCAGCACCCTTGGCAATGCCCTCGATGTATATATTCCAATTATTGATTGGTATAATAATTTAATGATTTTGTGCTAAAAAAACAGGTGCTTCCAAAAATTGTGAATGTCAACGTACTTAAAGGAATGAATTGTAAGGGTTTCAACATCATGAAATTTGTAATATAGATATTTGTCATTTATTTGAGATATATATATATATATAGCGTAATGGTAAGAGGCCTCCACTATCATTTGCGTGGTTTGCCCATCTAGCTGCACTGATGAACTGTGGTACAGCGAAACAATACTGTATGTGGATGCCTATATATATATATATATATATATATATATATATATATATATATATATATATATATATATAACAATAGAAAACAAACAAATAAATAAATTAAATAAACATGAATATACATAAACGATCACACATATATGTATATATATATATATATGTGTGCATGTGTGTGTACACATCACATAGGTATATTCATATATATATATATATATATATATTAAAAAAAGGAGGGAAAAGATCTACCTTAAACCACTAACCTAGTTCTAAAACAGATCCTTTGTTCGATAAAATGCATGCCCATTGGCTGATAGGAGGGGGCGCGGTGGATACTAGAAAGTTGATTGGCTAACTAGAAATCCTCAACATATATAAAAACAAGAAGCAACCACAAAATTCGCGCATAAGCCTGACGAATCCTACAGTGGATTAAACGCAGAATATTCAGTGTAGCTTAATCGCCATATATATTTTATAAATTACTAACTAGCTCTACCTACGTATTGAGCACTTTTGAAGTAAATACTTAAAGTTTACGCATAAATCTATACTTTCGTATATTAAATTTGTGTGAGTAAATGAAGTAGTTATATATATATATATATATATATATATATATATATATATATATATATATATATATATATATATATATATATATATAAACTTGGTGAGTTAGAAGAAGGGAGTAAATTCAACTCTATAAGAATAGACTTGTCGGGATAATACAAAGCTCAACAAATTAGTTTAGAGTACACTGTTAGTGTCTCATGTATGTATATATTATATACATGTGTGCACGCGTGCGCGCGAGTGCCCCATTATGCGCGCGCGTGTGTGTGTCTTGTAACCACGAGGGAAACAGTTGTAACGTTGTTATTATTTTTAAAATGCATCAAACGTTATATTTTTGCATTCGCCAAGAAATGCTAATTTCGACAAAAAAAAAAGCATTCAGGCGAGAGAAAAACATTTATTACGTTTGTTTCGACGCACAAGTCTCCGACACGTACTTTCAGCCCGACATCGCACTTGTTATCGTACTTGTCAAATATACCTTTCAAATTGCCACGTGTCTTTTTCTTCCTTACGAGTAGTTTCCAGCCAAAATTCAATTTTGATGCATCAATGTGTTTCATTCCGCGATCTCACGCTCACATAAACGCCTTAACTGGGCACGTTAGTCGTCAGTATTCGCATGTGTCCTAACTTGATCAGTCAGTGATTGTGCCAGCGACTACGTTATACACAAAATGAAAACACTTGCAAGGAAACTCTGTCAGGAGTACTTCCGCTTGACGCTAGGGACACAGAGAAGACATCGGCAACTATTAAAGAAAAAAAAACAAGTTCATATTGTGAATGTCTTACAAAGTAAATCAGATATTGGAACTTAGTATGGCACCTTGTACTTAGTTTCAAGGTAAGAAGAAAGTTGACCTTGGGTTTACTCTCGACAGTTTAGTTACTCTCCCTTCCCTGATTTTCTATTGCAGTCCTCATATTCCATGAAATATTTTTCTGGCAAAGGAGAAAGAATCTATTCATCTAATCCTTATAGTTCGCGATTTGTTGATTTTAGTAATATTTATTTATTTATTGGTTGTATTTATTTATTTGATTTATTGGCCTTGGAGTAACATTTATTTATTCTTCAACTCTTTACATAAAGTGGCTTCATACCTTGTCTGGAGTTATTTCCATTAAAAATCAATATACGTATGTTTTTAACGTATTGACTGTAACCTTTCTTTGTGCTGGAGCGAAGCAGATCGATCATTGTTGGTGAAACATTTTATTATCAATCATCGATTGGTAATAAAATATTTGACACTGGGTCAAATATTGGTTTTCGTCCAGCGATCAAACGATGCTTAGAGATTTTAGCAACGCCCAATAAGATGAAAAAGATGACATGCGCATGCGTAGTAGTGTCTCTTTTATCTCACGATTCAGGCGCCATTTTAATGATTCTTGTCGCCATTTCATTGTCTTACTGTTTTTATAGTCGCAACCTAAATACACAGTGTTTTCCTCGTAATAAGACTAATCTAAAAAAATAAATTTAAAAAAAGTCAAATATATTTTACCAGGGAGATTATACCGCTTAAAAGACCCAAAGCCAACTGGGGGGTAAGGGCTAATGAGTGCCAAGCGGCCGGTGAATCAACACTGTGATAATCGGTACTAATGGAATTGGAGTAACGTTTGATTATTTAAAAGTACGTCTCACTAAATATTTGTTTATATTAAACTTGAAGAAGAGCTACGTCATATCAGCTGGGAAGCAGCTCCGCGGCATAATGTTCCACAAACAGGCAGTTTTGGGGAAAGAAACATTGATCGTAAAATCTTCGTTTAGTTTTACGTATGTATGACAGATCAACGAACATTCTTTCACCAACTATGATGTCATTATTGTCTAGAATAGTAATCGCCGAACGGTGGTCCATAGACCACTGTTTGTCTCTAGAGATCTCTTCATGTTTTGCAAAGAAAAAATGGGGTCTTAAGCCAACCCTTGTAGTATTATATTGACGTGTGGGGCAACGCCAGATAATCCTGATCGATAATTATTAGTAATACTGTTAAATGTTATGTAGAGGAAAATGCACTATATGTCTTCAGATAAAATGTTTTAATAAAATATTTATGTTGCAAATGAAAAGGTATGTTACTTTCCGTAACTAACGCAAACAGGAATGCTAGCTATCAAGTTGACAAGAAAGTTCTTGCGGTTTCTTGCTTTTAAATTCCGATGA
This sequence comes from Euprymna scolopes, assembly GCF_053919585.1. Taxonomy (NCBI): domain Eukaryota; kingdom Metazoa; phylum Mollusca; class Cephalopoda; order Sepiida; family Sepiolidae; genus Euprymna; species Euprymna scolopes. The sequence goes on from NC_136518.1 coordinate 69,962,107, forward strand.
CCATATTTCGATTCAATGAAAAATTTATTGGTCGAAATAAATACAAGAAGTAACACACTTTTGCCAACGCAAAAAAAAAGTGCAATTTTGCCAAATAAAGTAAAAAGTTCGCATTCTGGTCGCGATGAAGTCGCTGCAGCTGTTTTTTTATATATATATATATATATTACTTAGGTTTTTGAAGTATTCTCACGCAGAAAGTTTTCGAGCTGCTTGAAAA
>NC_136518.1:69964826-70057326 GCF_053919585.1 Euprymna scolopes
TGAATTCTTGGTGATGGAACACGGCCGTGTGAAGAATAAACCAACAAGTGTTTTTGTAAAGCTCGTCTTGTGTCTTATATTTCTTATACAAAGGTAAAGTCCAATTGTATTATATATTTGTGTTATATGTATTTACATACACGTCTCAACATCACAATGTCCGAACTGTCTGAACACTATATCCCTTCACTCTAAGAGCTCTCCTTTTCTTCTATTCTACACAAGAAAAGAATGAACAGTTGTAAAATAAATATAAGAATCTCTCCTAAAATGAACAATCTCTCAAAGTCTCTCTACAACAACATCCCTCTCTAGAACTCTATCTCTCTCTCTGAGTCCTACAACATGCCTCACTTTAATAAGACTCTTTCAAAGAAATTCTCTCTTAATAAAAACCAATATGCAACATGAATATATTGAACTATCTTTCTTTGTGACGTCAAAAACTTGCTCAAACATGTGCTCTCCTCACGTGAATTTACATACTCATATGTCCAACATGTTTTTGGAAAAACAAAGACATTTCTTAATTTACATTGTCCAATATATGACCTAACTAGTGACATCGTTATTTAGTTATTTCTAAACACAATGGTCAAGTCACTAAATTCTTGAGATTGCATCATGTATTCACTTTTAACTTTTGAATATTGGGTTCGATTCTAGCCTTTTCCTTTTAATAAATATTATTTACATCTTTCTTTAATTATGCGGTATATCCCCTTCCAAATATAATAAAACCAGACCAAAGGTGAACCAGGTATGTTTCTCCAATTGGTCCAATGTTGACCCGGTCCCAAAATAGAACTGTGTCCGTCCCTTTTTGTTGTAAATGTTTTATGTCTGTTGTAGGACTGTATCTATGAAATATCGACGTGTACAGACACAAAAACACTAGACGATCATAGATACACTTATACATGCGTACACGTTGCATACATACACTAGACATGTGAACATTTATATATATATATATATATATATATATATATATATATATATATATATATATATATATAAAGCTGTTATACACACTCGTTTACATAATCCCCCTCTCTCGAGAATATATCTTATTGGGCATTTTAATTATTAATGAACAAGAAAGCCTGATCAATCTTTCTTGCGACCTCAGTCTCAAAATGTAAATTCAACTCATTCTTACAAAGATCTCATTTCCGTCTCCCTATGAATGATTAATGCATGTATCTCCATGAAAGAGCAATAGAAATTTACATTTGACTTCCAAAATATTTATGCATAAAAACAATTTCCAGTCACAGAACTTAAAGTTGATCTCAATTTGAAATAATCACGTTTGAGCTGAATATTCATAAAGTGATGCTTAAAAGAAACAAGAATAAATATTACTATAAAATCCATATTTTCTAGATTTATTGAAATAACTACACGCTAATATCGTTAGACTTAATGTGTGTTTTTGTATATATTAACAAAGGCATTTTCCGAATAACGGTATTATTATATTCTAGTTGGTCATATGGAAATTCCATAGCGGCATCTTTCATATGCAATGTATTGTTGCTGGGAATTCTGTCGATATTCAACGTAAATGGTGACCCCGAGATATTATTCTAGCCTTTTTGTTAAACCTGTAGAAGTATTTAGTAGCCTGGTTAATGTAGTATCAATATATATCTGGTTATTACCGTTTATCTCCAATATCCTTATAGGAGTCTGTAACATATTCCCATTTTATGGACGCCCGGCGCGAACGGAGACCCCATGATAATATTATACCACCTTTAGGCAGAACAGGTGCTACCTTTGGATCCTAGCCAAAAAACAAACAAGGTATATTTCAATTTAACGTACGGCCCAAAAGCGACATCATTGATTATTTTTCATTTTATTAATTTTATTTTTTTTTTTTCATTGCTTCTTCGTTGATCGGGAGATCTTATTTATTAAAACGTAGGATTAAAAATTGATAACATACTACGCACATAAAATTAACATATCTATATACTAATTTAATTTTCGTAATATATTATCACCTTCTATTTTCCTTTTTAATAAATAGGTTCTCTTGATCGAATAATGTATAATCTAGAAACCGTAACACACGTACCACGTTAAAGTTACTACGGTATTATTATAAAATATTTAGATAGCTATGTGTACATTTCGTTTAATAGAAGGTATAATTCCTGTTTGTTCTTTTTCTTGCGATCCAGCATTTTCGATTTGGCGGATCAATGTTCAAACGTTCTGTCCGAGTGTAAAAAAGAAAATTCGCCATAACCGCGAACGTTTTACACTCCTCTGAGTCGTCTTCAGGTGTGTGATTAATTTAAAAATTGCGTTTAGTAAATTTATATTTTAAAAACGTCAGTTATAATCGTTTTAAAGCACTTAGGCGTACTCTCTTCCTTATATTGACCCTGATTTATGGTCGGTTTGTTTAAATGTCTTATAGGGAAAATTATCTCCAAAAACAATTCATATATCAGCATGACAAGGACACATATTTCTGCTAGCTTACATTCCATCTGTCTTCCCCCAGTAGCTCCATCTACCAACATCTACTAGCACAGGATACCTCTCAAAATGAATTCAGAAATACATTAATAATATATACCGCCATTTTAGCCGTCTCACATTGTAACCTGCGCCTACTCATTCGCATAAACAAACCGTTCCTGGCTATTGCGAATTTCTTTTTACACTCGAACAGAACGTTTGAACATTGGCCCGCCAAATGAAAATGATGAATCTAAAATTACACAAGCATTAAATTATTCCTGCTGTTCAACGCTACATGCATATTTATATATATTGTTCTATTATATATGCATCCTGGTTTCAGGTAGTTGCTTGTCTAGCCGCACTGATGAGCTGTGAAACAACGAAACAGTACTTTATTTGGATGAGTATAATTCTCCCTATCTTGGGTTGAGCATATTGGGAAGTTTTGGGGGTTTTTTTTTTACACAGTGATCACCACTTATCAAGGCCCGGAAGCCACTCATGGATAAGGGTTATTGCAAGTACATTACGTTAGTGTGGAGATTTGATGAAGTGTTTACTTAAGGGGGCGGTTCATTAGGAATTTGTTAACGTTGGACTTGAAGACCTCCAAGTTGTAGTCAGGTGGGAAGCAGGCAGACGGAACAGAGTTCCACAAGCGTGCAGTTCTAAGAAAGAAGCTTTGTTCATGGAATCCGCGTTTTGATTTAGGCACAGATATAGAGTGGGGGAAATTTTTCACAGTGGATTCAGCTAGACGGTTGTTTTTCGTGAAAGATTGGCGAGGGGAGACCAGAGATTGGAGTTTAGACGAGCACCTGCCATGGAAATAACGATAAAACAAGGATAGGCTCGCAACGTCTCTTCTGTGGGAGAGAGGTTGCAGGGTAGAGAAAAGGGCATCCCCCACTAAGCCACGAAGTCTATTTTGTACTCTGTCAAGGCAGGATAGGCTGTTTTTTAGCAGCTCCTGCCCAGATATGGCAACAGTATTCCATCCTTGGACGTACTTGGCTTTTATATAGATAGAGAATTGCATCAGAAGTGAGATATCTCTGGAGCGGTAGAAGGATCCCACCATCTTTCCAGCGACCTTGGCAACAGACTTGATGTACGTGTTCCATTTCAGATCAGGAGTAAAGGTCAAACCCAGAAGCTTGTCAAAACACGGGGCCTCACCCAGACGAGAGCCATCCATCACAATTGATGCCAGATGGGGATCAGAGCGTTGATGATGTAAGGATAGGAGTTTGGTTTTAGATGCATTAAAGGTAACCAGCCACATCTTCCCCCACTGAACCACACGCTCGAGATCAGAGGAGAGAGAATCAGAGAGAACTTTGTCGTTTACAGCCTTTCATGTGTTGCTGTAGATGGTCGTGTAATCAGCATAGATGTCAACGAATGATTTTAGTATGTGTTTAGGGAGGTCATTGATGTAGATCAGGAAGAGAGTTGGGCCCAGGATTGACCCCTGAGGGACTCCAGCATTTATATTGCAGGCCTCCGATTTTTATCCATCTACCACTACTCTTGTGAGAATATCGGAGAGAAATGATTTAATGATTGAGAAAACATTTCCAGTTATACCGTAGCTGGAAATCTTGTGAAGTAGTCCCTTATGCCATACCTTGTCGAAGGCCTTTGATATGTCAAAAGCAATTGCCCTAGAAAGGAAGCCTTTGTCAAGAGATTCACTAATCCTGTGGGATATAACCGTCAGCACATCTGCGGTAGATCTTGCAGAGCGGAAACCATATTGTGTGTCACTAAGCAGGTTATTCCTGCTGAGGTGGTTGACTATTTCTCTATTTAATATGGATTCCAGCAACTTACTCATAACACACAGGAGACTTATTGGTCTGTACTGAGAGGGAGATGACTTATCACCTGAATTCTTAAATACAGGGCAAACTGATGAGGTCTTCCAGGGAGTCAGAAAGCACTTCTCCTTAAGGCAGCGCTTAAATAGTTTCGTAAGTATGGGAGCAAGTTCTAGTTGAAGCTTTTTTAACACTATAATTGGGATGCCATCAGGGCCAGTTGCTTTACTGGAATCTAGGTTCTTGATTAGCTTGGCGACCTCATGCACGGATATTTGTATGTTACCTAGCGTGTTCTGTGTTATAGGAGGAAATATGGTGAGTTGATGACCTACGTCGCATAGGGTAGAATTAGCTGCAAAGTTCTTTGCAAATAGTTTGGCCTTGTCTGACGCTGACGAGATGACCTCTGGTCCATTGATAATAGTTGGGATAGAACGCACACTTCTGTTCAAGATCCTATTTGTTATTTGCCAAAACTGGTGGGAACCAAGCCGCTGATCAGCTACCTTGGATTTAACAGACTGGGCATATAGCTCTCTTGCATTTTTTATTACTCTTTTACAGTGGTTGCTGGCAGACCTGAAAGCAGCTTTAGTCTCAGTGCATCTATTACGTTGGTAGCTATGGAAAAAGTGATTTCTGTGCGCGATAGCAGCAGCACATGCTGTGATATACAACTTACCGTTAGCATATTAACCGATGCTCTTTGTGTAAACAAATTGAGCTTGTGTATTTGGACAATGTGAAAACATTGTTAATTTAATTTTCTCTCTCTCTCTCTCTCTCTCTATATATATATATATATATATATATATATATATATACAGAGAGAGAGAGAGAGAGAGAGAGAGAGAGAGAGAGAAGGGAGAGTTATCATCGAATAATATGCACAAATTTTTTTACGATTCCGATATCTAAAATTTTCAGATTTTTCTGAGACCCCGTTTCAGATTCCGATAAATCGTCTCAACACTACTATGTATATATATATATATATATATATATATATATATATATATACACACAATTAATAATAGATATATGTACAAGCATACATACACACGCACACACACACACACACACGCACACACACACACACACTGAGTCCCCGTTTCAGATTCCGATAAATCGTCCCAACACTACTATATATATATATATATATATATATACACACACACAATTAATAATAGATATATGTACACACATACATACACACGCACACACACACGCACACACACACACACACATATATATATATATATATATATATATATATATATATATATAAACTAATAACCAAATAAAGAACAACCTGAATAAAAATATGAAAATTAAAAACGATACTGCCCTTGGGGAAAGGGTTAGAGATCTCATAAGTAAAAACATAAAGTATGAACTAAAATGGTCCATTATAGGGAAAGCAAGAAAATACTATCCATCAAAATCAGGTAGGTGCGGCTTATGCATACTAGAATCTTATCACATTTTAATGACAAACGACAAATTACTGAACTCACGCAAAGAAATCATCCAAGGATGTCTGCATAAAAATAAGTTCCTGTTATCTAAACTTAATCCAGACTAAATAAAAATAGGCTTGATGCAAAGTATTCTATAAGATAAAAAAAAAACTAAGACTAGAGATAATGTAAAATTAAATTATAATTATAATAGATAAAGAGGAATACCCACAATAAATAAATGAATAATTATAATATAAGATAGAATTACAGAAACACCTAACTTGGTTTAATGTAGTATTTTAAATTCCTAGTGAACCTAGAGCTTATATAATTTTTAAATCCTTCCTTCGTCACATTATTTTTAGAAGTGATTTAGATCTAAAGGTTTTTTTAGACGTAAAAAAAGAAAGTTTTTATTGTTTTACTAAGTTTAATATAATCTCCCATTTTTTAAAACCGCAAATCCATGTTATTTTTGTCAGTTCCTTAACTCATTATTATAATCGTTAGCTTCATACTTCTCCAAATTACTCATTTATCACATTTTATTTTTTACATGTAAATATTATCAAGTTTTAACTAGACGTAAATAACGAAGTTTTTATTGTTTTACTAACTTTCACAGAATCACCCATTTTTTTTAAACCACAAATCCAGGTTTAATTGTACATAGTCTATCCTTGATCCTGAATCCAGGATTTGATTGATTTCTCATTCGTTTCTTGAACCCGCGAAATCTAAATAAAAGCTAAAATTAAATTAGAATATCTTTAAAAAGCGAGACTCATTTAAAATAGTGCCCCCCAAATAGGCTAAAAACTAAGTTATAGGAAGATGTTCTTGACTGTAAGGGTTGTACGAAACTAAAAAATAAGTATAAATATGAGCTCCATTTAATATGGAGGGAAAAAATAAACGTGTTCACAACGGATTGAAGAACTTGTTGGGAATAGTTGTAAGCGTCTCTGAGGAGTGACTGGATGGAAGATTTACAGTTCTATGGACGAGAGGTAATTGTCCATCCTTTCACGAAACAGCTGTAAGAGCTTAACGCCAAAAAAAGTGAATTTCTATTCATGTAGGTTGTGATTTTATTCAATTTACGTATATATATATATATATATATATATATATATATATATATATATATATATAAACATTTAAATTAGAGTATAAAAATTTTAAAAAAACTTCTATGCATCTGTTGATTACTTAAAATGCACAAAACACAAGTTAGCGCCCGTTTCATTGTTGCTTCCTATATTTGCATCACGAAGCGATTCAGTAAAGCTTTTTCTAAAGTATTTTAACTAATTATTAATGAAATAAATAATTTCCAGCAGAAAAGAAATTCTTTAGTAATACAACGCTATCTTGAGTGGTAATTTATGTGTAAATTCTCAGAAGAAAGCTAACGCTATGTCAACGTGTGATTTTATTACTATATATACAAAAAAATGAACAACTAATTAAAGAATTAACTAATACTGTAGATGTAGCTTTTGCAGGCTGGAAAGGTAAACACGTGTAGATTTTTCAAGATCTAATATCTTTTAGGGTTATACGAAAGATGGTAAGACTATTGTTTCAAAGGTAGTTTAAAAATATTTAAAAGTCATCCTATTGAAGAAAGCAACTTCAAATAGGAAATAATATATTTGTTTCAAATACAGGCATTCCTATGGATTTAGATCCTGCATCATTTTTGGGCAAATATTTATTTATATTAACTGGAACATATATATATATATATATATATATATATATATATATATATATATATATAAAATAATATAATATATATATGAACAAATGATTAATAAAACATGTTAAAAGACATCTTGAAAAAGAGTTAAAAACATATTTAATTTTAAAAAAGGAAGCACAAGATGAGTGGATAGTCCTTAATCCGCGGAGTTTCGAAGAAATACTCTCCTTCTCATCAGAGGGCAGGAATTAGCAAAATGCGGGATCGGATTTTGCATGTAAAAGTATTTAATGAAACCACAAGTAAGGCACAGATCTTACTTGGTTAAAAAAAAGGGTGAGGTAAGGGGAATAGGAGGTAAAAGAAAAATGATAAAAAGATTTCACATGAATGGATAGTCCGATACACACACGATACACTACACAGTTCAGATTATTTTTATATCATAGTAAACATAGAGAAACACATACATTCTTAAACAGAAACATATATATATATATAGTAATTTATAAAATATATATGGCGATTAAGCTACACTGAATGTTCGGCGTTTCATCCACTCTAGGATTCGTCAGGCTTATGCGCATAAGCCTGACGAATCCTAGAGTGGATGAAACGCCGAATATTCAGTGTAGCTTAATCGCCATATATATTTTATAAATTACTAACTAGCTCTACCTACGTATTGAGCACTTTTGAAGTAAATACTTAAAGTTTACGCATAAATCTATACTTTCGTATATTAATTTTATGTGAGTAAATGAAGTAGTTATATATATATATATATGTTTGTGTGTGTGAGTGCGTGTGTGTGTGTGTGTGTGTGTGTGTGTGTTTAACCTTGATATAAGGGTCTTCTCCTCCTTACATACAGGTTACACTATATATATATATATATATATATATATATATATATATATATTTATTATTCAATTTTCACCCCAAACAAGGCACAGTGCCACTTTGAAGTAGAAGGCTACTATCGGGGACATACATTGCAGAGGTATTATGAAAATAAATGAGTAGCAAGATTTCTATTCACATTACACTTGAATTTCTGCATATCAGTACAGGTGGGAAAGCAGAATCCCGGAAGGGAGTTCCAAAGTCTAGCAGTTCTGGGGAAAAAACTATTGGAATAGAAGGCCTTTTTACCCCTAAGGATCTCTACTGTGAAGGGGTAGGATTTAGCTGCTTGTCGGGTTTGTCGGGGTTATTCACGTCGAGGGGGTACAATTGCTTGTAGTTCGTCAGTGCATTCACCATTAAAGTACTTGTAGAACAGGCAAAGGGATGCAACGTTTCGTCGATGGGACAGAGGCTAAAGCTTAGATGACAGTTCAGGACCTATCAGGTTGGTGACTCTCTTTTGAATGCTGTCCTGGAGTAAGAGACAAGTAGCAGATGCACCAGCCCAAATGTGACAACAGTACTCCATACATGGGCGAATGGTGGCCTTATAGAGATACAAGATACTTTCAGGCGTAAGTAGTTTTCTAGCACGGTAGAGAGAGCCCACTTTCCTCGCAGCAGCCTTAGCAATGCTCTCAATGTATCTATTCCAGTTCATGTTTCCTGTAAACGTCTGGCCGAGGAGTTTAAAGGAAGTACTTTCAGGTAATGTGATTTTTTGCCATTGCTATTGGTGGTAGAGAAAGTTTATTGTAGTTATTGAAGGAGACAAGCTTAGTCTTGGCAGCATTGAGTGTGACCATCCATTTTTGTCCCCCTTCGACTACAGATTTGAGGTCATCCTCTAGTTTTTCTGCCATTTCCTTGGATATGTGTTCATTTGTTTCCCTCTCGTGCCTCTTATAGGGAGCGGATTCATCACAAATATACCCATCTCCGAAACAATTTTATCAGGGAGGTCATTTATGAATATCAGGAAAATAAAGGTCCATTTATATCGTATTATTTAGATGTACGACTGTCGAGGACATCCTGGATTTTTCTCTTACTTAAGAAGGATTTAATTACATTATGTATTCTTTCAGTGATACCATATGATCTAATTTTCCTTAGAAGACCATCGTGCGACACCTTGTCAAAAGCCTTATATATACATATATATATATTTATATATATATATATATATATTATATATATAGCCTTAGATATATATATATATATATACACACATATACATATATATATAGCCTTAGATATGTGTGTGTGTGTGTATATATATATATATATATATATATATATATATGTACAGTGAAATCCGGATATAAGAGTCTTCTTCTCTTGTCCTACAGCTTTCTTATATCCGGGTTACACTTATATCCGGGGTTCTTATATCCAGGTTTCGCTGTTCATAAACACAGGCTCTAATTTGGGACTAGAGAAAATCTTTATTGTATCTGATTTTCTTATATTCGGGTCTCTTATATCCCGGTTATACTGTATGTGTGTGTGTGTGTGCGTGTATGTGTTATCATTAATAAAAAAATGACATATTTAAAACATATAATTATCATAGTTGCAGGAGACAACCTTATAGTATAAGTCATAATGAGGAATTTGAAAATAAAATCAACATTTGATTGAGGAGTCAGGATTAAATTGAACACATAGAGGAACAAACGCTATATTCCTGGATAAAAAATATAAAAATTGAGGATGGAATCTTTATTTATAAAATGTTCGATAAAAGAAACTCCTTCCTCTTTAAAATTGTTTGTATTCCATAAAAAATAGCGTATGCCCTACCTCAAGCATATGTTTTACAGTAGCATTATATCCGAGTTTTTAAGAATAGCTCGTGTTTCCCTTAATTTGATAGATTTTATCCCCCTAGTATCTAGTTTAGTAATAACTATGATTAAACAAGATGGTGGAAAAAACAAAATCTTTTAAACAGTTAAATAAGACATTTACTCTGTATATGTTGCTTTTAATACATATCAAATAAACCAAAGCAGATTAATAGAAATACCCAGAACCACATTAGTAATGCATAATATATCTAAAAAAAAATAATATATATATAAACAATATATATATAGGATGATGTGTAAAAAAATGTATATATTTATATTATTTTTAATTTTATACATATTTATATATATATATATATATATATATATATATATATATATATATATATATATATATCATACGAGGGGCGTGTTTTATATATACACGCATCTATAAATATATATAGAAAGAGACTTGTGTTTACTATAAATTTTTTACACAAATATTACGCAAGTTTAAATTATGTAGAATATCTGCATGAATATAATTACACGTGATCGTTAACTAAAGATGATCCTCCCATAAGAAAACCGAAAAACTAATAGGGAATTAATTAAAACCAATATTTAAAAGAATATGCAAATTAGCGAGGTCTTTTGCAGATAAATGTATATTGTAGTTCCTTTTTGAATAAATAGAAAAAGGTGTTTTCATATGAATATCCATACACAAAAAGCAACAAATTTATATCAAAACATCGTAAATTCACTACTCGCACAGCAGTCGCCGATTAGCGTAATGGTTAGAAGCTTTGACTGTCGTACGGGCGGTCAGGTTTCGATCCTAGCTTCAGATAGTTGCCTGCCTAGCCTCACTGATGAGCTGTGATACAGGGAAACAGTTTTGTATGCGAATTACTATATATATATATATATATATATATATATATATAAAATGCATAAATAACAAAATAGTTTATTCAAAATTTCATGGTGGTGACCATCTTACAATTTATTCCTTTATTTCATTTGACACTTACAATTGTTGACATGTTGAAAGTATCTGTTTCGTAGCTCAAAACTAATCACTTAATTATCAGAGAGGCGGTAGCACTCTCTATATAGGGATGGCCCGTACACGCCTATATACGCCTACAAAACAAAAATATCCAAATCTCAACTAAAATCAACTTATAAGTTTCAAAAAGCACATATTCTTACAGAGAAGCGTCTTACGAATCTAGCGAGTGTCAGAACGTCGGTTAAAATGTCAAAAGAGAGCAAAAAAAAAGGGTACAAAAATGGCCAATTGTTCTTCTTTCTTCTTTCTTTTGAGACGATGTATCTCGATATACGAACGGTCTCTGACAACAGTTCAAGCATCAATCGACTGCTCTTTACACGGAGAAGTGCAGTGACCCATCGCTTTTTAGCTAACTCCATAATTAAATAAGATTACGTGTAATAACAAGTTTTAAACACTATATACCCAATGTAGACAGACCACTTCGAACACGGAACTTCTCTCAAAAGGGACAGCTCCAAATAATACACCGGATGCTGACAGACGTTCCAGTTTGCCAGTGGCCTATATTTCTTGGACGCTGAATATTTGAGGTGAACGTTAAGGTTTTTTCTTTAAACAGTAACCCACCAGTGTTAATGAAACCACGAAATCTTTATCTCAGTTGATCAAAATTGTTATAAGAGTAACCTATCAGCAAGTACGACGTCAAAAAACAATGTTATAAAAACAAATAATTCTTCAGATTTTGGACTGTAAAATATGTACAAAATGTCAATGCTGTGACCAGGATTCGAACCTAGGTTAGCACGGCCACAACGTGGGGTCCTAACCTCTAGACGATCACGGCTAACACTGCCGTCTGTCGCTCTTGGCAGAAAGACACATGACTACTGTCAAACTATTGAAAAATAAGGAGGAAACGAAATTCTCACGCATGCGCAAAAATACACTATAGCAACCATTGTTAAATGCAGCTGAATCTCTTCGCTCGCTAAGAAAATTAGATCAGACCAGTTCTTCTAAGAACTCACCAAACGCCAAAGGAAATAAGTTAAATTAACCGCAAAAGAAACTGCAAGAAAGTCATCTTCTAAGAACTCACTGGAAGCTGACCAAAAAGAATCAAAATCCAAGCCCTAGCCACAAAAATAACTAGATATTGTGGCTACTATACACAATCTACGAATAAAAACAAGTAAGTTTTCTAAAATAACTACAATAAATTAACCAAGTAACCTCACACTGTCACTGATTAGGACTTCATATAAAGATAACAACTACACTATTGGTGTATATACCGTTCCACACTTTAACTATTAGTGACGGGGCAGTATCTCAATTCTACGAGAGTTGTCTTGCTATAAGATAAGTGATATTATAGTAAGATACACATAAGTGTTATATGTTTACATTTAATAAAAAATGCCAAAGTCAGCACGTAGTAAAAAAGCTCAGAGAAATATAGACTATGAAAAAAACAAAGTCAAGGTATTATCTGAGCAAAAAGAATACTATCAGAAATATGCTGAAATAATAAAAATTAAGTATCATGCAAATCCTGAGGCAAAGAAGGCTGCCTCACGTGCTGACTCAAAAGCACGGTATAACAGGGATCCCGAGGGGAAAAACTGCCTCACGTGCTCTTTATAACAAAGAACCAGAAAAAAAGAAGGCTGCCTCACGTGCTGACTCAAAAGCACGGTATAACAGGGATTCTGAGGAGAAAAAAGCTGCCTCACGTGCTCTTTATAACAAAGAACCAGAAAAAAAGAAGGCTGCCTCACGTGCTGACTCAAAAGCACGGTATAACAGGGATTTTGAGGGAAAAAAGCTGCCTCACGTGCTCTTTATAACAAAGAACCAGAAAAAAAGAAGGCTGCCTCACGTGCTGACTCAAAAGCACGGTATAACAGGGATCCCAAGGGGAAAAAAGCTGCCTCATGCACAAACTATTATAAAAAGACCTAAATCCCAGCAGGAAGCGACCTGCTACTAATGGAGGCGGCAATGAGCCGCCTCCTAAAAAATACAATACTATCATGAATGTAAGTTTAAAAATAAGACTGTAAGTAAAAATACTAATTAACAAGAATAAAAAAGCATTGGAAATGCAAAAGGATATAGGGATGGTATGCCAAAAAGAATACAAACAAGATAGCTATGAATGGCTAGGCACATGGAAATAGAATTGCATCCAAAGTATAGCCCTATAGCTTTTTACAACCGTAATGATGGCACGGAATGAAGATTGGAGAAAAGCTATAGGGCTATACTTTGGATGCAATTCTATTTCCATGTGCCTAGCCATTCATAGCTTTCTTGTTTGTATACTTTTGGCATACCATCCCTATATCCTTTTGCATTTCCAATGCTTTTTTATTCTTGTTATACCAACAATGTATTTTGCTTTTAACCCATCCGAAGAAATAGTAGCAATCAATTCACCAAAATCCGAAAACTTGAGAGAAGTTGCAACCACCTTATTGTTTGCTTACATTACACTATTATAAGATATTATAAGATGATCAAAATCATGAAATTTTGAATATAGACTTTTGTCATTTATTCATTATATGCTCTGTAATTATATTGAGCTTCTTAAATTAGGATTGATAGATATAAAAAAAAAGAAATATCAGTGAATATATATTTCCGCAGACACACACACACACACACAACACACACACACATATATATATATATATATATATATATATATATATATATATATGTGTGTGTGTGTGTGTGTGTGTGTGTGTTGCCGCCAAAAAGAAAGTCCGCACTTGCAATTTAAAAAAAAGCACATTTAAACTAAATTGACTGTAAGTGTTTAACAACATATATCCTATTTGGTTCGCCTTTATCTCTCTATAATTTTACTTTTTCATATTTTACTTTTAATTGAAGTATCCTAGTGTTCACATACATTTAAGAAATAACTTCATATCTAGAAGGCAAACATTTACTTTGCACAAAGGAAAATTGTTATTTAAATGTAACTTTAGAACATTAATGCAACCCAAATACAACAAGAATACAATGAACTAGTTAATATTTAGTAGTATAGCCCGTCTGCAATGTGACAACCTGCAAGTTATGGGGCATTCTTTTGAATTAGTCTACGGCAATACTCCGGTGAAAAGGGCGTCCCACATCCCTTTAATTTTTCTCCAAAGTTCTCCAGGTTTGAAATTTTATTATTGTATAGCTGTTGCTTGATGTAATGCCATATGTTTTCGATAGGATTGAGGTTTAGAGATTGTGCAGGCCAATCCAAACTCGGAATATCATACTCTCCAAGAAACCTCTTGATATTGACAGCTGCGTGAATGGGAGCATTATCCTGCATGAAGATGGGATTATCATCCAAATTCCGGCCAAAGTAGGGTAGAAAATGTTCAGTCAACATATTAATGTACTTGGTCGAATTAATTCGACCATGCAAGCGACGTATAGGCCCTGGACCATTGGCACTAATAACGCCCCAAACCAAAACTGAACCTCCCTCACCTTGCAGGGTTAAAATTGTGTACCTACGATTACATTATTTGACTGACCTTTGACGGACGCACTGCCTACCATCACTTGATTTCGTCGCTAGAAATTAATTTCGACCAAAATAGAGTCACGATATTCATTGCATCTGATGATGTCCAGACGGCGGTTTCTGTTCTTTACAGAAATCACTGGCTTGCGTCTTGCAACACAGCCTCGCAAATAAAATTCCTTCAATCTGTTCTTAGCTGCGGAAAGAGAAACTTTTTAATAAGATTACACTGTTGTTGGATTTGAGGAGTTGTTTCAAATCTGTTTCTGAGGCGATGGATATTGATAGCGTTGTCTTTCCTGTAAGAAGTAACTCTAGGATGACCAGATTTAGGGGCATCACAAACACTGCCGGTCATTCATACCGTTTTCTCATTTAAATCTGCAGCCGATTTCTCGGTTGGATAAGACAGAAAAGTGGAGATTAATGATCACTAAGAGTGACTCAAGATATATGAACTAAATGTTATATTACCTAGGAGCAACAACAATTACAATTAGAGATGCTAAAAAGTGGATATTTTACGATTAAGAATGCTAAAAGGTAATTATTTTAAGCTGCTTTTAAGCTCATTTGTTGCTGCGTCGTTTCTCTTTGCCTTCCAAATTTGAAGCTAATTTTTTTTTTAATTGGCGTGAAAACTAGGATACTTCATATACGAGTCTAATATGAACAGGTAAAATCATAGAGGAATAAAAACCATATCAAATTAGGTATAGGTTGTTTAAACAGTTACACTCAATTTAACTTGAATTTGCTGTTTTTGAAAAAATTGCAAGTGAGAACTTTCTTTTTGGCGGCATTTTATATATATATATATATATATATATATATATATATATATATATATATATAAAATGGGTTAAGAAATTCCAACGAGAGAAAGATGTATATTTAAATAAAGCGGTGGTCACCAACAATGTGTATTTTTTAACATTATTTTATTATTCCGTGTGGTTTGGTTTTTCATTGAAAATTATGTTTAGATCATTGTAACAATGTTTTTAAATCATTGAAATCGTTTTTAACGCGTTTCAGACGTTCGGTGAAGCGTCCTCTTCAGAAAGTATTTAAAATTCTTAGAATATATTCAAAATGTGTTGGAGATGCAAAAAGAGCATTTTCGTAGTTCATTTGAAATGTTTCCAAGAGATGGAAACGTGTAAGTGAACTACTTTTCATTGGAATATTCAATTTTTATCACTGTTTTATTGGGCTGTGGTCACTCCTGTCTTATATATATATATATATATATATATATATATATATTGTTATTAAAAATTTATTCAAATTTTCACAACCTTATAAACCTGTAAGGAAGGTATACAAAATTTTAATTATTCGACAAGGAGTACAAATAAACAAGAAAACCCGTGTTCCATGGAGTTTCGAAGAATTGGAAAATATACAATAAATTTGGCAGGTTAATTAAAGGAAACATACAATATAAAATTAATCACAGTTGCATTGGAAAAGTTATTTAACAATTAGTGACAATTTATAAGGATTCAATGAGGTTAAGGGCGCAAGGAACGAGAAAAGGAGAGAAAAATGGCATAGTAAAAACCCAATAAGAAAAACGGTAAAATCCAGAACAGGAAAAATCCAAAATGGGTCCGTTGAAATTCCATTGGTAATCCATTAGAAAACAGAATTATATATGTCCAGGATTGGATGATGGAGAAGTGAAGTTTCAATTTTTCATATAAAACGTTTCAAAAAAATAATGGATAATGGAAATAGACGCCTTAAAATGGACATTCAAAATGAAATAGACAAATGGGGTTGTAAGAGAAAGAGAGAAAATATATATAAAGTAGAAACCCGGGATACGGCATTAAAAATTAGTAAGAAAATACAGTAATATATAATACATATGTATATAATCAAATAATACTATAATATAATCAAATAAATATAATCAAATAATACTATGAATACAACCATAAGACGGGCATATTTCGTAACCAGGGGCCAGAAAACATTGTTACCTAAAAAAACGTATCATAGAGCCACTGCATCCCGGGATTCTGTATATATATGTGTATATATATACTAGCAGTTCAGCTTTGCTCGGGCCTTATATACTGTTCATAACTTTATGTGCATATATATGTATATATATATATTTAAAAGTTTGACTCATGTGCAGGTAATCTACATGTAAAATTTCAAGTGTTTAGATCCAAAATTGGCGGAGGAGTTTAGTAGAGTCTGCAAAGGTCAACTCTTTACACTTCGACCTCTCGGCAGCTAAATTTTCGCCCAAAACCTGATTAAAAAGCTTGCTGCGTGTCTGAATACTCTTTATGTAAAATTTAAAAATTTTTGGCCCAAAATTGCCTAAATAGTTTGCTAGTGACCACAAAGGTCAAATCTTTTGAACTTTGTCCCCCTTGGTAGCCGAATTTTCGGCCAAACCTCGATTGAAAAGCTTTCCCTATGTCTGAATGCACATTATGTAAAATTTCAAAAATAAGCTGAGAAGTCAAACTATTTTAAATTTCACCCCGCTTTTGACGCTTTAACATTTATTGTTTCGGGCTCAAGTCAAGTTAATATGTTTGATCCATGTCAAAGTAACCTACATCTAAAATTTCAAGTGTTTAGACCCAAAATCGACGGAGGAGTTTGGTTGAGTTTTGAAAGGTCAAATCGTTGAACTTTGACCCTTTGACAGCCAAATTTCTGGTCGAAAGCCGATTAAAAAGCTTTCCCAAATCTCAGTATTCCTTATGTAAAATCTCGATTCTGTAGACTGAAAAATTGACAGTGTAATCTGTTAGGGAAATGTATATACACAGACAATTTCACTTCTCTCTCTCTCTCTCTCTCTCTCTCTATATATATATATATATATATATATATATATATATATATATATATATATATAACTACTTAATTTACTCACATAAAATTAATATACGAAAGTATAGATTTATGCGTAAACTTTAAGTATTTACTTCAAAAGTGCTCAATACGTAGCTAATATTCCGCATAAGCCTGAAGAGTCCTAGAGTGGATGAAACGCGGAATATTCAGTGCAGCTTAATCGCCATATATATTTTATAAATAACTATATATATATAAATTCGCTTTTCTTTTGTGTGTATTGATATTCATATTAAAAACCCTCTTTTCTATTCATTTAAAAAGAAAATAAAATTTTCTAATACATGTGTTACGAAAATGCATTCACTAGCAAAAGATCTAGCTAATTTGCATATTATTTTAAACATTCATTTTAATTACCTGTTAGTTTTTTCGGTTTTCTTATACGATGATCATTTAGAGTTAACTATTACGTGTAATTATATTCATGCAAATATTCTACATGATTTATACTTGCATTATATTTGCGTAAAATCTTTACATCAAACAAAATATTGTTTCCATATATATTTATGCATACGTATATATTTTTGTTAAATCTATTAGTCTATCTATCTATATATATATATATATATATACATATATAAAAGTAAAAGTGTCTGTCTGTCTGTCTGTGTGTGTATCTGTGTGTCTGTGTGTGTGCACATTTCCCTAAATGTTAATTTTAAGTCTACAGACTCGAAATTTGATATACAGCATACTGAGATTTTGGGAAATCGATGTGATCGGTTTTGGCCAGAAATTTGGCTGTTAAGGGGTGAAAGTTCAACGATATCACCCTTAGGAACTTTACAAAACTCCTCCGACAATTTTCGGTCTAAACACTTGAAATTTTAGATGTAGGTTCATTGAGCATGGATCTAACTTAAGAACTTAATCATTTAAGTCGAAAACAATAAAATTTAACGGGTCATATAGGGGTCAAAGTTTAAAAAAATAACGCCGGGCACCCATGCTAGTATATCTATAAAAGTGAACGGGACTGTGTGTCTGTGGGTCTGTCTGTGTGTTAGTGTACATTTCCTTACACAATAACTCTGTCAATTTTTAGTCTACAGACTTGAAATCTGATATACATGGTACTGAGATTTAGGAAAATCTATGTGATCGGTTTTCGGCCAGAAATGTGGCTGTTAAGGGGTCAAAGTTCAACGATTTTACCTTTGAGAATTCTACCAAACTCCTCCGACAATTTGGGGTCTAAACACTTGAAATGTGTGTGTGTGTGTGTGTGTGTGTGTGTGTGTGTGTGTGTGTGTGTGTGTGTGTGTGTGTGTGTCTGTATGTATGTGTGTGTGTGTGTGTGTGTGTGTGTGTGTGTGTGTGTGTGTGTGTGTGTGTGTGTGTGTGTGTGTGTGTGTGTGTGTGTGTGTGAATAGAGAGTGGAGAGGGTGTGCATTACATTTTTAGAGCATCTACTAACCTCTAATGAGCTTTCATATTAATTCTAATTAGTCTGTGACACAAATGAATATCTGATTATTGTGCTTGCAAATCTATACAATGGGGCATCTCGTTTCAGCGCGGAAAAGGTCCGTACACACAAACACAAGGTTCACTCATCTGTGTATAATAACTCTGTAGATATTCGTACTGCCATTCAAACTGACCTCGAACGGAAGTACAAACCCTTATGCATTCATGCCCATTTCTGTGCCACATTTTGAGGTCACCCGTCCGAACCGTTTATATCTGGCAGATAATTCGCTCGGTTTATCGATCGATGCTTTTAAAAAGGAATTTTCGCAGCAAAGGCCCGGGGGCAAACGGGCAAGGATTAATGTCATCTGAAGAAAAAAATGTTTTATTGTCTTTCTTTCTGTCCCTGCGCCAAGACAGTCTCGAATTTTGGCGCGTGAAATCAAACGGTAAAATACGGTCGGCTATATTTTGTTTAATATTTATTTTATAGGGTAAAAAAAGGAAAAAAAAAACATAACATAATATTGAACATATTCTGAGATGAGGAGGGAGAAAATAAGGGAAAAAAGAAGAGAAGAAAATGAAAGGCTAAGTGCTGCATAATAATAATAAGAAGAAGAAGATAAGAAGAAGAAGAAAAAGAGACAATAAAAGTAGATGGGGGGAGCAAGTAGAAGAAGGGTTTATATATATATATATATATATATATATATATATATATATATATATATATATATATAAGTGAATTTAGTTTACAAACAAATGGCCACACATAAGCATACATGTTTCAGCGAAAACCCAGTAAGGGGATCGCTTCCTCAGGCCAAGGACAACTCCTTGGCCTGACGAAGCGATTCCCTTACTGGGTTTTCGCTGAAACATGTATGCTTATGTGTAGCCATTTGTTTGTAAACTAAATTCACTTATTTTGGCTCTGTCTAAACATTGAGCACTCTTTTGGGTGACACGCTTATATATTTTGTTTTAAACAAACAAATAATTACTAGCAATACAATATATATATATATATATATATATATATATATATATATATATATATATATATATATATAAGTTAGAAAAGCATTTCATCCAAGGCATGAAAATTGTTAAACAAAATGTTTTTGCTATAGGCTTTAAAAATAAAGGTAAAAGATTCAATTTGAAATTTATTTATCTTCAAAGTGCACTTTTATGAATTTTACAAAGTAAGGTATAAAAATTTTATTTAAATTGAATCAAAAAATTACCTTGGATTTATTTTATGTAATGTACATTCTGTTGCACTTTTTAAAAAAATCATCGAAAATGTTATATCTATATCATTAATTGCTAGATGAAAGATAATGTTTTTAACGTGCAACAAAATGTACATTACATAAAATAAATCCAAGGTAATTTTTTGATTCAATTTAAATAAAATTTTTATACCTTACTTTGTAAAATTTATAAAAGTGCACTTTAAAGATAAATAAATTTCAAATTGAATTTTGTACATGTATTTTTAAAGCCTATCGTAAAAAAATTTTGTTTAACAATTTTCATACCTTGGATGATATTCTTTTCTAACTTGTATCTTATCTTTTTAAGATTATATTTTAAAACTCTAATTCTCTCTATTTCAGTTTGTATTTTTCCTCATACAACAACTCATTTTTGCAACCCTCTCCTTTTATTATTACAAGTCTGAATATTCTCTCTGTTTCAGTTTGTATTTCATCTCACAAAACAACTAATTTTTTGCAACCCCTTCTTTGTAATACAGGTCTGAATAATGAGACAATCTGAATTTTTTTAATAAAACCTTTAAAATAACTTTTTTAGATTAAATTTTTTAAACTTCTTTCCGAATAGAAAATCTTTAAAATTTAATAAGGAACATATTTCATATAGGTGTCATTTACAAATTTTCAGTACATAACGAGAAAAACAGAGATGAAAATTTCAAAAAGACGGTATAACTGGTTACGGTCAATAGTAGTCCTCGTCAGCGAAAGTCTTTGTTGTTGTCATTTTATTATTATTATTATTAATATTATTATTATTATTATTATTATTATTATTATTATTATTATTATTATTATTATTTAAAACATTTTGTGTCCTGCTCTTTCGCGCGAGGACTAATATGTATCAGGCTGACAAGAATTTTTTCGGTTTGTAACTTTTAAATTCAGATGAACGTATCTCGGCTTAAACAAAAATTTGTTGAGCACCATCAGAATCAACACACTTTAACCAACGCAAAACAAGTATATTTATTCCAGTAAAAATCTTGCGTTCTAGTGGCGATGATGTCGCTGAAGTCGCTGAAGTCGTTTTTAATATCTCTTAGGGTATTGAAGCATTTCTCACGCAGAAAGTTATCGAGATACTTGAAAAAGTGGTAGTCGGTAGGTGAGAAGTCTGGAGAGTATTGCGGACGAAGCAGAGTTTCATAGCCCATGCTTTTCTAACTTGTGTGTATATATATATATATATATATATATATATATATATATATATATATATATATATATATAAGTACATCCTAATGATGAAGACATCCAAGTTGTAGTTAGGGGGGAAACAGGCAAACGGAAGAGAGTTCCACAGACGTGCACTTCTAAGAAAGAAGCTTTATTCATGGAGTCTACATTTTGATTTAGGCACAGATAAAGAGTGGAAAAAATTTCTGACAGTGGTTTCAGCTAGACGGATTTTTTTTTTTTTTTTCGTGAAAGATTGACGAGGGGAGGACCAAAGATTGGAGCTCAGATGAGCCCTTCCCATGGAAATAATGATAAAACAACGACAGGCTCGCGACGTCCCTTCTGTGGGAGAAAGGTTGCAGGGAAGAGAAAAGGGTATCCCCCACTAGACTACGAAGTCTATTTTGTACTCTGTCAAGGCAGGATAGGTTGTTTTTAGCAGCTCCTGCCCAAATGTGGAAGCAGTACTCCATCCTTGGACGTACTTGGCTTTTATATAGATAGAGAATTGCATCAGCAGTAAGATATCTACTGAAGCGGTAGAAGGATACCACCATTTTTCCAGCGACCTTGGCAACAGATTTGATGTATGTGTTCCATTTCAGATCAGGAGTAAAGGTCAAGCCCAGAAGCTTATCAAAACACGGAGCTTCCCCAAGACGAGAGCCATCCATTTCAATTGATGCCAGATGGTGATCAGAGCGTTGATGATTTAAAGATAGAAGCTTGGTTTTAGATGCATTAAAGGTAACCAGCCACGTTTTCCCCCATTGTACCACTTGCTCAAGATCAGAGGAGAGAGAATCAGAGATAACTTTGTCATTTACGGCCTTTGATATGTTGCCATATATGGTCGTTTCATCAGCATAGATGTCAACGAATGATTTAAGTATCTGTTTTGTTAGAACATTAATGTAGATCAGGAAAAGAGTTGGGCCCAAGATGGACCCTTGAGGGACACCAGCATTAATACTGTGGACCTCTGATTTTTGCCCATCAACCACTACTCTATGAGCCTATCAGAGAGAAATGATTTAATAATTGAGAAAACATTTCCAGTTATACCGTAGCTGGAAATCTTGTGAAGTGGGCCTTTATGCCATACTTTATTGACGACCTTTTATATGTCAAGAGCAATTGCCCTAGAAAGGAAGCCTTTGTCGAGAGATTAACTAATCCTATGAGCTATAACTGTTAGAACATCTGCTGTAGATGTAGCAGAACGGAAACCATATTGCATGTCACTAAGAAGATTATTTCTGCTGAGGTTATTGAGTACTTCTTTATTTAATATAGATTCAAGCAACTTACTCATGACACACAGGAGACTTATTGGTCTGTACTGAGAGGGAGATAACCTGTCACCTGAATTCTTAAATACATGGCATACTGATGAGGTTTTCTAGGGTGTTGGGAAGCAACGCTTAAACAGTTTTGTAAGTATGGGGTCAAGTTCTAGTTGAAGCTTTTTCAACACTACACAAATAATAGGTCATGCCTCAACATAGCATGTGTTCACGGCTCGCCTTCCTCAAAACGAACTGTCCCTTGGTTTTATGCGGCCCAAGATCGTCTGATTTGTAAACGAACAGCAAGAATTCGCGCGACAGTTGAGGATAAAATCATTAGCTCGTCGCAGTTTATTCTATTAGTCAGCAACTTTGCACGACGCGCAGATACGTGGGCGTTTTTCGTGGCAAATAATTTTTATATCCACTAACCTTTCCTCTACACTAGCAAAAATGAATTCCATTATTATCTTTTTGTTTTCTTTTAGTGTAGAAAAAACTGCAAAACTGTAGGTCGCTTTCCAAAGGAAAATGGTATTTTACTAGTAGCAAATGCATGTGGTTTTTAGGAGTAGGTTATATTCTTTAAAGATAAAAAATGCACAGTTGCAGCGTGCAAGATACGAATGAATGTGGAGAATATGTATCTTGAAAAATAATAACGAAAGATACTACAATTTGATCCTAGCCTAAATGCCAGTCAAGCATAGTCGTTGAAACTTGGAATTGAATTTTTAAGTATTTTTATATCATCAATGATGTCGCACGACGCAAACTACAAGCACGGTTCTCAATTGGCGTGCATTCACCTTCGCAGGGGAAAAAAAACTGCACGCTATAATAAAGCAATTTGACAAAACAAAAAAAAAGGTTAATATTCTATTTAATAAAAATAATGCAATAACATAGTTCACAAAAGAGGCTGTCTGATCAGATACGGAAGAACAAAAGGACCACAATCAGATCAACTGCGCGGCTTAGGCGACAAATTGCGTTAAAGTTATAGGTGATGTTTCCATATTAATTACAAATTTCGACTGCGGAATAAACTGAGAAAAAAAATGGAAGAAGTGAAAGTCGTCACAGTGTGGAAATGCGATGGTGTCGATGCGCGTTAGCGGCTGGTATTGCGCGTGGAAGATTAAGAAAGGCAGGAAATAATTGGATTGAAAAGGAGACGGGGTGGTGGTGGTGATAAGGGGGTGCTGGCATCAGCTTATAACAATGTAATTAAAAGAAATCAGATGTGATGGAAAAGGACGAAGCGATGACGGCAGTGTTTTAACTCTTAACATCCTGTTGAGACTGTTTTAAGTCTAGAAACTCTTCTCGTAAGGAAACAGAAGAATACCCGTTCCAGGGTAGGTAGAATTAATTTCTTCCAGAAAGAACTGAACCTTCAACCTCCAGAAAACCTTTCGATACAACTGATTATTATTTCGCACACGTACCCGTAATGCGACAGAAAAACTATCAATCAGTCTCTAAGTCACAGTTTTCTGAAGGTTAAAGGACCGGAAAGACTCCGGGGTGCAACGGATTTAAGTGTTATAATATAATCATCTTTTTAATAACAGTATTTTTTTTCGTTTTCCTGTCGTTATGGCTGCTTTCAATATCTCTGACATTTTTGTTTACTTGGGAGTCACCGCTTATCAAGACCCGAAGGCCACTCGAGTATCAGGGATAATAAATGTAAGGTGGTGGTTTAGTAATCACTTATGGTGTAAATCGTGTAACATGTGATTATTTGTGAGTACGGCTTAACAGGAACTTATTTACATTAGATTTAAAGACTACCTTGTTGTATTCGGCCGGGAAGCATGCCAGCGGAACAGCGTTCCAAAGGAACTGAGAAAGAAGGTCTGTACCTGGAAGCTGTCTGCATTTTTTTAAGCTTACATTTAGCACTTTTTTACAGATTTAAGCTTGCCAGGTATCCAGCGGAAATCTTCCTATGTGGGTTGAACCAGCTTCCTCCAAAGTATGATACTACAAGGTAATAGTAACTTCACAAGAACCCCTCCCCTTGAATTGTATGTATATCCCATTGATGGGACATGAGGGCGTTAGGTCTTGTATTTTTTATAGTATTTTAGTACACGTACGCACGGGCGGCGCTTTACTCTGAATCGGATATTTAAATTTGCGATTTTCATAAATGTGTGAGGATGGGCGAAACATTTCGACCGACAGGGCACCCAAGGGAAAAAACATATATGGTCTTAATTTTCCTGAAGTAGCTCTTTTATAGGTCAAAAATTTGGCTTTAATTTTAATAAATAAACACATTTTTTTTTAATTCTGCGCAGCTCTGGTATTTTACACAAGTAACTTCTGATTTTTTTTAATACCAATATCATAGTGCCTTTGAAACAGTAGCTTGTCTCTTATAAATATATATATATATATATATATATTTATATATATATATATATATATATATATATATATATATATATATATATATATATATATATATGCTAGCAAATGTACCTGTCTTTGACTGGGTTCAAAAACAACCTAAAGAAAATGGACTCTGATTTATGAAAGTATGATAGGTTATGAAAAGGAAGGGTTGTAAAGAGATTTAGGGGTATCAAAACCAAAGCAAAATTTGATGAAAGTAAAAATAAAATAGATAAACCCTATAATTTATTATGCCATACCTGTTCACACTGAAACACTTATCACAATATTCTGTGGATCTATATTAAAAAACCTTGTAAAACTTTGTGACATATTTCCATTCTATGGAGGTCAGGTGCGAACGAACACCCCATAATTTTATTATACCATATTTCTTCAAACTGAAACATAATTATCAAAGTATACTTACGCAGATATATATGAAAAGTCTTTATTAAAGTTTGTGCCTATTTCCATTCTATGGAGGCCAGGCGCGAACGCAGACTCCACAATTTTATTACACCATCTCTATTTAAGTTAAAACATACTGATCAAAGTATTCTTATGTACATCTATATAAAAAACACTTGTAAACTTTTTTTTAATTTTTTAATTTTTTATTTCCATACTTTGTGGACCAGGTGCGAATGCAGACCCCACAATTTTAATGAACCACCGTTCTGCCGGATCAAACATACCCATTCCTGTGTCCCGATAAATCTTCTATCCTTATATGTAATCAGTTTCCTAAAATAGTCAACCATATAGGAGCCTATTCGTGACCAGACACACACACACACACACATTCAGCTTTATATTATATATATATATATAGAGAGAGAGAGAGAGAGAGAGAGATAGAGAGAGAGAGAGAGAGAGAGAGAAAGAAAGTTGTTTATTTCTTTTTGTTGTTCGATATTTTTTGAAAGAATTCAATTATTTATACAAAAGCGCATTTTTACCTAAATCTGAGTTGGGAATAATTTTCCCTTTGACCAATTTGCTACCTCCAAATGGGGAGCGGCATATGTATTGTTTTTAAAATATAATTATCCACGAAACATATGCCAGTGGATAATTATTTTTTAAAATAATATTCATATATATATATATATATATATATAAAATACGCGTGTGCAGTTCGTGGTATGTACATTATAACTTTGCATACGGGACCCACACGTTGTATGCAATCTACGTCGCAAAGGAGAACAAAACAAAGAATAACAGGAATTCGCTTTTCCTGTTGTAACAGCGGCATTTATTTCCTCATTCTCTAGCCACGTTTAAACATAAAACGCAAGGACAAATTTGATACACATTTACGGAAGTTATCCCAGTCAACAATAAATACCAACATACCATACGATGGAGAGGTACATCTGAGGACATATTACATTTTGCTGTCATCAACTGAGATAACCTTGTGGTCGGAAGATCCCAGTGGAGACAGAACGGGGGATAAACATAGCTTAGAACAAGTTGTAAAAGAAAAGATCTACGAGGCTTGCATACTGACTATCAGTGTCCGGCACACGGGTGAGTTCGTGAAAGACCTCAGTTGGGTTATAAGGATTGGGGAATTCGTGAGAAAACGTTCCCTCCTCACCTGTCTTATTTGAGTGGGATAACCATTCCACATTGTGACCATTGAAGTCTCCACAGATGTGAATGTTAGCCGAAGAATAGGCAGACTGGATGTGATCAATTTTTTTTTTTTCAGATATACTCTTAAAGATAGTAATTCTGCTGTTGTGGGGGCGATCGAGGGCAAATATAAACACACAAAAAAACGTTATTTTTGATACCTGTTATATATTTTTCTTTTTAATATATATTTCTCTTTAAATAAAGATAAGTATGTAGTTTTTTTTGTTTTATAACAAAAAAACAATGATAGCAAATAAATATATTTCTTTAATGAGGCTGGCTGCTGCGATTTGATTGGCTAAGCGTTTCGGCATATTTCGGTGTTTTTACGGAAACTGGCATAAAAATTTTAACGATAGTCCAACCCTTATTCAGGATAAGTGCCGAATTATTTTGCACCTTTAGCCCGGGGTAACACCGGTTAATCCTGCTCGTAGTATATAATGTTCGCATCATCAAATTAATTATGGAAGGTGACAGTGGTTAAGTCGATAACAACACCAACTGAAAATGTACGTATGTCAAGTTTAAATCCATTCCTTTCCAGCACAGGGTTTTTGTGGGGCCTCTCAATTCTAATAGAAGATTGAAGTCAGCGAAATCAAAAGTTTGGTTCATACGAATTCAGGGAAAAAAAAGAAAAAGAAAAGTGCAAAAATCTCTCAGACGATCAAAATGTTACATTTTATTTAAATCATTTGTTTCCAAAGTTATTTTTCCTGTGAACAAAAAATCAATTATCTCCGACACTTTTTTTTTCGCCACATTTTCTGAAACTGTTAGAATTTTTTGCCTTCATTTTCTGTTTACTTTGGCGTTTCTCGAACGAAAAGGATTGCCAAGGGAGATAATATCAATAGAAATCTTCCTTCAATTTACAAAATAAAACGTTTTAAAGTTCAAATATAAAGACAGAATTAAAAAAAAATGTTAAATTTAAAAAAAAAATGTGTTTGTGTTTTAAAATCATTAGTTTTCTTTCGTTTACCTTTGCAAACTATTCGTTGAGATATTCTTTTAAAGTCACACACATATAAAAAGAAAACGGTACATAATATATAAGAAAAACTCAGTGTTTATATTTTTTTAAACATTCGTATGCTTATTGTTTGCCTGCGATTGTTAGTAAAATGTGTTTTAATTCATATATTTGTATTTTGTGTGATCCGTGTGTATGTGATTTCAATGTATATAGAAGTAGACTTTTAGTTTTTATCTTTCGTTTTTTTTTGTGTGTGTGTTTTTTTTCCTTCTTCGACTCAACAACATGGAGTTATTTTATTCTCCTTAAAATTATTATTATTAGTAGTAGTATTGTTATTATTATTATTATTATTATTATTATTATTATTATTATTAATAATAATAATAATAATAATAATAATAATATGTATCTGCTTATAAGCACAACTCATTAACTTTCTATTAAAATAATCAGATTTTTAATGTGTGAGATTATATATATATATGTATATATACATATATATATACATATATATACACATATATACATATATATACATATGTACATATATACGTATGTATGGATATATATATTCATATATATATATATATATATATATATATATATATATATAGTAAGTAAACAATAGGTTTGCCTTCCAACTGTGAAATGAAGAAAAAGAAAACTTATTTTTAAAATAAAACGTTTTAAAATTTAAAAGGAGAGGGTCATGTGATATATATACTCCAAACATTAAAATTAAGGGCATTAAATATAAGTTTTCTTTCTTTTCTTTTCGTTCCATGCTGTTTATATCTAGAGGATATATGTCACACGTTTTTTTTAATAAATAGAGTTTTGTTTTTCTTCATTTGAGAACAGGTTTCTTATATTGAAAGCACTTTTTTAAGTCGCCTGATGAGGACTTGTGATTTTAACCAGCCATCTGACCTGATTGACCATCCCTCTTGAAAAAACCCGCATAAGACGGGTGAAACGTCAAGCCTCTAGGTCTCTTCGCCTCCATTTAAAATTTCATATCGGGTTTTATCAATTTTTATAATCATATATATATATATATATATATATATATATATATATATATATATATATATTACAATACAAAAATGCGAGCATGAAAAGTAATATGGTTAAGCTTAGCCATGGAAAAGTAAAGGACTAGTTGTTAAAACTGGAAAAGAAATGGACAAGATATTCTACTAAAAAATATAATAAATTTATAACTTAAAATATTGCAGCATTAAGATTTTAATATATAATGTCATAAATTGAATTAAAAAAATAATAATGCTGCAATATTTTAAGTTATAAATTCATTATATTTTTACTAGAATACCTGTTCTTTTCTTTTCCAGTTTTAACAACTGGTCCTTCACTTTTTCATGTTTAAGCTTAACCGTATTACTTTTCATGCTTGCATTTTTCTATTCTAATCCATGATTTTCCAGGCTTCCGGTAAACTCACTTGTTCTTTGTTTAATTTCAGTCTTATTTTTTTACCCTAATAAACATAACATACACATATGTAATAACAATTTAGGACACTCGTCTGCTTTCAATAAAATCCCCCAATTATCTCCCTTTCATTCTTTCATTCTCTCTGTTTTGCGTGTTACTTCTCTTTCCGCGACAGCAGTGAAGTAGCAGCAGCACTAGTTACTGAAGCGACGTGATTGCTATGGAAACCAGTCATAAAATACGTCGCTCACCTTCTTACGTCTTTTTACGAGTTTGAACACCATTGAAATTCATTATAAGTTTTGTTTTACTGAACGAAAATCGAATTTTTTCACAGTATAGCTGAGAAGGTGATCAATTGTTTGAAATTTGGTCGAAAAATGAGTGAGCGGTGAAGCTTTAAAGCAGTTCTAAATGACTAAAACTGACACATAACTATATATTCAAACACTGTCGTGTTTGAATTATATATATATATATATATATATATATATATATATATATATATATATATATATGAAATAAAATGGAGGTGGAAGGACCTGGATACTCAACGTTTCGCCCGATTTATGCGGGCTTCTTCAAGAGGAATGGTCATTGACTTGAAGAAGCCCGCATAAATCGGGCGAAACGTTGAGTATCCAGGTCCTTCCACCTCCATTTTATTTCATATCGTCGGATTTAATCCAGCTCAATATATATATATATATATATATATATATATATATATATATATATATATATATATTCACAATCATACAACGTCGCAGATCACACAAACCATGAAAGTCGTAGATCGTTTGATTGTGAAAATAATAGATATATTCTAACATGCAAAACATCTAATATTAATTTGCTTGTCGGGTTGGCTTGTTGGATGGAATCGTCATGAAAATGTAAAATCATTCTTGTGAGACATCGGCCCTGGTTCTTAGTAGTTGGATGACAACACATCTTGTCGAGAAGAAGTATTTGAGTCGAACTATCATATTCAATTTTAAAATCGCCTTAAACAAAACATCCCCACGGTATATTGATACAATATGTTCTAATCACATTTTTAGATGGTTTGTTGAACTTTTCAATTTTACTGTCAATAACATTGTTGGATCGATTGATTGATTTATTGATTGATTATCTAACGGGAATAATTAATCATCGAAACAATTTACGCGAGTGTGTCTAGAAAAGAACAAGTGCAAATATTTTTGACAAAAATTATTTTTTGATTAACAGCATTGGAAGCTTTTAGTTGAGATCTTTAACCCTTGATGACCTGAATTATGATGTAGCTATTTACAATGTCTCCCCACGGGACAGAGTTAGACACCAGGGTCGTTTTTTATGTGGAAAAAAGGTACAAAAATAAAAAAAAAATTGTCTCAGTCGTGAAGGATTGCTCCTTCACCGAAAGAGAACAAGAAATGAAAGTGCAGCATCTGAAGAACAGATGGTATTTATTTGCTCCCCCACCGAGCAAATTAGGCACAAGGCCGATTTTTAAAGTGAGGAGTGAAAGGGGAAATGGGGACCAACTCCCCGGGGAGTAGGGGAGCTGGATAGTGACAATTGGTATGAAGAGTTGCCCCTACATTGACCAAGGTCTTATATGTGGGTTTCCCCCACATATGGTCTGTGCTTGCAGTATCTGCCGGAACAGATGCTACACTTTGATCTTGACCAAAAGGTCAAGTAATTGCTCTTGACCTGAATTATGATGTAGATGGTATTTATTTGCTCCCCCACCGAGCAAATTAGGCACAAGGCCGATTTTTAATGTGAGGAGTGAAGGGGAAATGGGGACCAACTCCCAGGGGAGTAGGGGAGCTGGATAGTGACAATTGGTATGAAGGGTTGCCCCTACATTGACCAAGGTCTTATATGTGGGGGAAATCCCACATATGGTCCTTGCTTGCAGTATCTGCCGGAACAGATGGTATTTATTTGCTCCCCCACCGAGCAAATTAGGCACAAGGCTGACTTTTAATGTGAGGAGTGAAGGGGAAATGGGGACCAACTCCCCGGGGAGTAGGGGAGCTGGATAGTGACAATTGGTATGAAGGGTTTCCCCTACATTGACCAAGGTCTTATATGTGAGGTTGCCCACACATATGGTCTTTGCTTGCAGTATCTGCCGGAACAGATGGTATTTATTTGCTCCCCCACTGAGCAAATAAGGCACAAGGCCGATTTTTAATGTGAGGAGTGAAGGGAAATGGGGACCAACTCCCCGGGGAGTAGGGGAGCTGGATAGTGACAATTGGTATGAAGGGTTGCCCCTACATTGACCAAGGTCTTATATGTGGGGTCGCCCCCACATATGGTCTTTGCTTGCAGTATCTACCGGAACAGATGGTATTTATTTGCTCCCCCACCGAGCAAATTAGGTACAAGGCCAATTTTTAATGTGAGGAGTGAAGGGAGGGGAAGGGAAAAAGGGGACCAGCTCCCGAGAGGTGGGAAATGGGAGCTGGTTAAAGGTCAGGCATGTGGGGTTGCCCCCACATCTGGTCTTTGCTAGTCATAGCTAATCATAGCTTGCAATATCTGCCAGAACAGATGGTGTTTATTTGCTCCCCCACCGAGCAAATTAGGCAAAAGGCCGATTTTTAATGTGAGGAGTGAAGGGAGGGGAAAGGGGAAAAGGGGACCAGCTCCCGAGAGGTGGGAAATGGGAGCTGGTTAAAGGTCAGACATGTGGGGTTGCCCCCACATCTGGTCTTTGCTAGTCATAGCTAGTCATAGCTAGTCATAGCTTGCAGTATCTGCCGGAACAGATGGTATTTATTTGCTCCCCCACTGAGCAAATTAGGCACAAGGCCGTTTTTAATGTGAGGTAAAAACCAGCTCCCCTAAAAGTAGGCAAAAAGGGGGCACTCTGGTTACCAAAAATAATAATTGTCCCAGTATAGAGGGTTTCCCCTCCATTGACTGGTACAAATTATCTTAAGTGCAGCATCTGCCGGAACAGATGGTATTTATTTGCTCCCCCACTGAGCAAATTAGGCACAAGGCCGTTTTTAATGTGAGGTAAAAACCAGCTCCCCTAAAAGTAGGCAGAAAGGGGGCACTCTGGTTACCAAAAATAATAATTGTCCCAGTATAGAGGGTTTCCCCTCCATTGACTGGTACAAATTATCTTAAGTGCAGCATCTGCCGGAACAGATGGTATTTATTTGCTCCCCCACTGAGCAAATTAGGCACAAGGCCGTTTTTAATGTGAGGTAAAAACCAGCTCCCCTAAAAGTAGGCAGAAAGGGGGCACTCTGGTTACCAAAAATAATAATTGTCCCAGTATAGAGGGTTTCCCCTCCATTGACTGGTACAAATTATCTTAAGTGCAGCATCTGCCGGAACAGATGGTATTTATTTGTTCCCCCACTGAGCAAATTAGGCACAAGGCCGTTTTTAATGTGAGGTAAAAACCAGCTCCCCTAAAAGTAGGCAGAAAGGGGGCACTCTGGTTACCAAAAATAATAATTGTCCCAGTATAGAGGGTTTCCCCTCCATTGACTGGTACAAATTATCTTAAGTGCAGCATCTGCCGGAACAGATGGTATTTATTTGCTCCCCCACCGAGCAAATTAGGCACAAGGCCGATTTTTAATGTGAGGAGTGAAGGGAGGGGGAAGGGGAAAGGGGACCAGCTCCCGAGAGGTGGGAAATGGGAGCTGGTTAAAGGTCAGGCATGTGGGGTTGCCCCCACATCTGGTCTTTGCTATTCAGAGCCAGTCATAGCTTGCAGTATCTGCCGGAACAGATGGTATTTATTTGCTCCCCCACTGAGCAAATTAGGCACAGGGCCGTTTTTAATGTGAGGTAAAAACCAGCTCCCCTAAAAGGGGTCACTCTGGTTATCAAAAATAATAATTGTCCCAGTATAGAGGGTTTCCCCTCCATTGACTGGTACAAATTATCTTAAGTGCAGCATCTGCCGGAACAGATACTACACTTTGATCTTGACCAAAAGGTCAAGTAATTGTTCTTGACCTGAATTATGATGTAGATTATTAGAAAATATTCATTGTTAATTTTAGATGGCGGTGTACTGAATATAAGCAATTGACAGTTGCAATCTTTGATATTTGACATTTACTCAACATACTGAGCTAATACGTACAAGGCGTTTGAATCAATCCCCACTTTATTTATGTCGTTAAATTCATTTATTTACGACCCTGATACCTGGTCTCCATCTCGTTCGATTCTTATGGAATCTCTCCCCCTGCTTGTCACTTATTGAACCCAATTTCTCAGAAAACCTGCACGTATATGAAAATAGATAGTGCACTTTGACGCTCATGCTTCAGTTTATATCTGAAAGCTGTTAACTTATGTGTAGTTTCTGGCCTTATTGCTCCTATTTACTTGTCTCCGCACGAGGGCAGAGTTAGACAGGATGTCGGTTTTTAATGTGGAGAAAATCCAATTCCTCCAAAAGGAGCACTCCGGATAGAAATAAAAATTGAAATTGTCTCAGTCATAAAGGATTTCTCTACATTTACCGAGGATAGAAAAGGTGAAGCATAGTATCAGAACAGATACTACACTTTGTTCCTAGCCCAAAAACCAAACTCCTATCCTTACATCATCAACGCTCTGATCCCCATCTGGCATCAATTGGGATGGATGGCTCTCGTCTGGGAGAGGCCCCGTGTTTTGACAAGCTTCTGAGTTTGACCTTTACTCCTGATCTGAAATGGAACACGTACATCAAGTCTGTTGCCAAGGTCGCTAGAAAGATGGTGGGATCCTTCTACCGCTCCAGAAGATATCTCACTACTGATGCAATTCTCTATCTATATAAAAGCCAAGTACGTCGAAGGATGGAATACTGCTGCCATATCTGGGTAGGAGCTGCTAAAAACAGCCTATCCTGCCTTGACAGAGTACAAAATAGACTTCGTGGTTTAGTGGGGGGTGCTCTTTTCTCTACTCTGCAACCTCTCTCCCACAGAAGAAACGTTGCGAGCCTATCCTTGTTTTATCGTTATTTCTATGGCAGGTGCTCGTCTAAACTTCAATCTCTGGTCCCCCCTCGCCAATCTTTCACGAAAAACACCAGTCTAGCTGAATCCACTGTGAAAAATTTCCCTCACTCTTTATCTGTGCCTAAATCAAAACGTGGATTCCATGAACAAAGCTTCTTTCTTAGAACTGCACGCCTGTGGAACTCTATTCCGTCTGCCTGCTTCCCACCTGACTACAACTTGGATGTCTTCAAGTCCAACGTTAACGAATTCCTAATGAACCGCCCCCTTAAGTAAACACTTCATCAAATCTCCACACTAACGTAATGTACTTGCAATAACCCTTATCCCTGAGTGGCTTCCGGGCGTTGATAACTGGTGACCACTGTGTAAAAAAAAAAAAAACAAAGTTTCTGGCGTTTTTGTTGCTAAGATATTTCTTCACTATCAAAGCAAATGCCTTTCACGCGTTCCAATTCGTTCAGAGTTTTCGAACTCTGGATCTCTGATGAGCTGCTAGATCGGAGAACCGTCAAAAATGCCAGCTTTTAACTTCTTCTGTGGTCAATCCTGAAAAAGTCTCGCATAAGTAAGTAAATTGTCAGTGTACTTGTCCAGAGGCTTGGTGACTTGCTTGATTAAGCTGAGATTAATGTACACCGATGGAAGTAGTATTTTATCTCTGTCTACCAAAGGGTAGTTGATGACTTTCCTTGCTTTGCAAGGCACGAATTTCTCCCGTATAGGCCAGTACTTTTCCGTATATGCTCAACACCGATTTCTAAGACTTCAAAGTGTTATGATTTCAAACTAATCCCTTTTCTACATAATCACGCAGAACTATCAGACCCTAATACTTCTTGTGATTAAAATAATTATTTCCAATCAAAACAGTTATTCGACATGGAATTTTACCCTCCCACCAACTTATTCTAAAATGATCCACACATGATCCACACAAGATCCACACATAATCCACACATGATCCACGCATGCGTATATGTGAACAAAATCGTAAAAAAACATGTGCGACAACTAAAAAACTTGGTCTGATCAAGCAAATCCGATGTAATTTTTAAATTCACCTCATCAGATTCGTCCTAAATCAGCTGCAAAACCGCAGAAACAAATTTGTTGTCGAATAAACGACTTGCGTGCCATCAGCTAGGATCGAAATCGAAACATTTAGCGTCCACTCTGCGTCTCCGACCGAAGTATTAATTGAGAGATAGGTAAGAAAGTCTGAATATTAAACAACTTAAATAAATGAATTGAATGAAAGCATCTTTTTTTTTACACAGGAATCACCACTTATCAAGGCCCGGAGGCCACTCAAGGATAAGGGTTAATCTGTATACTATAACACGATCAGTCGGTCACTGGTGTATGACCGACAGACGTGTTATACTATGTGTCTTAGAAGGGTCTCATGAATATATGAAGATGTCCGTCATTAGGGTCTGTAAGAAGAAAAGTATACCTGAGATGCTGGATGTGCTGTGTGGCTCCTTCTTTCTCGTAAGATGACTTCTTCACCCTGGTGGCGTTCTGGTTGTAATTTTCTTTCTTCATCCTCCGGACCGCTTCGTTGTTTCAATGAAAGCATTTATGGCAGACACAAAAGAAAACGACACGCGACACAATTGTAATGTATATGAAACATAACTAACTATTTTATTTTACATTATGGATACAATATATATTACAAAAACTTCTACAATTTACATGTCTTCAAAACTAAACTAACTAGCCTAACTAGTGTTGGGGGAGGGGTTGCTCCCCCCTCTAGTTTACGAAGAGACAGAATTAGGCGTGCTCACCTCATGATGGTCCGTGCAGAAAGAGAGAGAGAGAGCTAGAAAGGGAATTATGGGAAGGCATTTCTTTGTATCTCTACGCCCATGGCCAAATCACCACTCATCAATGTGATTATAGCGTAGTAAACATAAGTAGTGGGAATTTTTTTAATTGGATTATTTAGGGGAGCGGTTCATCAAGAACTTGTTTACGTTGGACTTGAAGACAATCAGATTGTAGTCCGCTGGAAAGCAGGCAAACGGAAGAGAGTTCCACAGGCGTGCAGTTCTAAGAAAGAATCTTTGTTCATGGAATCTACGTCCAGGTTTAGGCACAGATAAAGAGTGTGGTAAATTATTGATAGCGGTTTTGGTTAGACATGTGTATTTCGTGAAAGTTTTACGGATAAGGATTAATGGGTATGCATAAGTCGTGGAAATTTTGTAAATTGGATTACTTAGGGGGATGGTTCATCAAGGACTTGTTTACGTTGGACTTGAAGACAATCAGATTGTAGTCAGCTGGAAAGCAGGCAATCGGAAGAGAGTTCCACAGACGCGCAGTTCTAAGAAAGAATCTTTGTTCATGAAATATAGAAACAAGTAAAAATATGTCGGCAAGTAAAAATTTTGCATTTCGGTATTTGTCTCTATGCGTTATTCATTTATCCAAACACATATTTTACGCGTTATAAATCATCTTTGGTGCATGATTGCTATTTCCTGTTAATTTCAGCGTTATGTGACTACTAGTTTTTTCCTGGTTAAATATTTACTCCTAGACAGGCACGCACACATATACATCTACTTTTATATTTATAGGAATTTTATTTTAAATGTTATGTCAAATGTAAGGATTGCATACTGAAAACTTAATTCTGTTTTTTATTATTAAATCTCCTTTGCATTACCGTCATTGCTTTCGTTTCATCATAATATTTATAGAAATATTTATTCAGTATTGCTGCTACCTGGAAAATTCTGCCAGAAGTCTTTACCTACCATATCCAGGTGTCAACGTTCAAATGGCAAATACGATATCTTTTGTCTTTTTACATGGTTTGCTCCACCTTTCTCTATTTTTGCTCATAACATAATTAATTGATTCATGACTAAAGAGGAATAATAAATTATTGAATCAATTTGCCGGATCATATCAAGAACAGAACAAGTATGAATTCTAGCTTTAAAATAAAGAACACGTTTTACAGCGACAGTACTGGGCGCTCTTGTCGATAAAACAATTAACAGCAATAGTTAAAGATCCATTACCTGAAAGTGCTTCTTTAAATCTCTTGACCTAACGTTCACAGGGAATATGAGTTGAAACAGATACAGAAAGAGCATTGCCAGGGTCATTGCGAGGAAGGTAGGCTCTCTCTACCGTGCTAGAAAACTACTTACACTTGAAAGTATACTGTACTTCTACGGGACACCATTCGCCCATGTATTGAGTATTGTTGTCACATTTTGGCTGGTGCATCTGCTACTGGTCTCTCACTCCTGGACAGGGTTAAAAAGAATGTCGCCAACCTGATAGGTCCTGAACTGTCATCTAAGTTTCAACCTCTGACTCATAGACGAAATGTTGCATCCCTATTCTTGTTCTATAAGTATTTTAATGGTGAATGCTCCGACGAACTACAAGCACTTGTACTTCCTCGACGTACATACCACCAGCAAATCCGACAAGCAACAAGATCCCACCCCTACACAGTAGAGATTCCTAGATGTAAGAAAGCTTTCTACTCTAATAGTTTCTTACACAGAACTGCTAGACTTTGGAAGTTCCTTCCGGGATTTTGCTTTCCCAACTGTACTGACATGCAGAAGTTCAAGTTTAATGTTAACAGACATCTTGCTGCTAAACTCCCTACATAGTATCCTTGCAACTTATGTCCCCGATAGTAGCCCCTACATCAAAGTGGCACTGTGCCTTGTTTCGGGGTGAAAATGGAATAAAAAAATAAGAATATAAGTATAAATGTTATGCAAATGAGTGTTGTGCTAAAAAATAAAACAGATTAAAGAATTAACAAGTGAAGCAGGCATGCCCCCCCACGCGAGTTCACAGTGAACGAGGCATAAAAATGACAAAAAAAGTTCACCAGGGGACGTCAAATTCTGGTTAAAATTAACAAACGGTGCGGTTTTCGGGCTTAACATATGTAAATTTAAGTTCTTCACCATGAAAAAAAAAGAAATGACTAAGTCCATCATTTGCCCCACTCCCATTTAGCACCAAAAGTCCCCAAGGCCTTAACATATTGAAATTGGAGTTCAGCACCATGAAAAATTGCTAAATAGACATACACAAAAAATTTTGGACAAATATGGTAAAATAGTCCCAAAAATGGAGTGTTTTTATTAGCCCTAAAAAAAGCCTAGAAGTATATCGCGATGTATAGACAAACAAAATTATATAGAAATCAGTTAGTTACAACTTTTCAGAAAGTTTTATAAAAATCCAAGGCATGATATTTTAATAAGCACAAAAGTGTCAATTTTAACCATTTTAACCCGAAAGGCACCCCTGGGTGGGCAACCGGATTTTTCCCGGAAAATCCGCTGTGTTACTTTTTTACTCATATCATGTTTAATGTTTGTGCAAAATTTAAAAAAATTCCAAGGCGTAATTATTCAGAAAAATGCGGACAGATGAACGGACGAACAGTCTAACGGACGAACGGACAAGGGTGAATTTACACGTCCACCCTCCTCCTTTCGGGGAAACTAAAAAATTAAATATTTTTTTATGTTTTTTTTATTTATTAATTAATGTTGAACTACGAATATGTAAGTTTAGCTCACATATCTATGGTATCGATATTCCCATAGAGTCATGAATAAACAAATCGAAAATCCTTGTATATTTGTTTTAAATAAATATCACGCATGCGCATACGGTCACAGAGGAAAAGACAATCTGAAATGGCTGCTATTTTGAAATATGATCGCATCTAAAATGGCCGACGTCTGTCTGAAGGAGGCAATAAAAAAGAAAAGACAGTAATTTCTGAAAAGAAAATCGATGCATGGATGAGAAAGAAGAATTATTATACGAAAGGAAATGTAATTTCTCTTTTTTTTTTTTTAACGCGCAAATGTTTAATCAACATGAAAAGAATCCTGCTAATTCAATTTTCGAGTTCCAGAAAATGACGTCAATCCAATTTTTTTTTTTTTTTTAATCGGCAATCGGCAAATATGAAACTATTTCGTCATCACACAAAAGAAACAGAAAAGATATTCAATGACTGTTGGTGTTGGTTGTGTTGTTGTTGTTGTTGTTGTTGTTGTTTGGTGAGGGAGGGTAATCTAATGTCTGCATAGAGCTCATCTGGAAACAATGGCTGCCAAAGTGTCAAAATTTAAAAATTGGTGCGTGTGGGGGAGGGGGTCATCTGATTTTTTTACGAATGCGCATGGGTGAATCGTTCACATGACAGATTCCTTGTAAGTATGTTGGAAGACACTTGTTAAATATCGTGTCAAGCTGGCCTAATGGTTATCGTACTTGACTTACTGTGTTTATTTTATTGTTTTGATCTCAGCTCGAGTATTTTTTTTATCTTACAAGAAGTGAACTATTTAGAAAAAAACATAATACTCGCATGCAAATGTCTTACTTTCTGTATGAATTAAATTATAATATTTATGCGTATTTTACGACCGGACAATGCCGGTTGGCCTGCTAGTTATGAATTTAATAAAGAAAATATTTTACTTATTTTTTTAATGTACGTAGAATGCCATTTTATTTCACACAATCTTAAATATTAAATCGGCCCAATGTTCCCCATTATTGATAACACGCGATTGTAGACGTTCACAAACGTTTTCAAAAACTCGATGGATCATTTCGGTTGGAATGGCAACAATTTCAGAACGGATAGCGCGTTTTAATTCTTCACAAGATCGAAGGTGGTGGCTGAATACTTTTGACTTTAAATATTCCAACCAGAAAATATAGCAGAGGTTTCGATCAGGCGATCTTGCGGGACAACCAATATGACCACGCAAAAATCAAATGATTTAAGAATATTTCCTTTAGAAAATATGCATGAATACAGACATAAATGAATTTTGAGTTAATTTAAAAAATAGCATTCTACTGACATTTAAAAAATAAAAGTATTATCTTTATTTAATTGTTATTTTTTTTTTACCTACAAATAATTTTAAGACACAATGCACAGATTGGAAAGATAAAATTGTCGCCTTAGAAAAGACGACATAATTCAATTTCCGTTTGATGAAAGCCGGTTTTCTTTTCTTTTTTTTTTTTTGTTGCAGACCATCTACTGGTTGTCCAGTTGTGTACAAATCAAAAGAGCGATATGAGCCTTATATCATGTTCAAAGATCGAAATCGGAGATACGCCACTGTACAACTCATGCTCTCCATCGACCCAAGTTATGACAATAAGACCATTGCCAGCACACTCAAAATGTATCTCTGGGTTGCCACAAATAACTATGACGTGTCCAAGGTGATTAAAACAAAGTTTTCGCCCACAGTTATGGTCTTTGGTGTGGTTTCAAATAAGGGCCACATCATGCCACCTCACATCTTCGAAGTCGGCTTGAAAGTCAACACCAAAGTATATCTGGATGTGCTGAAGAGTGTGATAATCCCCTGGTACAATCAGGTAGCCGCTGTCAGATCCTGGATGTTGCAGCACGACTCGGCGCCGGCCCACAAGTCCAAAGAGACCCAGGCTTCGCTTTGTACTCTTCTCCCACTGGCTCCCATCTTCCTCTGGCCTGAACCTGCTGGACTACTTTGTTTGGTCATAAGTCGAGAACATCACCAATACGACCTCCAACAATATCAAAGTCAGCTTGATCGCCGCCATCCGCCAAGTATTCGTTGAGATCCCACTGGCGCTTGTGGAAAAGGCATGCTCCCAGTTCCGAATCGGTATCGAGGTGGTTATTGAGGCTGAAGGCGGCTACATTACACAAATGTCAGCTTTACTACATAAGCAAGTAATATGAATTGATTTTTTGAATAAAAGTTTTAAAATAAAGTGTTATTTTTTTCTGTAAGCCGACACTTTTATCGTTCCATAATGTGGTGGGTGTATAATTATATATATATGTGTGTGTGTGTGTGTGTGTGTGTGTGTGTGTGTGTGTGTGTGTGTGTGTGTGTGTGTGTGTGCGCGCGCGTATCTGTGTGTGTGTGTGTGTGTGTGTGCGCGTATCTGTGTGTGTGTGTGTGTGTGTGTGTGTGTGTGTGTGTGTGTGTGTGGGTGTGTGTGTGTGTGGGTGTGTGTGTGTGCGCGTATCTGTGTGTGTGTGTGCGCGTATCTGTGTGTGTGTGTGGGGGGGTGCGCGCGCGCGTATCTGTGTGTGTGTGTGTGTGTGTGTGTGTGTGTGTGTGTGTGTGTGTGTGCGTGTGTGTGTGTGAGTTTCTTAATCCTTTTAAACGGACAAACATTTATTTAAAATAAATGCTTTGTTCTAAACGTTGGGAGTCATTGTCTTTATATTTGCATTGAATGTGAGCTAAATTCATTAGACACAGATTAAGGAAGATTCCCTGAGTTACAATTGTTTTCTTTATATCCCTCAAAATCAAGCAATATTTTACATTTTTTTTTTTTACAATCATGAATTATATTGACATAAATTGGGATCCAGGACTCTACAAATAAAGCTTATTATGCTTTTATTTTTATTTTCGTGAGAACACACCAAAAGTGTTTTAAAACTGTTTTTTTCGGGGTATTAATTTTTCCTATTCTCAGATGATTATACTTCTGGAATATATACAGGCTGCGTCACGGAAAACGGATGTTTTTAAAACGCTCCTTGTTTTCCTTGAGTAACGAATAGGGGGTGAGGAAGGTTGCCTTTAAATCTGCTTAAGATGCCGTTAACCTTGTTGCTATTAGTTTATCTCTCACTTTAAATTTGGTTTTAGTTAGTTATTGATTTTGAATTTTTTTTCAGTTCATTGCACTCATGCTACCGTGGCGTCGTAAACACCATGGTTGTTTGTGACACTTACATGAAAAATAGTGAATCAGTGACAAAAATCCAAACGTCTCTTCAAGCGAAGAGTTAACATTGATCTTCACGTTAATATACCATATTTATTTCCCGTGACTCAGCCTATATATATATATATATATATATATATATATATATATATATATATATATATATATATATATATATATATATATAATGATTGATATATATATATATATACATATAATAGTTGAGTGGTAAATGGTAAACAAAACTGAATAAAGTGCTCAATACTGCTGCAGAGCAAAATATGTAATAAATATGTATTTTGTGACGTCTGATGGAATTATCGGATCGTTAACACGACTCGGTAAATGAAACATGTGTAAAAATGGTAATAATAATAATAATAATAATAATAATAATAATAATATATATATATATATATATATATATATATATATCAGCCTTTGTTTATTGTTGTAAAACCCAGTCAATGTCCTCTTGTTTATTGTTCCAAAAACCAGGTCAGTAAGCTGGTTGGCTCTGACTGACTTTTCCATAATGTCGGCTAGATCTTCCTCGGACATTATGACATTATTCTTACGTATTTCCTCGGCCAGTCCCGGATCTCTGTCTGACCCAGGCTTCTCTGCAACACTTGGTGAGTAAAACTCCGTCAGTAAAAGACGGGCATGCGTATGGAAGAAAAAGCGATGACCAAGGAAAAATCACCCCCTTACAAATAGTTTCGGTGCTGTGAGTTATAATTCACCAAACTCAACAGAACAGAAAAGATTACAGAGTTCGACAGAAAATTTCCCGTGTTTGACAAGATACACTTGAAGAAGATCGGAGATTACATCGAATGAAACGTTATGTAAATAACACTCATGATGAGAGCAATAGTCTAAAGAATTTTAATAATACAATTTAGCAATCCTTATCTAAAAAATTCCAAACCATAATATTCGGTTTATATTTTTTTTATATTTTGTGACCGTTCATGTGCAACATTTCTTTTTATTTTATTTTATTTTATTTTATTTATTTATTTTCTAAAATTTGATCGCGCCTTTTTTCGCG
The DNA here is from genome assembly GCF_053919585.1 of Euprymna scolopes. NCBI lineage: Eukaryota > Metazoa > Mollusca > Cephalopoda > Sepiida > Sepiolidae > Euprymna > Euprymna scolopes. The sequence goes on from NC_136518.1 coordinate 70,007,996, forward strand.
TTGTTTTCTGTGATGCCTCTGGATTCCTAAATAAATCGTATGCCAAAAATGAAATGTTCCACACGCCACTTAGGGGTTGTTCGAGCCACGCCCCCCCCCCCTGCAACCATCGATTGATTCACGCTACGTTGGCTTGTGTGAAGAAAAGAGTTTTCCTTTCTTTCGTCTTTAGAATATTCACTCTTTCCTTTCCACCTTATGAAATATTCCGATTCAAAGTTTAAGTCAACTAATCTTTCTTAAACTGAAAAAGCAGATTGGACGCTGCAAATACTTCAAAGGCATCTTTTAAGCCTAAATATTCCTTTAATCTCAGCCAGGCTTACAGGACTATTTCTGTTTGCTACCGTCGGTTTCAAACCAAACCCTCACGTACCCATGTTCGCCTTCGCTCAACATCAGTTTACATCAGTTTTCTTTCTAATTGCTTTCGATTTTTCTTCATAACGTTTTTCTTTCTCTCATTCTCTCTCTCTCTCTCTTCCTCTCTCTCTCTTTCTAGATCTCTTTATCCATCTATCTCTCCAATGTGTCTAGATCCATATCTCTATGTCTTTATTCATTGAAGTGTTTTCATATTTAAAGCATCCCTTCTAAAGGAAATAAAGGTTATGCTTTGGAAAATACTAGCAGGGAAATCCGACATTGCCCGGGATTTCATGAGGACCAACGAATGTTTCACTCTCCCCTATTATATTGACATCGAAATCGGTGAATTCGCCCATTTTTCAATCAAATGGATTACTTGCCTGTTGTAGTTGGGGACCCACTGCGTAGCACCAGAAAAAATCGCAGTGACTTATTCCACAATCTATTATAGCTTATATTGCACTGTAGAGAACCTGCTGTTGATTTTATATATTTTTTTGTACAATGGCTCGAATGGAAAATTAAAATGCAAATGTCAACTATAATAGTTCAATTGTATTCTATACAGACACATCTATTTCGAACGAGCCCCTGTCATATCAAAAATCCTATTGCTGATTTTATATGCTGGCGCTTTCTACTTGTGCGGTGATAATGGCTTAAATTTAAGTTTAAAATGCAAAAGTCAAGTATCATGCTTAAATTGGGCTCTGAAACAAACATTCATTTCGAAAGCATATCTGTCATATCAAAGAACCTACTGTTGATTTTATTTGTCGGGTCTTTCTGCTTGTTTTGTAATAAAACTTATCAAATACACTTTTGATGTTAGGTTGTATAAGTCGTTTACTTTGGTCAAAATCACCTGTTCTTTCTTTCCTATGATTTTTTTTCAATTATCGATTATCGATGTTTATCGAAGACATTTCCATACAACACCTATCTAAGAATATTGCGATGCACACAAAGTACCATTATGTGAAAGTTAAAAGAAGTCGACCCAGCCATTTAGGAGTCCATAGGGAACGAACTCGCATATACACACGGTCTCTTTTATATAATAGTAGAGATACGTGGTATCCGAGAAAGCGCACATCTTACAAGTTGTAGTATAAAATGCTCCAATGTGTATCAGGGATGGCGAGGTAGGGAAGGTTACGCTCGCCATTAGTCAGGCCGATGGTAGTTAGATGCTGACTGGCTGGAATTGCATGATTGCATTTGCAGGTAACTGGGTCCAAGAGATTTTTTTTTCCTTTTATGGAACCCAGGAACTGAGCAGTGAGATGATTCCCGGAGAAGATTGGCTCAGAGCAATGGGAGCTAAATTAAGTTTTGCCCTTGCTTCATTGACGACGGGGTGAATGGAGATTCCTCTGTGGTGGAATGTGTGACATTCTGTACGTGGTGGTAAACACAGGCGTGAGGCTACCTCCAGGCCAGCCATATCCTGTAAAGGGGGAGGGGGTAAATGCAGTTAAAGAATTTATATGAGGTGCTTAATTACTTCGTTTACAACATTATGTCGCTAAGTTATCTGAAAATGTATCGGACAGAAAATAAAAGTTATTTGTTTTATTAAATGTGGAAAATAATTTAGGTGTTAATCCTCAAAACAATATAATTTAAAATTATTTTATTCATTTAATCTATATAAATAAAGCAGTAGATGCATGTATGTGTGTGTGAAAATATTTATTCGATAAACTCTCAAACTACTGGTCACATAACAGTAAAATTATCAGGAAATAGTAATCATACACCAGGGAGGGGTTATAATGAGTAACCCCTTTGTTTTTGGATGGATGAATAACGCGTACAGAAATATGTCGGCAAGTTGAAATGCAAAATGTTTATTTCAACTTGCCGACATATTATTATTAGTTTTGCGTATGCGCAAATTCATTCATACTTTGAAGTGTTTTAATTTGAAATCTTTCTTTTCTATCTATTGATTGCTCAAACGGTAGAAACGCAGCTAAAGCGCTAGATGTTTTAGTTTCGATTCTAGCAGATGATAATTAGGTCATTTTTTTTTTTTTACTTTAAAAATTAGTAATACATATGGGGCACAACATATTCAATAGACAATTAGCTTTGTAATAATAAATACGGAATTTGCGTGATCTAAAATATATTCAAGCGCATTTTACGACCAGCCAAGACCAGGAGACTCCTCTCCCGCTAGTTCTAAAATAATTATATAACGTTACTTCGCGTTCTTAATTTTTTTTTTTTTTTTTTTTTTTTTTTTAGATAATATTGCAAAACAATGTTCGCAATTATCATCATCAGTGTTTGAATCCGAAGATTCCGCCATACTTCGCTCGACATACTTTGAAAGTTGTTCGTTTATATATTCCCTAATCCAGAAGTTGTGCCCCCCCCAAAAAAAAACAAAATATATATATATATATATATATATATATATATATATATATATATATATATATATATATATATAATAGGAATTACGGTTAAGTTTACCAAAATGATCCAAGGTGGCAAAACTAAATAAACTATAAATATTAAAGAATTAATATTTATAAAGTAATCTCAACCAGATGTAAAAGCTCGATAAAGCCAAATAGGAGATAGAACTTATAATAAGAAACAAGTAATAATAAAACATGTTAAAAAAAACACTTTGGAAAAGAGTTAAAAACATTTAATTTTCAAAAGGAAACACTAAATAAATGGATAGTCCTTAATCCGCGGAGTTTCGAAGAAACACTTTCCTTCTCATCAGAGAGTGGGAATTAGTAAACTGCGGGATCGAATTTTGCTTGCAAAAGTATTAAATGAAACTACAAGTAAGTCGTAGATCTTACTTGATAACAAAAAGTGAAGCAGAGGGAATAGGGTGAAGAAAAAAAGTGATTTCACGTGAATGGATAGTCTGGTGAAGGGTAAAATTTCCAATGACGGTAAAATCCAAAGATGCATATATATATATATATATATATATATATATATATATATATATATATATATATATATATATATATATATACATACATATATATATATATATATATATATTCCGATAGAAAAATGCGAGCAAGAAAAGTAATATGGTTACACTTAAACATGGAAAAGTAAAGGACTAGTTGTTAAAACTGGAAAAGAAAAGGACACGATATTCTATTAAAAATATAATAAATGTATAACTTAAAATATTGCAGCATTAAGAATTGATTATATAATGTTATAATTGAATTTAAAAAAAAAATTTAATGCTGCAATATTTTAAGTTATAAATTGATTATATTTTTTTACTAGACTATCTTGCCTTTTTCTTTTCCAGATTAAAAAAAAAACTAGTCTTTTACTTTTCATTGTTTAAGCTTAACCATATTACTTTTCTGTCTTGTATTTTTCTATTGTAATCCATGATTTTTCCAGGCTTCCAATAAATTCACTTGTTCTTTTTTTAATTTCAGTCTTATATTTTGCCCCCATAAACATATATGTAATGACAATGTATGGCACTCGTCTGCTTTCAATAAAATCCCCCCATTTATCTCCCTTTCGTGCTTTTATTTTCTCTGTTTCACTTCTCTTTTTGAATTAGCGACGTGGTTGCTATTGAAGCCAGTAATAAAAGACGTCGCTCACCTCCTTACGTATTCTTACGATTTTGAACACCAGAAAATGTATCATAACTTTTGTTTTACTGAACGAAAATTTAAATTTTTTTCACAATATGGCTGAAAAGGTAAATCTACAACTGTAATAATTGTTTGAAATTTGGTCGAAAAATGAGTGAGCAGTGAAACTTTAAAGCAGTTCTAAATGACTAAAAAGGTAGTGTTTGACTGATACATTCACATAAAACTTAAAATCAACAAGGGGAATAACTCATTTAAGATTAAACAATAGAATGAAGTATAAAAATGTACAAATAAATAAAATATTAACCACTAAAATGATTTCACTCAGTATATTTCCAGCGAAACATTTCTTAATTTCTGTACATTTCTTTTCACAGAGCGAGAGACAGAAAGAGAGAGAGATAGATATAGAGAGAGATAAATAGATAGAGATAGATATAGAGAGAGATGGAGATAGAGATAGATAGATAGAGAGAGAGAGAGAGAGAGAGGTGCCAGAAATTCAATTCAATGACGTACCTCTACTTCTATTCAATGAAGCATCCTTGCTTCTGGTTCACGTCCTTGACAATAGTTGTTCCTTAGAATGTTAAACCGTCAATATCTGCAACATAGAGATGAAACTTTCAGGCCATGAATGTATTATTTCAGTAATCATAACAATGCGGAATAGGTAAATAAGCGGCATTACTTTTGGAACGTTCCTGGTATATTCTATATATATATATATATATATATTAAATTTATTTATACAAACATTAATGGCTACATATGTGCATACATATTTCTGTAATCACTCGCGTTGGGGGATTACGTCTTCAGGCCAAGAATTACCGTCGAAAACTGATATTTCAAACAAAAACATTTTCCTATTTCGTTTGTAAAGTTAGAATGTAACCTGGGTGGGAGTCAACGCTTTATGACTCCCACCCAGGTTACATTCTAACTTTACAAACGAAATAATAAAATGTTTTTGTTGGAAATATCAGTTTTCGACGGTAATTCTTGGCCTGAAGACGTAGTCCCCCAACGCGGGTGATTACAGAAACATGTATGCACATATGTAGCCATTGATGTTTGTATAAATAAATTTAATATACCTGCTCTGTTCACTCATTGAGCACTCTTTGGTAGGCACATGTTGTTTCATTGGATGTACTTCTAGGAAACTAAACTCTACTGGCTATATATATATATATATATATATATATATATATATATATATATATATATATATATATATATATATATATATATAAGTGAGAATGTGTATGAGAGGACACTTCTCAACCTATATACTTAACGCATTTTTAATCTACAGACTTGATATTTGATATATAGAGTATTCAGACGTAGAAAACTTTTAAATTGGTTTTCATGCAAAAAAAAAAGAGTTACTAACGGGGTCAAAATTGAAAAATTAGTACATGCATCTCATCGAAATTTTATCTGTTTATCAACTGTTTCACGAATGCGCATGCGTGAATCGTTCACATGACGGATTACTTATGTTAAGAATAAGTAGGTTTGAAAACACTTTTTAAAGACCGTGTCAAGCTGGCCTAATGGTTATCGTACTTGACTCGCTGAATTTAGGTTCTAGTTTTGATCTCAGCTCGAGTATTTTTTAACTTAAAAGAAATGAACAGTTTTAAAAAAACATAACACTCGTATGCATACATCTCAGTTTCTTTCCGTTTTTTGTTGTTGTTGTTGTTGTTTTTTTTTTTTTTTGTTGTTTTTTTTTTTGTTTTTTGGGTTGTTTTTTTTTACTTCATTTAAAAATAAAGTAGGTTTAATACCTACGGCATTAAATAAGAATTCTGCATTAATTAAAATGTAATATTTATACGTATTTTACGATCAGGAAACACCGGTCTGCCTGTTATTATGTATATATATATATATATATATATATATATATATATATATATATATATATATATATATATATATATATATATATGTGTGTGTGTGTGTGTGTGTGTGTGTGTGTGTGTGTGTGTGTGCGTGTGTGTGTATATATATATATATATATATATATATATATATATATATACTAGCAAAAGTACCCGTCGTTGACTGGGTTCAAAAACAGCCTACAGAAAATGAACTCTCATTTATGAAAGTATGATAGGTTATGAAAAGGAAGGGTTGTAAAGAGATAGCTTCGAATTTGGGGGGTATCAAAACCAAAGCAAAATATGATGAAATTAAAAATAAAATAGATAAACTCCATAAATTATTATACCACACCTGTTCACACTGAAACACTTATCACAATATTCTGTGTATCTATATTAAAAAACCTTGTTAAACTTTATGACATATTTCCATTCTATGGAGGTCAGGTGCGAACGAACACCCCATAATTTTATTATACCATATTCCTTAAAATTAAAACATAATTATCAAAGTATACTTACGCAGATAGATATGAAAAGTCCTTATTAAAGTTTATGCCTATTTCCATTCTATGGAGGCCAGGCGCAAATGCAGACCCCACAATTTTATTATACCATCCCTATTTAAGTTACAACATACTTATCAAAGTATTCTTATGTACATCTATATCAAAAACATTTGTAAATGTTTTTTGTTTTAATTTTTAAATTTTTTATTTCCATAATTTGTGGACCAGGCGCGAATGCAGACCCCACAATTTTAATGAATCACCGTTCTGCCAGATAAAACATACCCATTTCTGTGTCTCGGTACATCTTCTATCATTATATCTAATCAGTTTTTAAAATAGTCGACCATATAGGAGCCTATTCGTGACCAGATACACACACACAGACATTCAGCTTTATAGATATATATATATATATATATATATATATATATATATATATATATATACATTTTGATGTATTTTTACATAAGAATTTAGGTGTCGCTACAAATTCATGAGAATGTTTCAGTCAACTAGTTATAACTAAATAGTCATCATCAGGCGATCTTGCTTTTACAAAAGTCCAGTTCGTAAATGATATTAAAGACAGTTCACAGGAGTTCTTGTTTGGAGAACAGTCACATGATATAAAAAAATAAAATAAATAAAAACATAAAGCTAACTTCGTTTGATTGTTGAAGATAATAAAATATATAAGATATTACAATGAGACAAATAACAAAGCAATAAAAAATCCAACACATAAAATCACAGAAATAAACTTTCAGTGTCTGACCGAGAGACAGCGGTTAAGAAGGAGGGGAGAAAAGGAGAGGAATAAGAAGGGGAATGGAGTGGGGAAGTAAATGAGGGTTTAATACCAGTGCTAACGACACTCAAAACACAATTGTTAATTACTTAGGGTTTCTACTCAGTTATGGCTGACGGAACGAGAACATGCTACCATTGTATATTGAATAAAGAGCACCGTTCGAAATTCCGTCCGGATTTTCGAGTTCTACAAAAAGATTCCCGAGTTCAACAGAAATATTTTATAGTTCGAGGAGGTAGACCTGAAAGTGATCGACCGAAACATTGTGAGAATAACACTCAAGATGAGAATAGTAATACAACATGTCGTCTTCAAGTCCAATGTAAACAAGTTCTGTTGAGACGCCCCCGAAAGAATGCATTTCTACCTTATTTCCACCACTAACTATTAATACGATGTTGTCTCAATGACTACTGTACACTCATTAGCCCATATCCTCGAGTGGCTTTCGGGTCTTAATAAGTAGTGACTTCCATGCATAAAGCAAATTTCTGAAGAGTCCAAATAATACGGAAAATAATTATTTCTCGTCAAATTTTATTCTGTTTAATGTGAATAAACGGGATTTGATTTAAACTGCACTGTAACACAGAGAGTGGAGAGTGAATAAAGATAGAAAGAGGCCACACTTGCATGATAGACTAACTGACAGCCCGGCGTTGCTAGGTCGTGCAATACGCTTCAACATGATGTTTTAATTAATGCAGAACGCGTTTGAATTATTATAGAACTAATCCTATAATGATTATTTTATATTACGAGGAATAATTTGCACGGTGAACGAATTCGCAAAAAAAATAAAATAAATAGTAATGATAATGTCGTTCATCAAATGTTGTCTGTGTTTGTTTACAATATCACGTAAGCTGATATTTGAACTTGGCGATGAATGCCGTGGTAAAGTCACTTCTGATTAATGTTTAGTTTTTAAATATGCAAGCGGAGAAAGATTTGAGGCGATTTTAGTGGTACATCTTCTTTTATTGTAAATTGAACTTATTAATAAGAAAAGTGTAAATAAAATGGTGAGGTACACCCGTGCTTGCACAGGTGGATCATACGATCTGTAGTTGAATGCTCTACCACTAAACTATAATCTTCAGATTATAATAAACCTGTTTTCTTTTTTTTTTTTCTTAGAAGAAATCATTTGCTTTAATTTCATAATCTCCCTTGTCGATGTAAAGTAAAATATGCCTCTGTAAAAAAATATTATTTTTTATCTATAAGAGAAAAAAAGCTATTTTTAAGATGGGATTTTTTTTTTTGTTTTTTTTTTTGATTTTTGATACTTATCGGATGAATTTCTATACATAACATATCTAAGAACACTGTCGGGCATATAAATTAGCGTTGTGTTAATTTTACAAGTTTTTCAGGCGTTTCGGAACCTATGAGGAAGGAACTCTATCTCTCACACACACACACACACACACACACACACACACACACGCACGCAAAGTGAATTTAATATAAAAATAGAGAGAGAGATAGACATATAGATAGATATAAAGATGCACAACTTTAATATAAGTCAAATAACATAGGGAAGGAGAACTTCGAAGAAAATCCATTTTCGATATGCATCTAGAGCATTAAAACTTCTTAAAGTGAGTCTCAAACGAAGTTTCAACTTAACGGCGACCAAAATGGATTAGTCGTCATTTTGAATCGATTGAATAACAGCTAGCCCCAGCCGTACCGACGTGACGGACAAGTCGTTCCTCGTCACATCTGTTCCGGAGTTCAAAAGGCTTCTTTTTTCTCTCTGTCTCTCTTTTAATGCCATTAAGTTGACGGATTACAGACTCGAATATTTCCTATGAGAATGCGCACGGTGGATGTATTTGAAAATAAGTTTATTTCTTACAATTCTTTTGTTTAAATAAATGTATAAATAAATAACAGAACGTACGTTGCTTTTGAAAAGCACTTGGGTTTAGCAACCGTAAAAGGTTCTGCATTATTATTGTATAAGATGGAGTTTTGTAATCTCGAAACAGCAGCGAGACTTTGTGAGATTTCAATAAATGCTGTACTGTAATGATAATGTAAAAGTCTGCGTCAAAAAAACACGCATATTAGCGTGACTGAAATATAAAGTCGCATAAGCGCAGCCAAAGACGCCTTTTAGAAACTGTCATCAATTATGATTAGGGCTACGACAACAGCATGTTCTTCTCCTTGTTTTGATTCTCAGGTATATATCCATTGATATCTTATATGTTTTTATGTAGGATGATGTGGTCCTCGGTTGATTAATTGTGTTTAACTGTGTCAAATATATACATGAGAGTAAAAAACAATGAAAAGAATATGCTGTTATCATAGCCCTAATTATGACCAACAGAAACATTAAAATAGACACCAAATTCAGAATACTCTGAACGTATGTACAGTCTTTTATTTTATACGGTTGTGAGTGCTGTACAATCACAAACAGCCTGGGGAAGAGACTAGAGACAACTTAAACTTGGTTCCTAAGGAGAATTGGTATGATATGCAGGACAGAAAAAAAAAAACAGCGTAAATCAAGCGTTATTAGAAATGACAAACACAAAAAGGTCTCTAATAAGAACAGTACGAAAAAGACAAAGGACTTTCATGAGCCATGGCCCTGTCGGTGGGGCATTGAAATACACCGACTGCCCCCCCCCCCTTGCAGAGAGTAAAAATCCCTCAATGGGGGTCCTGGATATGACCTTAAACTATACCCAGTGGTGAGGCCCCAGCTTGTGAGCTTGGGGAGTGTGGAGCTACCATTTAATTACCATTGCTCCCAGGTCTACTCTGACCCAGAGTGGTAGTACCTGTTAGGGTTCCAACTATGGGTTAAATAGAAACCGACTTGAAAACAACAAATATATTCTATTAAAAAATTTTTCTTCAAAATCTTTGGATTCGGCATTAAATAACCCGAAAAGGGTTGATATGCCGTAAAACAAAAACAACCAACCAACCAATTCATGAGCCATGTCTACAGAAAAATCTGAATAGAATAGATTAGTTTGATGGGAAAGATAGTGGGTAGAAGCAGCAGAAGATGATAGCGATAAACATGCATTAAAAATCTGAACACTTGGGCAACATCAAAAAATTATGAGCCACAATGAATTCATGAAAGTATCAAACATGCTTAAAAGACGCTATTGTTGAACGCATCGCGGAATTGTTGACAGTGCATGAGTTTATATGCAGTCAGTAATATAAGGAAAATAATCAACTCTTACTCAATGGATCCAATCCACTTATGTAAGAAATACTACGTTTTATTTAAAAATTTCACATTTTGTACTTCTGTATTTTTAGGGGGGGATACTTTAATAGAGTTATCCTGCAAAAAAGTTATTATTTTACCCTCGGTGCCAAATAGATTGGAGATCAGCTAGCACATTTTTTTCGCTTCAGTTCAAGCTCAGAACAACGAAAATAAAATTAATGATGAAATATTGTTTTGTTTTTTTTTTCTTTTGTTTCTGTTGTTACCGAGTACGATTCTAAGACCATTCTCAGATATTTTGTGCTCAACATAATTTTAAAAAATATTTAAAAAATAAAAGGTGATAAAATAACTAAAAATCTACAGGACCGTAAAGCTGTTTTATTTATTTATCTATTTATTTTTTTCATATATATTTTTTCCCCCATTAAGTTCGAAACATCACTCAGTCAGCTTTCTTTATATTTGACCTTGGTTTGCTTGTCCAGGCGTGAAAGACCACAGAACAATGTATGTAATCTTCTTCCGGGAGAACATTAAACGCAGCTTAGGCAAGTCGTTATAGCGCTTTAACTTATCGCCATTTTTTTGTGATTTAACGCGGGTAAAAAAAAAATCTGCTTATATTACAGGCGCCATTTTTTCTATCTCCTTTTCTGTCTATTTTTCTGTATTTCTTTTTTAACATATCACGCAAAGTAACTAAATATTGACAGAATGTTCATTTGTGGCCGTTTGAAGTACTTACGTTAGATCGGGTTTGAGTCCCTTGTGATTTATACGAATGTGCTTTTTCCATCGAGTGTTGTCTCTAATTATTTTACGAGGTGTGTTCAATAAGTTTCAATACTTTTTTTTATCTGGGTACTTTTATTGATAGTACACACATGAAACTCTTGTCGTCTTCGAAGTAATCTCCTCCGGCCCCAATGCATTTGCTGTACCGATCCAACAACTTCTGGAAGGTCATATAGAAGTCCTCTTGTGTGAGTGTGTCAATGACTCCCGTCACAGTCTCTTTCATCCCCTTAATAGTCTCATACCGGCAACCTCTATGGTTTTCCTTGAGCTTAGGCAAAAACTAATAGTCACAACGAGCAAGGTTTAAAGTATCTGGAGATTGAAGCACTGTCATGGTTTCCATCTTAGTTAAATAGTCTGTGGCAATGATGGAGTACCCTTAGGTCAAACTTTACGCAAATCTTCCGCATTTTTAGTTCTTTGCGAGTAACTGTGCCTAACTGTGCACTATAGACACACGACGGTCCTTATTCATGAAATTCTTTACTTGGCCAATCAACTCTGATGTTCTGATTTCCTTACTCCTCCCAAACCTCTCATCATCCTTCACAGACTCCCTGCCTTCCTTCAGTCTGTTATGCCACTAACAAACTGATATTCGATTCATACAAGGTTTTTACAGCTGAGCATTTCTATGCTTCCGTGATTTACATTTTTTTAAATGTTTATGTCTTTATGAGTTATCGCTCATAAAGGCACAAAAGCCACTAGAGTATAAGAGTATGTTGTGTCGACGGTGACACAACGCCTTTAAAACTGATCAGAGTTGTGTGATTTCAGAGGACGGCTTAAAAAGAATTTGTTACTATCGGACTTGAAAACAATCAGGTCAAAATCAGTTGGGAAACATCCTCGCGGTATTATGTTCTACAAACAGGCATTACATACTTATGCAACAGAGCGCGTATGAGCGCAGGTGAAAATATCGGCAGCAGCCGAAGGAGATCTAGCTAGCACGTGTATTAAAAGCAGCTGCCGTTTGAGCACGTATGCAAATTAGCAAGTATGCGCGAGCTTGCGTCACGAGAAAAAGATGGACGTGTACAGATGAAGGCGAGAAATGATTGGCTATGGCCAGGGTGAGGACGGGAGAAAGACAAACGCTGCCGTTGTAGTGGCGCCGAGAGAATTTTTAGCAAGTGTCGAGACGGCGAATTTTGTTAATCTTCGTGGAAGACGAAATGAACAATTAAAAAAATAAGGAGCAGGCATTGTTTGGAAAGTAACGGTAATATATGCCTTTTTGCTAAAACAAAAAAAAAACGAGTCGGATTTATTTATGTTTGCTTGATTGTTATACTTATCCAATACGTTGCCTAATAATTTGCTCTAATATATATGTTACGAATAAAATGGATGAATTGAGAAACAATTGCAAAAGATAAATTAGTCCCCAAAATGCTTCCTTAATTCACCATTTTCCTGAATTCATTCTATTTCAACTGTTATTCAATATAACCGCTCTAATAGAAAAATTAATTGAAACTTGAATATACATATGTGTGTGTGTGTGTGTGTGTGTGTGTGTGTGTGTGTGTGTGTGTGTTGGCAGGAAGACCCACCGTTTTTCGGGATTGCATGAGAATCAACAAATGTTCCGCTCTTCCATAATTTTTGTGTCATCGCAATCAGTAAAATCGTTAATATTTTAATCAGATCGATTGATTGACTGCTCTAGTTGGGGACCAGCCCTGCAGTGTACCATGAGGAAGGTTCATATGCCTCCGGCAGTGAATTGTTCCACAAGACATTGTAGTTTACGTTGCAAGGTAAAAAATTTGCTGTTGATTTTATAATCTTATCTGTAAATAGTGGCTTCATCTAAAGTTTAAAACGCAAAAGTCAAGTATCATGGTTCTTCTGTGCTCTAAACAGAGACATTTATTTCCAACGCGCCATCTCCTATATAATGTTTTGATGCAGAAATTGCTCTCAGGACCAATGTATCGTAGGTTTGCAATACCAGATGCCACATACTAATTCATTACGTCTAGCCACCATCTTATGTAATTTTCGAACACAATTATAGACACATTAAGTCGTTGTAATAAAATCCTACATTGCATCCTAGGAGCAACACAATCACAATCGCGACATCTATAGAGGAAGACGTCTCTATTTTTCTCTATAAATATTTAGTCCTCACACTTCTACCTGTTGACACCGGGACCTATTCTAGCTTTTCCTACAATACTTACACCGAATCCATCGTAACAGGTTATTAGCTTCATACGCATAACATAACCTTTCCATTACCTGATTAAAAAATAAGTTTTCTCTTCTCAAAATCTACTGCATCTGATTGGCTGAGACCGGGCGATTCTATTATTCCAGAATCCACTTCTTCATAAATAAACGAACGCACGGGAATCATTATTATTTTTCCATTTTGGGGCGTCTTTTCAACCCTTAAACGATCTTGTTTTCTTTTTTGTTTTGTTTGGTGGTGGGCATTTTTTTATTATATTTTTCTTATCTTTTAACATTTACTATTATTGTGGACCATTTTATTTATTTGTATACTTTCCTACGCTTACCTAGGCTTATCGTATCAACCGCTTATAGCTCGTAGAAGATGCTTTTTCTTTCGTTTCCGTTTGTTGACAGACAAAAAAATTATAAAAACATAAAACATATTATTAGACTCAAAATAATAATGTGTATCCTATAAAAATAAGATCCTTTTAGAATTTTTGTGTCTGTCAAATAATTTACGCCGTTAAACTACAGATTTATTCTAAATTACATTGCCTATGTAAACACTTATTTGTTATATATCTGTTTTTCTATGTTTCTCTTTTCCCGACTTCTTATCGACACTGCTCAGACATTCCTTTTTTGGGGTAATTTTTACCTTAGCTCAGAAATTTCCTGTAAAATGACAACTTTTCTAGGTTTTCGACTATGCTGAATAAGGCAATCTCTTTTAATTTTGGCGGAGACAAGTAGTTCTCGAGATATAAAGATATGCATTATGGACTGAAATTCAGTGGCCGCGGTTAGCAAATCTACTTCTCTCCGCCCGACATTGCCACCCCCAATTTTTTTTTTAATTTTTTTTTTATAGTATTTGCGGGTGGGTATGCTGACAGCGAATATTAAGGTTAAACTGGGGGCAAATACTTTGACAACCTTCTTCCTCATAAAATACGGTGTCTTTTCCGAAATCCGTCCTTACCATGGCGAGGTTGGGTGTGTGTTTCAAATAAGCCGTTCTTAACATAATGAAGGTTGGTCGTGTCTATTCCGAAAGCCGTTCTTAACATTAAGACGTTGGGGGGTAACCACCAACAACAACCGTAGTTTAATTTTTTACGAGGGGTGTGGGCATGCTTGTTGTCTAATAAAAAAAAGTAGATTTTATAAGCTGGACTTTGCGTTAGTAAAATTTTTCACTTAAACTTATGAGGAACAACTGTATGAAAATGTTTATTTTTGTCAAAATCGGACTTTCGTCTTTAATCGGATTTTTCGATACTTATCAGATTCATTCCGATACAAAACCAAAGTAACAACATAAACAGACACATCATATAGTTTCGTGAGCAATTTCAACAAAATCGGCCCAGACATTTCTGAGTCCATAGGAAACGAACTCACACACACACACACATGGACAAAGTTCCATTTATATAATAGTAGAAATATATATGTGTATATATATCAGTGTTTTGAATAACACGTTCGAGTTTTAAATGACAGGTTTAATCGATTTCGCTTCTCAGATTCCATTTTTTTTTTCAATGTTGACTAATACGCATTTATAAACGGTTATAAATTAAATTTGTTCCATGTATGCAGATACCCTATGTCTCAAGTTTTAAGTCTATAGACCTACAATCGACAGAAAAGTATGACAGTGACCGTTCCTCACACAGAAAGACAGACAAGGTCACTTATATATATATATATATATATATATATATATATATATATATATATTTGAATTTAAAAAAGGCTTGTTGATAGTGCTCAATCATAAGAGAGAAAGTATTTTTTAATGTAAATACAGTCATATTGTGCTACGATGTGCAGACCATTTCAGAAAATTCGCCATGGCGATGGGCGAAATTGAAGTTCTTTAATATCGCCCATCGCCACTAATGGCGAATTTTCTCCGTTCAAAATTTGAACCATTGCCTCCTGAGTTTCAGCAGTTTCCCCTCATTCTTCTCTCCTTTACAATCCGCAAAGCGTGTTATCAGCCACCAATTTACCGCCTCCTCTTGATGCTGCAAACACTATCGATTTGCATGCCATGAGCTCATTGACTTCAGCTGAAGAATTCTGGACAGCATTTAAGCATGCAGTTGCCTTGATCACAGAACTTACCGTAGCTTTGAAGAATCCGCAACGAGCAAAACCAAACCGTGGGTGACGAAAAGGTGAAAACAGAGAAGACTCTAAGAAACGTAGCTTGGCAGGAGTACATTAACCACAAATCGGATGCGTTCTACGCACAATAAAAAAGGCGGCGAAATCATGCCGCCTACATTGAGAGGCAAGATCGCCTGAAGTTTGAAGTCCATGTACTACGACCTGCCTGCCTAATCAACGAGATTGTAAAGTTGAAGACAGACTAAACGCCTGTTGAAGACGCTAATAAGCAATCTATAGTTTTCGCAACGACTTTCTCGACTATCTTCAGAACAGGTAATGGTTGAGAATCGCCATTGTTGGACCGCGACGCCCCACCTACGCAGCAAATGACAGAGAAGACGTTGAACGAGTCCTCAAATCACGTGCAACAAAGAGACCTGGCCTTGACAGTGTCCACCCCTGAATCTTCTGAGAGCTCACCGTTTTCATCTCTACCCCCTCACGTGCCTTTTTAACCTGTCTGATTAGCAGCATTGTTCTCAATGACCGGCTTCAAGAAGGTCACAGAAAAGACGCCGCAAACTACTGAACTGTTTCGCTCACCGCTATTGTCTCCAAAGTCGTGGAAGTGTTGCTGAAAATAGCGAGGATGCCCCATCTTCAACTGACCGAGAAAATCTCTCAATCCCAATACGGCTTCGTGCCGAAGAGGTTTTGCCTAACGCACTTTCTAGTCATGGAGGAATCCTGGGCAAATGAGACACTGCGGACATTGTCTTTCTGGGCTTGGCCAAAGCTTTCGACTCTGTAAATCATAGTCTACTTCTCGTCAAGCTCTAAGAGTACGGGTTCCATCTTGAGGTCCTGGAGTGGGTCGGCACCTTCCTCCCTGACCGCACCTTTCGGGTTCAAGTGAGCGGTTATGTTTCCGATGTATGCAGTACAGTTGGTGTGTCACGGGATCTAGTTATTGAGGCCTTGTTGGTTCTCATCTTCGTCAATGACTTGCTTGAAGTGATTTCTCAGCTGTCTTTCCTGTTTGCCGATGACATCAAAATTCCTGCCCCCCCCCCGCCGCAGCGACTGAAGACCTCCGGCGTTGCCTCCATGAAGTCTGAAGATGGTCACTGGACTGGGACCTGAGTTTGAATGTCGCCAAGTGCAGCCACATGGCAGTAGGCCGACACCCCCTAAATCAGTGGTTCTCAACCTTTTTCACTCCATTCCCCCCTTCATGAATTCTCAACATTCGTGTGGCTCCTCTTCATTTTTCTCCCAAATCCCACCCTGCCAAAAAAGGCGCAGAAAAAAAAGAATAAATAAAATGTTGATGAAGAGAACACCCTTGCTTTATTACAAAGTTTACAGTCATAATTATCTTATATTGATAGATTTCTGTGATATGCTTAACTTACATCACTAGACTACAAAAGACTAGCAGACAATAGCAAATTTGATTTGGATGGGAGAAAGTTCAATTAACCTCTGCATACTTTATCACACATCAGTGGGAAGGCTGATATTGTTTCTTTTCAGTCAGTTGACGAATCCGAGGTTGTGTCACTGACAATGCACATCTCATGTCGGGGTCCACATCCAATCGGTTGCGGCTCTTATTCTTGATTTGTAGAAGGGTGGAGAAACCAGACTCACATAAATAGGTAGTTGAAAAAGGCAAGAGTAGTCGAAGTGCAATCTCACTGACTTTTGGATATGACTGATGCATCGAACACCAGAATACATTCAGAGATGTTTCTTCATAGAGATCTTTGGCAGCAGAATCATGTTTGAGATCAAGGAACTCGTCCTGAACATCACTGGGAATGGTAGTAATATCAAGAGTGCCAGAGAATGGATTCCTTACCAACTTCCCTTCTTCCTCCTCGAATTCTGGGAAGTACATATTAAGTTCACTTTCCAAGGATCTCAGATGCTGGGTGATTTCAGTTTTAAGTAATGGGTCAAGCAGACTATCTTCTTCATTCTCGTCAAGGACAGCTGAAAGGTTTTCAAACATGGCAACATTCCCGGCACCGACTTTCCTTTGCCAATTCTGGAGCTTGGCAAGAAATCCACGAAGACAGTCCATCAGGTGAAACACATTTCTTTCCTTGCCCTGTAGTTTCAGATTCAACCTATTTAGCTGCTCAAATATATCTGCTAAATATGCAAGACGTGGCTCCCACAAAACCTCATTGAAGTGACTCAACAGATCATCTTTCCCTTGCATTTCCAGGAACAATTTTAGCTCCCTCCGAAGTTCAAACACTCGATTCACAACATTGCCCTTGGAAAGCCAGCGCACTTTGGAGTAAAAGAGGAGAGCTTCATGCTCCGAATCCATGTCTCTACAGAGGTTCTGGAAAAGGCGAGAGTTCAGAGCTCCAGCTTTTACAAAGTTGACGCATTTGACCACTGCCTCCAGGATCTTGCAAAGTTCATCAGGGAGGGTTTTCGACGCCAGTGCAAAACGATGGATCATACAATGAACCCCCTTGGCATTCGGAGCTACTTCCTTGACACGCTTCTGGAACCCTGATTTTGATCCCAGCATCGCTGGAGCCCCGTCTGTACAGACTCCACAACAATTTTCCCATGGGATCCTGTTAGCTTTTAAGAAAGAAGATAGCTTTTCCATCACATCTTCAGCTGTTGTGGTGGTCTCAAGCTGTGTACATAACAGATATTCTTCCTTGATATCACACAAGAAAATATACCTAACAAACACGAGTAGCTGTGCACACGAACTCACATCCGTTGACTCATCCAGTTGTATTGCAAACATACCAGCTGGAGACGATTTGATCTCCTGTATCACTTTTTCCTTTATGTCATCTGACATTTCATTAATTCATGTGTCGTTTGACAAGGAAATTTGTTGAATTTTACGTTCATTTGCATCTCCAAGAACACGCTTGACCATCTTTAAAGTACATGGCTTAATTAAGGTTTCACCAATTGTGTGGGGCTTCTTTTGCTTCGCTATTTCAAGGGCAACCTCGTATGATGCCTCAACTACACTTGAGGTCTGTTGTTGGAAAGCACCAGTTGCATCCAGTTTCTGTTTTTTGAAACTACTTTCATGGCGCCTGAAGAAATCGGGGTCTTTTTTAGCATACTGTGGATGGATGGTCTGCAAATGATGCTTCAACTTACTAGGCCTCATAGAATCGTTCCCCAACACTTTGAAGCACAGTACACACTGAGGTTTCTCGATGCCATCAGCGAGAATTGATGTAAATCCGTAGCTAATGTACTCTTCACTGTACTTCCGCTTCTTAGTAACACTAGTAGCCATCGCAAATCTAGGGAAAATAAAGAAGACAGACCATCAGAACAAACATTAAGTGATAAGACAAAAGAATGATAATGAAGGACAGATAAATAGGACAAGTGATAAAATGACAAACACACAAATATCCACATACATAATACATCCATGGACTCACACATTAAGCACACACACAGTCATACACAAACATACACAGAGAGAGTAAAGATGATAAACATTCACACTCAACCTAGCAAGCTGAAATGTACTTTCTACAGCAAGAACACACCTCCTTTGACAAGCACTGCCCCAATTGAAATTATGAGAAGAATAGCGAGTCACATCAATATTAGCACTAAAAAAAAAAAGCAGGAATACCTGAGTAGGGAATGAGCATGAATACAATGATACCAAAAAATAAGAAAATAATAAAGGAAGTGCACAAATATTTCACACACGAAAACAGCGACCGCATTTATAATTGTCGAACAAAATAAGTAAAACAGTATACAGTATGGTTCAGAATCAATTATACCCACATGTTTACGTGCTGATATCCAAGGCCACACTGAGATAATTCGATCACCTCTCTCCCACATACATACACACATACATACATACACACGCACACACATTCGTAACAATATTATGTAGGTAACAAAATTTTATTGTCAACTTAATCAATTAAAAAAGAAAATTCCACCATGGCCCCCCTAAATTATTGCCATGGCCCCCTTGGGGGCCATGGCCCCCAGGTTGAGAGTCTATGCCCTAAATCCTCCCTCCCCTCTTAAATTCCATCCAGGTGACTGGCGAATTAATAACGGTAAAGACTGACCAAATCCAGCAGAAATAAAAATACACATATCAAGCTATTTTCAGTTAATACTCATCTTATAGAGATGAGTATTAACTGAAGAGAGCTTGATATGGGTATCTAAAACGGTCCCTAATTATCAGGTTTGAAACCGACAGTACTGATGACTTATCTCATCTAAACTTTCTGTAAACAAAGCATAAATAGTACGCTTTATTTTCGTTTTTTTTTTTATATAATAGAGCACTCATCTGGAATCCTTTTTCCAAAAAAATATAACTAATATATGTGCATGCTATCATAAAAAACCTTGACACTTCAAAAGCATGTGGACCCGACCTCATCCCAGCTGTGCTATTAAAAAAGTGCTCAGCCGAAGTAGCTCCAGTTTACTCCAAACTCTACAACAAATGCCTTAATGAATCTTGCTTTCCGGGCTGTTGGAAAACTGCTTCTGTGGTACCAGTATTCAAGAATTCTGGCGAAAGAACTGACCCATTAAATTATCGCCCTATTAGCCTCCTCCCACTTTTTGCCAAAATATTTGAGACCTTAATTAACCATGCTCTAGTCCAGCACCTTACAGATGCTAAACTTCTGACCGACCAACAATATGGATTTAGACAAGCCCGTTCCACGGCAGACATCCTCACTGTAATCTCTGAACGCATATACCATTCACTGGACAAAGCGGGAGAGGACAGAGCGGTAGCTCTAGATATATCCAAGGCTTTTGACAGGGTATGGCATGAGGGTCTCCTCGGGAAGATTAGATCTTACGGTATCACTGGTAGAATACTTAACATAATTAAATCCTTCTTAGATAAGAGAAAAATCCAGGTTGTCCTCGACGGTCGTACATCTAAACAATATGATATAAATGCGGGAGTGCCCCAGGGATCTATCCTTGGACCTCTGCTGTTCCTGATATTCATAAATGACCTCCCCGACAAAATTGCCTCTGAGATGGGTATATATGCTGATGACACCACACTCTATAGCAGGCACGACAGGAAAACAAACGAACATATATCTAAAGTAATGGCAGAAACACTAGAGGATGACCTCCAATCAGTAGTGGAATTGGGACAAAAATGGATGGTCACGTTCAATGCTGCCAAGACAAAACTGTTTTCATTCAATAATTACAAGAAACCTTCTCTACCACCTATAGCAATGGCCAACGACTCTTTATCTGAGAGTACGTCTCTCAAGCTCCTTGGCCTAACGTTCACAGGAAACATGAGTTGGAACAATTACATCGAGGGCATTGTCAGGGCCGCTGCGAGGAAGGTGGGCTCTCTCTACCGTGCTAGAAAACTTCTAACACCCGAAAGTATCCTGTACCTCTATAAGGCCACTATTCGCCCATGTATGGAATATTGCTGTCATATTTGGGCTGGTGCATCGGCTACTAGTCTCTCGCTCCTTGACAAGGTTCAAAAGAGAGTCGCAAATCTGATAGGCCCTGAACTGGCATCTAAGCTTCAGCCTCTGTCCCATCGACGAAACGTTGCATCCCTCTGCCTGTTCTACAAGTATTTTAATGGTGAATGCTCTAACGAACTGAAAGCATTTGTGCCCCCACGACGTGAACACCCTCGATAGACCCGACAGGCTGCAAAATCCCACTCCCACACTGTAGAGATCCCTAGATGTAAAAGATCTTTCTACTCCACTAGTTTCTTCCCCAGAACCGCTAGACTTTGGAATTCCATTTCAGGTCCCTGCTTCCTCAACTGTACTGACGTGCAGAAGTTCAAGTGCAACGTGAACAGACATCTTGTTGCCCAAATCTCTACATAGTGCCCCAGTAGTTGTTGCCCCTGATAGTAGCCCCCTACACCAAAGTGGCAATGTGCCTTGTTTGGGGTAAAAATGTAATTTTAAAAAAAAAAAATATATATATATATATATATATAGAGAGAGAGAGAGAGAGAGAGAGAGAGAGAGGGGGGCGGGAGTGAGAGTGAGAGAGAGAAAGGGTGAGTAAAAGAAAAAGAGAGCGAGACGCCAATACCTCTTGGGCCGACACGTTAACTATTCTCCAGCAGTCGATTGAGATCAAAACGATTCCCCATCTATCGTCGCAAACGTCTCATTAGTGCCGTAACGCCATTTAGGAAACGGTTAGTTACAGACACGATACCTCCATTATAGTAATAATCCATGGGGCTCAATAAAATAGGACTGGTTACAACGCTGTTAAACCGAAGAAAATTACTTCCATGGCATAAGTCAAAAATCAATATCGAAGTGGACAGGAAATAAACAGTTTTATTGATCTCTCATTTTGTTTCGATTTATTCCTTTTTTATGGGAGTTACAGATTTCGTCCTTTATGTGATCGGCGATTTGTGAGCCTTAAAGCCTTGCAGAATGACATTAAGGCACGCAAAAAGACAATAATAAGCATGAAATCAAAGGACGAAACCTCACCTGAATTGGTTCATAAATGAATAAAATGCATCAACGTACAACTAATCACTGTAAACTCCTCCTCATCACCATATCAATCGTCATCATGATCATCATCCTCACCGTCGTCGTCGTTGTCATCAGGAAAAGAAGCAGAAGTAAAAGAAACCACCATTACTATTAGTATCATCATCATCATCATCATCATCAGAAACAGAAGCAGAAGCAGAAGCAGCAGCACACCACCAATACAATCATCATCATCATCATCATCATCATCATCACTATCATCATCATCATCATCATCATAAGACGCAATAAGACTACAATCACCATAATCATAATCATCATTGTCGTCCTCAGCATAAGCAGCAGCGACACCGCCATCATTATAGACACAGCCACCAATAAAACCACCATCACCATCATCATCATCATCATCATCATCATCATCATCATCATCTTTATCATCAGAAGCAGCAGCACCACCACCAATGCAATCATCATCATAATCATCATCATCATCATCATCATCATCATAATCATCGTCATCATCATCAAAACCAGTGGCGATACCACCACCATTATCACAGTCATCGCCCTCCTAAACTCCAACGCTTTCTCGTCGAATCTACTGGTAACAAAAAATTAAAAAAGGAAACCATTAATAAAAGTCACCAAAATATCGATAGCAATAGACAACTGTGCATAACTTTAGATGAAGAAGGAGAAATTCCAGACGAATGGAACGCTTGGATCTACACAAGTATAGGGGCGACAAATATTAATACCTGGCCATTATGGAAACGGACGGCAAAGAATTAACATAGGAGGGAGATTATTATAATCTCCGACAAAACGGAACGTCCTTTAGATGCTGAATTATATAGTCGAAGCGTAATAAAATTGAGATCAACAATTGAACAGTATTTCTGGTCTACACACTACAAAAACTAGGTAAAATTGTATTGTCTAAAAACCTGTTTTTTACACATGAATCACCACTTATCAAGTCCCGGAGGCCACTCAAGGATAAGAGTTAATGGGTATACATTAGTGAAGGTGATAATAGCATAGCAAACATAAATAGTGGAAATTTGATAAATTGGATTATTTAGGGGACGGTTCATCAATAACTTGTTTGCATTGGACTTGAAGACAATCAAATTGTAGTCAACTGGAAAGCAGGCAAACGGAAGGGAGTTCCACAGCTGTGCAGTTCTAAGAAAGAAGCTTTGTTCATGGAATCTACATTTAGGTTTAATCACAGATAAAGAGTGTGGGAAAATTATTGATAATGGTTTTGGCTAGACGAGTGTTTTTCGTGAAAGTTTGGCGAGGAGGGGCGTAAATGAAGCTCCGACGAGCACTTGCAATGAAAATAACGATAAAGCAGAGAACGGCTTGCAACAAAAAAAAAACACTTTTTAAAAATGTTTTACTTTTCTCTGCCATCTTTGCGATCGTATTCGTTTTTTGTTGCTTTTATCATCTTGCTTCATTGTTTTCGTCTGATAAAAAAGTTGGAATTGAAGCTGTTGTATATCTATTTGTGTATTTATTGTTATTATCGATTTGTTATTCTTTAATGTATTTATATTGTTTTTTTTAATTTTTTACTTATTTATATTGTTTATTGACTTTTTTTTTACTTATGCAAAAGATTACCAGCGAAGACCCAGAAATTAATTCGCGTGTTGAAATATTGATTAAAAAATAACGAGATTACAAAATTCTATTGTCTTCAACTAGACATGTGTTGATAACAAAAAATTATATACAAAAAATTATATATATATATATATATATATATAGAGAGAGAGAGAGAGAGAGAGAGATAGATAGATAGATAGATAGATAGATATATGTTATTTGTTTTTGTTTTTTGTTTTTGCGATACGTTTTGAATTAATTCAGTTATTTACGAAAGTGCATTTTTACCTAAATGCGAGTTGAGAATAATTTTTCCCTTTAACCAATTTTGTACCCCCATATAAGGAGCGGCATACATATTGTTTTTAAAATATAATTATCCACTGGCACGTGTTTCGTCCTCTATGACTCATCAGAGTGTCTGAATCTTACGAGATTTCGAATCTCGCTAGATTCAGCCACTCTGATGAGTCGTAGACGAGGAAACACGTGTCAGTAGATAATTATATTTTAAAAACAATATATATATATATATATATATATATATATATATATATATATATATATATATATATATATATAATGGAACACTAATATATGAACGCGTGCTTCGTGGTACTATCACTCGTTAGCCTACCTGGACTATTTCAATTCGAACCTCAGGCCATATGCACTATGGTCCAGTGCGTTAACCGTAACGCCAGGAACTCCTAGGTGCCTTTCCGTGTTATTTTTATCGCTTTTAAACTTATTACAATATTTTGTGTATTTTTAACCATATTACGATTATTAGCGTCTCCAACCTTGAAGATCTAGGAAAATAGAGCATATGGCTTGAGGTCGGAATTATAGAGTAGTTAAGCTACGATGACCAACGGTAGTACCGCGAAACGCATCTTCGGAGATTACTATTTTATAAGTAAACTAATAAATAAATAATATTTCTTTATTTGTTTACGTCTAAAAAATAGTGGAGGTCTTCTAAGGAAAATATTTTTCTTCTTCCTTAATATGGGAGACCCTAAAAACCGTATTATCGTTAAAATGAATCAACAAAATATCCACACAGACACACACACACACACACACACACATATATATATATATATATATATTTATATATATATATATATATATATATATATACTGCTTTCTTACATGTCGCCAATAGAAAACAAATAAAGAAAAGTTATAAACTATTATAATTTCCATATTCTTTTTTATACGTGTTTAGTTATATATATATATATATATATATATATATATATATATATATATATATATATAATGGGTTAAGAAATTCCAACGAAAGAAAGATGTATATTTAAATAAGGGAGTAGTCGCCAACAATGTGTGTTTTTTTAACATTATTTTATTATTCCGTGTCTTGGTTTTTCATTGAGAATTATGTTTGGATCATTGTAATAATGTTTTTAAGTCATTGAAATCGTTTTTACGCGCGTTTCAGACGTTCTGTGAAGCTTCACAGAACGTCTGAAACATAATTCTCAATGAAAAACCAAGACACGGAATAATAAAATAATGTTAAAAAACACACATTGTTTTGACTCCTCCCTTATTTAAATATATATATATATATATGTGTGTGTGTGTGTGTGTGTGTGTGTGTGTGTGTGTGTGTGTGTGTGTGTGTGTATGTGTGTGTGTGTGTGTGTTGCTTGGTTTGTCAAAAGGGAGCCACTTAATGCAGGCATTTGTTTGTAATGTAGGAAACTTTCTACCACTTGGATAAGTGAATTTGAATAAAAAGCGATTTTCCCACTACCGCTAATATAAGGCAACAAAACCAAACTCGCTGATTTCGTTTCCACTCAAATCGGACAGCAAAACCACTTGTCATAACAATTTCCAATTGATGGTTTTGATCAATGTCTTTGAATTGAGAATCTACAAGTTTCCTTTGATCTCCAAAGTAAGGTTCAATTACAAAGCTGAATTGGGCAGAATCGTGCTCACTGACATTAAAGGATTATTTCTAAGTACAATATAGTCAAATCACTCGATTAACCAATTCCAAATTCTCACGAATCCAATAGAATGATATTTGCTACCGAAGCAATAGAAGAAATTCGCAATCAAGCGTGCGACCAACAGAAAATATTGTTGTTGTGCAGAAACAGCTTACCTTGTAAACGTGTATATAATCCAGTTTATCGGCTGTTTGAACTTGTATCTAACGTCACACTCGTTTATACATGTTTACACACGTAGACCCAACACATTGTAGCAGAGTATGCCGCAAGGAACATAGGAAAAGTAATATTTTATTTGCAACAACGGCATTTGTTTCCTCATTATCCCGCCACGCTTGACCTCGTTACGGCCGTGGATCAGACGTGGATCAAACTTAATTTTATTTGAGCCCAAAACAATAAATGTTAATGGGTCAAAATTGGGGTCAAAGTTTTAAAAACAAATGGACCTCTGCGGTCTCTACCAAATTACTCAGAAAATTTTTTGTGTTAATATTTGAAATTTTACAAAATGTGTATTCAGACATAGGGTAAGATTTTAATCGATTTTTAGCCGAAAATTTGGCCGTCAAGGGGTCAGAGTTCAAAAGATTTTACCTTTGCTGTCTCTAGCAAACTATTCAGCCAGTTTTGGGCTCAACGATTGACATTTTATATAAAGGGTATTCAGACATGCAGCAAGCTTTTTAATCAATTTTGAGCTGAAAAGTTGGCGGCCGAGAGGTAAAGTTGAATGAAAGAGAGAGAGAGAGGGGGGTAAATTCTAGTTAGACACGTTTACCGGAAGTCAGGATCAGCTGATCGGATTGTGTGTGAGTGACGTGATCAGTAAGCTGAATCGTGGAGATTTTGTTTTGATTTAGAAGAGGACAGACGGCTTCACCGTTGTCTCCTCCTCTTCACTGGGGGGGGGGGCTGATGTGTGTAGAACAGAACAACACAGGCCAGAGATTCACTTTCCATCTTCTGCGAGACATCTGGAGAGTGAAATAAACTATAAAACCAATTCCTTGTCTTGGAGTGATTGAATCTTCATCCAAATCAGGTACCAGGTCTCCCCTCCAAGACGATATGATTCCAGATGAACCAACATCTAAGAAGCAGAAGGTATGTCTGAAAATATATGTACCATACACACACACTCAACGGCATATGAACAAATAGACAGAACAACTAGACGATCACACACGATCCCCTTTATGATACAACAAGTATATAATATACGTCATCTCTTCTAATCCCTTATTAGAGGTAACGCAACATTGACCTTTGCAGATTCTACTAAACTCCAACGTGATTTTTCTCCTTTTTATGATTTTATTTATTATTTCTTTTTCATTATCGTCATGTTATTCGCACAGGCTCGGTATTTGCATATAGTCGCCATATGCTCATCTTCGCTCTGTTATATTTAATCTGGTCACCGGATAATGTCGGTTCATCATTTTTTTTTTTACAGTGATCATCACTTATCAAGGCCCGGAAGCCACTCAGGGATAAGGGTTATTGCAAGTACATCACGTTAGTGTGGAGATTTGATGAAGTGTTTACTTAAGGGGGCGGTTCATTAGGAATTTGGTAACGTTGGACTTGAAGACATCCAAGTTGTAGTCCGGTGGGAAGCAGGCAGACGGAACCGAGTTCCACAGACGTGCAGTTCTAAGAAAGAATCTTTGTTCATGGAATCCACGTTTTGATTTAGACACAGATATAGAGTGGGGGAAATCATTTCAGGGCTTACCGCCACCGTGTACATATATATATAATCAGCTTTATCGGTTGTGTTTCACTCGTGAGTACTCCATTCCGGTCTCCAGATAATATTGGGTCACCATGAGAGAATATGCATCGTTTTTGGTCCTGTCACTCGACGATTTTACCGTGCATCACCCCCTCTTACTGAAGTTCCTTTGACTCGCATTTAAATCAAAAGAACTGGTCAATATAATGAAACCTGGCCGTTCAACTATTTAGCGTTTCACATAAATTATAGCGGCTGAGCATCTCACATCTTCGTTGTGTGCAAATGAATAATATATATATATATATATATATGTGCGTGTGTGTGTGTGTTTGTGTGAGTGTGTGTGTGTTATAATAAAGTCGTATTCCTGTCTGTTAGTTTTTTTTTTCCTTGTTTACAATTTGGTTAATATCTACAAAAGCTATACTGTTTCGTAAATAGATTTTAATTCTGCAAACGGACTCTTATATACATTTATTCCTGCATGATTCTTATTATATATTAAAAAGAAATCAACATTCAAGAGGTTATCTCATTTGCATATTAAATTAACAAAAATCTATTATAATAATTAGCTCTGAATTTTTTATGGAAATTAGTAATAGCATTGTTTTAAGTGATCTATTCAGAAATTTATATATCTATAAAAGTGAACGTGTCTGTGTGTGTTTTTCTGTGTGTCTGTGTAAATTCCTCTACGCAATAACTCTGTCAATTTTTAGTCTACAGACTCGAAATTTGATATACAGGGTACTGAGATTTGGAAAAATCGATGTGATCGAGTTTCGGCCAGAAATTTCGCTATTAAGGGGTCAAAGTTCAACGATTTGACCTTTGAGAACTCTACCAAACTCCTCCGATAATTTTCGGTATAAACACTTGACATTTTAGATATAGGTTCCTTGGACATGGATCTAACTTAATAATTTGATTTGAGCCCAAAACAATAAATATTAAGGGGTCATAATAGGGGACAAAGTTAAGAGAAATTGACCTCTGCGGTCTTTTCCAAATTACTCAGACAATTTCTGGTGTAAATATTTGAAATTTTACATAAAAGTTATTCAGAGATAGGGCAGGCTTTTTTATGAGTTTGGGTCGAAAATTTTTAGTTACCTATATATAAATGTATGTATGTATGTATGTTTGCATGTCTGCCTTAAACTTTCAATAGAGGCGACGGATTTTACCAAGATTAGTATCGTTTTAAAGTTCGACCTTTTATACGACAAATATCGAAAAATTGGTTGAAAACATTAATATCTTCTCCTTCAACTAGGCACTTTTCTACAGGGGGGTCACTTTTTTCGCCGATATTTTTGAAAGTTATCCTCTCCTTTAGATTGTCTAGCCTTAATTTTAAAAAATGTCGCTTCCGGTTTGGCGGTGGTCGTAACAGCATAAACGTTAGGTTTTACCCCGTTCTTTTCCTCCTTCGCGGTACGGGTTCGAGCCTCCCTTCCGACTATCACTTTTTTTTTTGCTCAACATACACATCCGGGCAACGCCGGGCAACGCCGGGCAACGCCGGGCTTAAATGCTAGTATATATATATATATATATGTATGGTCTCCCCAAAATCCATAAGCAAGGTGTTCCACTGAGACCTATTTTATCAATGGTTGGTTTGGCACAACATTCTTTGGCTCAGTGGCTTGTGGAAATTCTGCAACCTGTGCGCGAGTTATATACCATGCATTGCATCCCAGATTCTTTTCGGTTCGTTGATTGTGTACGTGGGTTGGATTCAAATGCAGAGACGTCTTTTATGTGCTCATTTGATGTCTCTAGTCTCTTTACCAACATACTGTTGGATGAGACTATACGTATATGTACCGACGCGCTCTATGATGGTCGCCTGACTGCTCCACGGTTTTCTAACGAGATCCTTATTGAACTCATTTTAATGTGCACTAAATCCGTGGAGTTTAGTTTTTGTGATATTATGTACTGTCAGGTCGACGGGCCCAACGTTAGCGGATATTTTCGTCGGGTACCATGAATCCGTTATGTTCAATTCTACAACTAAATCCACTGCATATTTCAGATATGTTGACGACACTTTTGCTATTTTTCCATCGCAAAGTGAAGCGTCGATAATTTTTAATAGGTTGAATTCCTTGCATGGGGCTCTTAAGTTCACTATGGAAAGTGAGAAGGACAATTCGCTTCCTTTCTTGGATGTTCTTGTCACTACAATTTATAGAAAACCGAGATTTACTGGCCTATATGTGAACTGGTTGTCTTTTGTACCAAAATCACGTAAGGTCGGCCTAATTAATACTTTGGTATATAGAGCCCTCATGATTTGTTCGCCTAACAGATTAGACGCCGAATAAGATCAGGGAAATATTCATCAATAATGGTTATCCTGTTGACTTTATTGATGACTTTATTTTCAAAAAGGTTGCGGATTTTAAATCCCCTAAAAAGTTTGGACCCTTGAAATGCCCGGTTTATTTGAAATTACCGTGGATTGGGGAAAAGAGTAATAGACTTTCCAAATAGATTACCAGAAGTATTTACGACTGCTTTTATTCTGTGTCCTTGCGTTTGGTATATACTATGAGATCTGCTTTTCCGTCTTTTCGCAAGGATAGTTTGCCTTACATTCCAAAATAGCAATATTGTATATCAATTTAAATGCCCGTGCGATGCTGGTTATGTTGGGCGAACATCCTTGCACCTTTTGACTCGTATAAACCAGCATGTTCCATCGAAGATCAGACAAGGGAGGATGGGGTCTGGTGGTCTGCCTCCTTCTGCAGCTTGGACTCTGCTATTGGCCAGCATTTGGTTGACAACCCGTGCTATGCCGATAGATATAAAATAGAATGGTTCGAGGTGCTACATAGAGCGGACTCCAAAAACCATTTAAAGATTTTGGAGTCTGCCTCTCTCGCGGTGCGTCAACCTTCTTTGTGCCGGCAAAAGGACACATCCAACGCATTGTTTCTCTTTGGGAAACTTGGAATTTTTTCGTCCGTTTTTTTTTTTCTCTCCTTCGTTGTGCCAATATTTTAATCGTTTTTAAATGTTAATAAATTTATTTTAGTGTCCCCGTACTTTTGGCACATTTAATAAGTTCCCCCTTAGAACTCTTTATTTTTCGACACAATATTATTTTGTACGCTATCGATTTTCTCCTGATGAGATGATAGCCGAAAGAGCTCTTGAGAAACTTCCGCTTATGATTTTCAAAACTATATATATATATATATATACATATATATATATATATATATATATATAATTTCGTTGATCCGTTAGTCTATAACGCTTAAGTTTGAAATAGCAGCTTTTTTTAGCCTGTGAAGCTTAAGTATGTAATAATATTTATTTTTCATGCTTATGTCTTAAATAACACTTTCGTTGCCATTAAGTTTTATCACAATTTGCTTGTCGATCATGACATATCCGTAACTATCAAACAAAATTGTGGTTTTACTAGAGACCTTCATAAAGTAATGCCTCCTACTTTTTGTTCCGCCTGAATGGATCAAAGGGGATTGAAAATTGCATTATTATGATGACTTAATGCATTTGTGATATGAAAGTGTCATCTCTCTTTTGCAGATATTGACGGTGTGAGACTGTAAGAAAACAACCCCTGCCATTGACGTGCGTCAGATCAGAGATCCCATTCAATCTCTCAGTGCAGAAAAAAATAAAACAGATCAACATTCAACGGCGCCAGTTGAAAGATAGATTACGAAACAAATGCAGTTAATGTCGGTTCAGTTAGGAGATGGGTTCGTCGATTTTAGAGTGGTGATAGATGTAAGTGACAAAGCACGATCCCGACTTTTTACGACCAAGGCATCAAAAGAGGCTTGCAAAAGTGCACTGAGACTGATGATGATTGTGTAGAAAACTACATTCTGGAGCACAAAAAGGTCGCTTGTTTTAACAGTACAAGTCCCGTGTTCGTAGCTCTTCAACTTTGTGAGGTAAAAAAATAGGATGCTTTACTTTTAGAACGACCCTCGTATTTAAGCTATGAAGTTTTTTTCTTTAAGTTGTTGACAATAGAAAGTTTTGCACTAAACGCGTATGTTGAAAGGACGTATGGTTAAATAGTTGTTATTATTTTGCTTTATCTTTTAAACACTGCCAATTCGTGTTTTTTTTTTATTATTGTTTCTGTTAACGAACAGAAACGTCCATGGTGAAACGCAATTGCTCCTGGCTCACAAACCACGTTAAATCACGTTCGGAACGAGAACGCCGCGATAACGAGATCTGGACGCATCGAGGCTGACATATTGACACAGAAAATAAAAGGAAATTATTACATTCTTCGAGGATGCACTCATTTTGACAGACACAAAGGCAGGAGCTGAAGACGAAAGCAGAAGACGCTAAAAAGATGAAGGAACACAGACGATAAGCCGGAGTAAGTAAACGGCGAAGTGATTATTGGTTTAACAGATGAAATGGCGGACTCTGTCGCGGCATCTTCGCTAACAAAGTCATATTATAGGAATATCTCTTTGTAAATCACGCGTAACTTACCGGGAATGATTTATGCCTGTTCAAGTAAGCTAACATTTATACGATCGGAGAAACTATGCACACACACACACACACACACACACACACATATATATATATATATATATATATATATATATATATATATATATATATATATATGCACTAGCAGGGTGATCCGACGTTTCCCGGGATTGAATGATGATTAACGAATGTTTCACACTCCTATATTTTTATTGTCATCGAAATCGTGAAATCGACCCTTTTTCAATTAGATCGATTGATTGCCTGTTCAAATTGAGGATCCGTCGCAATACACCTGGAGGAAGCGTAACATGCCCTTCGCAATGACGAAGATCACAATATATCCTTGTATACATTGCACTGTAATGACCCTGCCGTTGATTTTATAAAAGTATTTTTATATATAATGGCTTGAATTAAAGTTTAAAATGCAAAAGTCAAGTATCATGGTTCAATTGTGCTGTAAACAGAAACATTCATTTCAACGAAAAGAACTTTGACAAACTTGTGGCCTCCAAGCTCTCCAGACCTTAATCCGTTGGATTATTGCGTTTGGAGCGTTGTTGAGAGAGATGGTAATAGACATTCTCACAACAATATAGATTCTCTGAAAGCATCTATATTCTGGGTGATGGACAAAATTGATGAGGACTAAATAGAATAGAAGCTGCCATTGAAGCGGAAGGAGATTTCATTGCATGGAATTATTAAAGAGTGTTGCTTATTTACCAATGTCGTTTAATTTAATTATAGATGTGTTTTTTTTTGTATTTATTATCCTTTAAATGTAACAAATGTTCTCAAACAAGACGCACCCTGTATATATATATATATATATATATATATATATATATATAGTAATTTATAAAATATATATGGCGATTAAGCTACACTGAATATTCGGCGTTTCATCCACTCTAGGATGCATAAGCTTGACGAATCCTAGAGTGGATGAAACGCCGAATGTATATATATGCAGGGTGCGTCTAGTGTTTGAGAACATTTGTTACATTACAGGCTTATGCATACGCCTGACGAATCCTAGAGTGGATGAAACGCCGAATATTCAGTGTAGCTTAATCGCCATATATATTTTATAAATTACTAACTATTGATCACTACTAACTATTATTGATCACTTTTGAAGTAAATACTTAAAGTTTACTACTACTAACTATTATTGATCACTTTTGAAGTAAATACTTAAAGTTTACGCATAAATCTATACTTTTGTCTATTAATTTTATGTGAGTAAATGAAGTAGTTATATATATATATATATATATATATATATATATATATATATATATATATATATATATATGTTGTGGAGACGCCTACTAATTAACATAGGCGGGTGAGTGAGATACATAAAGGTATCAATCACCAATACCGGGCGAGTCCGGCGACGACTATGCTCCATCCAGTAAGACATGCAACACGCCACCTGCCGGAATATCTCCAACTGAAGTATATCTGAAGACATGTAAATATGTTCTCAAACACTAGACGCACCCTGTATATATATATATATATATATATATATATATATATAGAGAGAGAGAGAGAGAGAGAGAGAGAGAGAGAGAGAGGAGATAGAGAGATAGAGACAGAAATATATATTAAACGTATAGAAATGTTTATTTTCGGCATATAGATATACATTGTCAATATATATATATATATATATATATATATATATATATATATATATATATATATATATATATACTTAAATGTGTTTGTTTTGTATGAGTGTAGATATGTGTATGTTTACATATTTTCTTTTGATCGCATAACTCACATGAATGGGCACAAACTATTGATATTACAATTTATTTTAATAGAGGATATGACCGCTTTTAGCAGTAATAAACATTTGGATTTTATGATGTATTGTCTCGTACAATATTTAAATTGTTCCAAAGCAATTTCTGCCCGTTCACAGCTAAAACCGTCTTCAGTTGTTGTATCGATTCTGCTGGGATATATCGATTTTTTTTTAGTTAAAATGTAAAATAAATGCGCAATATCCTCAGTTTTATAAAATCTCTATATTATTATATAAACAGAACTTTGTGTGGTTGAATACGTGTCTGTGAGTTCATTCCCAATTAACTCTAAAACGGCTAGGCCGATTTTTATGAAATTTCACACAGAGGTACTTCATGTGTCTGGAAGTGTTCGTAATTCGTTGTTGTGTCGGAATGTCTTCGATAACTATCGATAATCGATAATGGAAATAATCCGAAAAGCCCGACAGATAAAATCAACAGTAGGTTTCTTTATATGACAGCGGTGCGTGTTTCTGTTTCAAGCACATTTTGACTATGATATCGTTTTCATTTAAACTTAAATTCAAGCCATTATCATCGCACAAACAGTAAGGCCAGGCACATTAAATCAACAGTAACTTCTTTGATATAAACGCGGTTTAGAGCACAACTGAACCATGGTAGTTGACGTTTGCTTTTTTTAATTTTAATTCAAGTCGTTTTATATTTAAAAAGAAAAAAAACAATTGTATAAAATCAACAGTAGCTTCTCTACAGTGCAATGTAGACTTTAATGTTTTGTGGACTAAATCATTGCGGGGAGGCATGTAAAGCTTCCTACCCGTTCACCGCGATAGGTCCCCAATTAGAGCAAGCAATCAATCGATTTAATTAACAAATGAGCGATTTCACCGATTTCGATGGGCATTGAAATATTAGAGTGAAACATTAGTTAGCCCTCATTAAATTCCGGACAACGCCGTGTCTCCCAACTAGTTTATCAATAGTGTTTTTAAAGCGGTTATTGAAGAAGAAGAAGAAGAAGAAGAAGAAGAAGAAGAAAAAAAAAAGAAGAAGGAAAAAAAAGAAGAAGGAGGAGGAGAGGGGGAGGAGAAATAGAAGAAGAAAAAAATGGAGAGACAGAAGGAGGGGGAGGGGGAGGAGCCAATTACAGAGAGAAGTGGAGACAATAAGTTTACTTCTGCGACTATTTAAATCCAACCATCTTTTCTACCGACAAAAAACACTCCACATTCTATTAGGTTGGTGCAAAAATAATGTCGTTTTTTTACATTTACTTATCTGATATAAAACGACATTATTTTTGCACCAACCTAATACAGTCTACAACGATTGGTAAGATGAAATGCTTTACGTAGTATCTACTATATATTCTGTCAAAGAAGGGAAACAATTGCTCTTCCGTGTTTGATAGTTGGGAGAATGCAATTCAAGTAAAAACGCTTCTTTTCCTCCATACGTATACGGTGCATACTCGGCCAGTATAAGAAAAAAAGGTAATGAATGAAATAACATGTTTCCAGTGCTTTGGGTATAACGTGGCTATTACACTCGTACCGTGTCGTTTCATTTCAACCACTCAGACCCACACGTTGTCTAGTACCGTTGCAGGAATAAAAGAAAAACAAGAAAGGACATAAAAACACGACTCACTCAGCATCTTTTTTAGGTGAATGCAAAAAAGCATTTATTCCAGTAATTTCCGACAATGCACTTCACTGTGTTTCAAAATATCACTCACGCGTCGAATATGTCTGTGAAGACGCTCTTTAATGCAAGTGCCATTTTTGTCGCCTGCTTTTCCGCTTTTTCGACCATGCGGCGCATTTTCTCTCATTGCAAAGAGAGGTTCCGTTAATAACAGCTGTAGCTGGAGGTGTACAAATTTTTTTTTTACTTGGACAAGAAAATAAATAAGTAAGTAAAATAGCAATTGGACCTTTTTTTTAAAAAAATATTTACTAACAATTTTTTTAAATAAAAATGTTGAACAAAAAAAAAACATGAAAATGAGAAAGATACATAATTTGTTTTTAAAATCTATAAAAAAATTAAAACAAGAAATACAAAAAAATACAAAAAAATAATTATAGTAAATCCCATCTCCGCCGGATAATAAAAAAAAATTGTCTGCGATGAAATATCAAATGTATAATTTTTTTTTTTTTTTTTTTTTTACATTTTCACCCCAAACAAGACACATTGCCACTTTGGTGTAGGGGGCTACTATCAGGGTCAGCAACTACTGGGGCACTATGTAGGGATTTGGGCAGCAAGATGTCGGTTCACGTTGCAATTGAACTTCTGCATGTCAGTACAGTTAGGGAATTCCAGAGTCTAGCGGTTCTGGGGAAGAAACTACTGGAGTAGAAAGATCTTTTACATCTAGGGATCTCTACTGTGTGGGGGTGGGATTTAGCTGCCTGTCGGGTTTGTCGAGGGTGTCTACGTCGTGGGGGCACAAGTGCCTGCAGTTCATCAGAGCATTACAATTTCCATTTTTCTGTTTCGTATCATTCTTTAGATTTGATTATTGATGGCGCTCAGCATAGTCCGGCCGTTGACGTCATGTTCCGCGCAAATCGAGTGGATGTTTAGATACGCCCGGTTACAAAATCTGCACATGTGCCTTTATTTATTTACTAGCAGGCTACTCGGCATTTCCCAGTCGTAAAATATGCATAAATACTATATTTTAATTTATACAGACACTGAGACATGTGAATGCAAGTATTATGGGTTTTCGTTAAACAGTTAACTTCTTGTAAGTAAAAAAAAAAAAAACTCACGCTGAAATCGAAATCAAAACCCAAAAACAGTAGGTCAAGTACGATAACCACTAGACCAGCTGGACACGAATTTAAGTTTTCAAACCTACTTATTCTTAACATAAAGAAACTGTCAGGTTTCATAGTCGCGCATGCGCATTCGTGAAACAGTTGACAAGCAGATAAAAATCCGGTGACTTTCAAGTACCAATTTTTTAATTTTCACCCGTTAGTAACCCTCTTTGGTTTATAAAAACAATTTAAAAAAATTACGTGTCTGAATATCCTATATACCAAATTTCAAGTCCATATATCAAAGATCCTTTGAGTATATGGGTTAAGAAGTTCCCTCGCACACAAATATTCTCACTTTTATAGATACACAGATTTTAGTTTAACTGGCTTTAAAATATCTGATACAAACCTATCTCATAACTGTAGAACGTAAGAGAGAAAAGGAGGAGAAACGCCGGTGTATATAGAGAACAGAAAAAGACTAATTTTGTAATTTACCTTTAAATTTGATTAAGTCCAACACCTTTGGCAAAATCGTATTTTCCTTATTCAAATATTCTAACCTTAGCTCAATGGCTGATGAAACGGGTCACATTATTCCTGCATGTGTCTATTTTTTATTTCCTAATCCAAACTTATTCCGTAACTTGAGAATAAATGAAACGGCAGTAGAAAGATGCGATTTAATGAGCAGAAAAAGACTAATATGATTTTTTTAATCTTTTTATATTTATCTGGCTTATTTTTCCAAATTAATTTTTATCTTTTTATATTTATCTGGCTTATTTTCAAAAATTAATTTTTATCTTTTTATATTTATCTGGCTTATTTTCACAAATTAATTTTTATCTTTTTATATTTATCTGGCTTATTTTTCCAAATTAATTTTTATCTTTTTATATTTATCTGGCTTATTTTCAAAAATTAATTTTTATCTTTTTATATTTATCTGGCTTATTTTCACAAATTAATTTTTATCTTTTTATATTTATCTGGCTTATTTTCAAAAATTAATTTTTATCTTTTTATATTTATCTGGCTTATTTTCACAAATTAATTTTTATCTTTGTATATTTATCTGG
This sequence comes from Euprymna scolopes, assembly GCF_053919585.1. NCBI lineage: Eukaryota > Metazoa > Mollusca > Cephalopoda > Sepiida > Sepiolidae > Euprymna > Euprymna scolopes. Next base: position 70,045,623 of record NC_136518.1, read on the forward strand.
CTTATTTTCCCAAATTAAAACCTACCCCCTTGCTAGAAAGATACGATTTAACGACCAGAAAAAGACGAATATGATTTTTTTTATCTTTTTATATTTATCGGGCTTATTTTCCCAAATTAAAACCTACCCCCTTGCTAGAAAGATACGATTTAACGACCAGAAAAAGACGAATATGATTTTTTTTATCTTTTTATATTTATCGGGCTTATTTTCCCAAATTAAAACCTACCCCCTTGGTTGAAAATGAGAGAGAAAGAATAAGAAAGACGGTATAGCGAGCAGAAAGAGACTGATTTTGTATATTATCTTTCTTGTTTATGTTGAATGTGTTTTGCAATTCGTATTTTCCCGATTCCAACAGCCCTAACCCCAGCTCAATCGCCGATCCATCGGGTCACATTATTCTTGTATGCATTCGATTTTTTAAAAACCTGTCTATCGCTATGAACGAGCGTCTCTTTTTCTCTGTTAATAAAGATATCGATCTAAGTTGCGCCACTGTGTATATTTTATTGCCATTTATTATGGTCTCTGACATTATCTTAGTCTGCGTACGAACTTATCTTTTCATCTGTGAATATAGAGATATGCATTTCCCACTTTGGCATGCATGGATAATGTGAGCTGTCCACCACGCCCAGACATTACTTAAATATTAGTTTTTACAAGAACAAACAAACAAAAACTCATACATATCGCAGTCAAATCTCTTTGTCTATAAAATATTTAAGTATTACCAAACATATACATACAATATTTTTGTCTATGAAATATGCATTAACGCATATATATGTGGGGGGGGGATGTCTGTGTGTGTGTGTGTTATTTTGGTGGCTGCCGACAAAACACTGTGTAGCCTTCTATGAACTCCTTTCTCTTGCAGCATTATATTGTCATGCATTTTTTTTTCAGCTGAGCAAAGAATTTATAATTTTTCTGAAGGGTATATGCACGAAAAAAGACGGCATTGACATCATGATAATCGTTTGTTTCTGCATAACGAAACGGATCTGTAAAAATTGTACCGAAAGTTTAACATTCTTGTGGAACTGTTCCGCATGAAAAATAAATATTTGGATCTTAAGATGTAACTATACGTTAATTCTTATATATATATATATATATATATATATATATATATATATATATATATATATATATACTAGCAGGGGTGCCCGGCGTTGCTCGGGTGTTTGGAGGTGTATGCTGTGCAAAAAAAGCAAAAAAACAAAAAAAATGGTTAATTTTTTAAAACTTTGACCCCTATTATGACCCCTTAAAATGTATTGTTTCGGGCTCAAATCACTTTATTAAGTTAGATCCATGTTCAAGGAACCTATATCTAAAATTTCAAGTGTCTAGACCCAAAATTGTCGGAGGAGTTTGGTAGAGTTCTTAAAGGTCAAATCGTTGAAATTTGACCCCTTAACAGCCAAATTTCTGGCTGACACCCGTCACATCGATTTTCCCAAATCTCAGTACCCGGTATTTCAAATTTCGAGTCTATAGACTAAAAATTGACAGAGTTATTGCGTAGGGAAATGTACACAGACAGACAGACACATAGACACACAGACAGACACACAGACAGACAGACAGACAGACAGACACGTTCACTTTTATATATATATATATATATATATATATATATATATATTAAGTAAAGTGATTTAGCTCTAGGACATTTAACTATCGAGCTTATTATATATCTAAATTACAACGAGCATTTCCTGTATTTTAATTAAACTAGTAATTTCACTGTTACATTAAAATACACTTAGCTCTTTAGACTATTATTCTAATCTCCTTTAAATTATATATATATATATATATATATATATATATATATATATATATATATATATGTATATATCAGAAAAAGAATAGATACTAAAATAAATATTTTTCCTAAGATAAATATATGCTTATTTATATTTATAGATGAGCATAGTGCTGAAATAATAAAGAGTATCTCATTAAAATTGCATCGTACAATATAAAAGCATGCAGCGAACCAAAGGAGCATCAGACCTATCAAATTTTTGCGAGGACGAATGAAGGTGGCCTTATTCAACGGAAAATATCTTTCTTTACTGCAAATAGAGTGATCGTGAATTTCATAAGAGAGGACAAAGAGTGCACGAAAACTTTTCCAGGTCGCTCCGTGGCCGCCGAAAGAACCTTGCGTCTTCCGAAAAGACGTGTTAAAGAGGTCCCCAACACATATGTAAGATATCTTCACAAGCTGAGCTATTATGATAGAGCTGCGAGAAATAAAACCTCTTCTTTGTATTTCCAATATCAAGCGCATAAATGATTGTGCTCGTGAGATGATGGGGAGACCTTGGACCTTTTTGACCAATGTCATTTGCTCTCGTTAGATACGATTTGTATTATTTACTGATAGTGGAAGAACATGGATATGGAAGCTCCCTCAGTAGGAGTTTTATTTTAAAAGATTGCAACCAACGCTGAAACATGGGGGTTTCTCAGTAATACTATGCAGTGCAATTTAGAGTGATGGGCGCTCAATCCTGGTGGAGTGCGAAGGAAATATCAATTTTGCTAAATGTTTCAGTATTACATAAAGGACTCCTACCAATATTCTCAATTGTTAAAATAGACCAAGTTAACTCCCTATTTATGGAAGACGGAGCTCCTTGTCACTCTGTTAGGGCGGTATAACACTTATTGAGCCAAAATGGGAATCATAAACTTCCATTACCAAGTCAGTCTCCAGATATGAACCCAATTGAAAATCTTTGGGGCATATTAGCCGAGAACCTTCACTATTTCCTCCGCCAGAATTGATCGGAGGGAATTGCCAATAGCATCTTTATGATGACTGAACATGTATTCATGACTTGGAAGTATCATCGATGATTGGGGCATTTTAGCTCAGCACACAACCTGATCTGCTAGCAACAGATACGAATGCAGAGTAACATTCATATATGTATAGATAGACATCTTGCGAGAGATATAAATTAAGGCAAATACACACGCACGCACACACACACCACACACACTACACACACACACACACACACACATATATATATATATATACATTCGTAAGCCTAAACAACGCAGATTTTTTTCTAAAATAAACAAATATTTATTAGTTTAAAATAAAAATTTTCGACGCTAAACGCCTTCCTCAGGATATTTGTTTTCTTTTTTCTTCGTCGCGTGGTATTATTATAAAAAGGAAAATAGTAAAAAATAATAGTATATATATATGTGTGTGTGTGTGTGTGTTTGTGTGTGTGTGTGTAATTACATTGAGCTTCTTTAATAAGGATTGGTATACATATAAAAGGAAATATAAGTGAATAAAAATATTTCCACAGAAATATATATAGACTAGCAATTCAGTGCAGCTTTGCTCGGTCCCTATGTACTGTTCATAACTTTATGTGCATATATAGTCTTGGAAGTTTTTAACCTTTAAAACTATACAAAAAATATTTTTTTTATCATTCGTAAGAAAACTATTTAGTCAGTAAGTGATTCAATCACCTGCAATCACTGCATCAACTTGCTCTCTCGAATTCACTATAGTACCAGTAATAATTTATTTTTAAGGGATCGTCAGTTGCTTACCATGAAACACTGTTTCGGAGATTTAAAAACAATTATATATATTAAAACGTTTGACTTGTGTCAGGTAACCTACATCTAAAATTTCAAGTTTTAGACCCAAAATTGGCGGAGTAGTTTCGTAAAGTCTGCAAAGGTCAACTCTTTTAACTCTGGCCTTTTGGCAGCCGAATTTGCGTCCAAAAACTGATTAAAAAGCTTGCTACATGTCTGAGCACACTTTATGTAAAATTTCAAATATTTAGACCCAAAATTGGTTGAATAGTTTGGTAGAGACCGCAAAGGGCAGATCTTTTGAACTATGACACCTCGGCAGCCAAATTTTCGGTCACACCCTGATTAAAAAGCTTGCCCTATGTCTGATTATGTAAAATTTCAAATGTTTAGACCAAAAATTGGCTGAGTAATTTGGTAGAGACTGCAAAAGTCAATTTTTTCAAAAACTTTTACACCTTTTAACATTTACTGTTTTGGGATCAAATAAAATTAAAAGTTTGAGCCATGTCCAAGTAACCTACAGCTAAAATTTCAAGCGTTTAGACCAAAAATTGGCAGAGGAGTTTTTTTAGATTATTCAAAAGTCAAATCGTTGTACTTTGGCCCCTCGACAACCAGATTTCTGGCCAAAATCCGACTAAAAAGTTTTTCTCACATCTCAATACTCTCTTTGTCAAATCTCAAGTCTGTAGACTGAGAATTGACAGAGTAATTCGGTAGGGAAATGTACACATACAGACATACACAAAGAATTTGGCTGTTATATATAAATATCTATCTATCTATCTATATATCTATAAAAACAGAGATGTGTGTGCCACAGACGATTTCTGATTGGTTAATCCAATAATCACATCTCCTAAAAAACTATAGTTCTTACGCTCTTAACTTTACCATAAAATATTTTGGTCTTATTTATTGTCCATCTTGGAAGGGTTTAATTTTTTTCTAACTTGCCATTTACAAATTACAAAAATACGAAACTTACAGACATCACAATCCAACCTCCGACTCAACGTCCGCCATTCACACAACAGGAAAGCAAACGCTGGACAGATTATTAGTACTACTACTACTACAAACAATACAGCACAAAAACACGCGCACACACGCACACACACTCACGTCCACTACCGTCCTTGGCTACGTCACGTTGTTATGGCATCACGATAAATACACAGTAAATTTGATTTTCTTCATTTCTACGCAAATATTACGCAAATATAAATCATATAGAATATCTGTATGAATATAATTACACGTAATAGTTAAATAAAGATGATCATCGTATAAGAGAACCGAAAAAAAAACTAATAGGGAATTTGTATAAAGTTGTATTTTCTTTTTAAATAAATAGAAAAAAGGGGTGTTGATAAGACTATCTATACAGTTTAGTGACGACATTAAAAAATGGAAATATTGAAAAAAAATTTATTGTACGTAACTGTTATAGACTGAAGTTGTCCGGAAAAAAATTTCACTTCATTTGATCAAGTAGTTTTGTTCTTACAGCGAAAAACAATTATTTATCACGACGACGTCAACGTGGCCATTTTGGAAATGTACCTAGCAGAATACCTCCATTTTAGGCCAAATTTCGCAATCTAGCCTTTTTTTTTCTCGCCATATTGAGATGCGCACAACACATCTGCAATTTTTTTACGTTTTTTTCTTTCTTTTTTTTAAATCTGCAATTTTTTTGCGTTTTTTTTTTTAAATAAGAATACTATTGAATATGCAAAGAAATTGAAGAATGCAAAGAATCGAAGAATTTTTATACGAGATTATTTTCGAAACATGCTCAGTTGGACACGCATGGATAACTTCGAAACTTCGTTTATTTACTTCTGTTACAAATTAAAAAAAAAAAAGCACCCCTAAAATGGCATCTGTCTTCGCAAAAAAAAAAAAAAATCTCATTCTGGTGGGGGAAAAAAGGGCTAGATTGGCCTAAAATGGAGGTATTCTGCTATGTACGGCAGTTACCTGCCCTTGGGGAATTCCTGGGCCTGCAATAACATTTCCAAAATGGCCACGTTGACGTAGCCGTGATAAATCATTGTTTTTCGCTGTAAAAAAAAAAACTACTTGATCAAATGAAGTGAAATTTTTTTTCGGAGAACTTCAGTCTATAACAGTTACGTACAATAAAAATTTTTTTTCAATATTTCCATTTTTTAATGTCGTCACTAAACTGTATAAGTACCAGACTATCAATGCACACAAAAAATATAGATTTATTTTTGGGTAAAGTTCCTCCGGGTTTTCCTTTCACTTCAGTAAATAATGGTCTTTTGTTATATATATGGCGTACTATTATCCTTATATATATGATGTTTATGTTTATATATATGTATAAGTGATAGTGTCTGTGTGTGTCTGTGCGTCTGTGTGCATTTCCCTACGCTAAAACTCTGTCAATTTTAAGCCTACAGATTCGAAATTTGATATACAAGGTACTGAGATTTGGGAAAATCGATGTGATAGGATTTCGACAGAAATTTGGCGATTAAGTGGTCAATATTCAACAATTAGACCTTTGAGAACTCTACCAAACTTCTACAATTTAAGGTCTGAACACGTGATATTTTATATATAGATTCCTTGGACATGGATCTAACTTATTAACTTTACTTGATCCCAAAACAATAAATGTTGAGAGGTCATAATAGGGGTCAAAGTTTTAAAAAAATTGACCTTTTTTTTTTCCTCAGCATACACTTCAAAAAACCTGGGCAACGCCGGGCACCGATTGCTAGTATATATATATATATGTCAGGTCAATGTCATATGCTACTGGTACGATGTAACCAAGTACGACCTGCCTCATGGTCGCGTCACCGGCGACTAAACTGGTTCCTCCACCAGACTTGCTTGGTGAGGAGGGTGGCTAGTCTCCCTGACGGATTAAAAACAAGACCTTCCAAAGGGTGAATGAATCCTTTTTCGGGGTCAACGGCCAACTAGCACCGTGTGTGTTTGTGTGCATGTATGTGTGTGTTGGAGTGGAGAGGCCTCCCGTAAGCCGTGGTGAAGGCAACCTTCCTAGGAGAAGCAAATCTCTGATTTAAAAAAAACATAAAGTGGGAGACCAGTACCCGCATTAAGCTGGTCTGCAGTTTAACTTGTTGCTGGCTATCTTGCTCTTGCTTGTTGCTGGATCTCAACATCTTGAACCGAGAGAAAGTAACTTAGCTGTCGTACAAAGCTAAGACTCTGTAACATCATCTGTGTATAGATACTCCCTCAGGCATTTGTCTATTAAAATGGTCCTGTGGTGATGGAAGTCATTTTTGGGCTCATGGACTTTAAGTGTCTCAGGGAGTGGCACTCGTCTGACAAGACGTTGCAATCATCATATATATATGCATATGTGTGACATTGATTACCATGTATGTACATATATAGAAAGATATGTGCTATGAGATCTTAAAATATGCATAAATACATAGGTATAGCTGCATGCATATGAACGGGCATATGTGTATGTATATATATGTATATATATGTATATGTGTGTGCGTGCGTGTGTGTGTGTGTGAGAGAGAGAGTATGTGCGTGTGTGTCATTAATGTAAATAAATCACGTTAATTTGTTTTTTTCTTTTTGACAGAATATTGAAAATATTTCCGTTAAGCAATTTATGTCTGCGTGTGTGTGTGTGTTTTTTAATGTCGGGATTTTCAAACGTTTCTTAGCACATTTCAAATAAATTATGTCAGATATTTCTGGACTAATTTGTTTTCACGCAAGCGTTGGTGCAGTCATCATATTATACGGTTAACCAACAGTCGACACAATTCAAGCAATACAAATAAAGACTTTGCAAAGAAAAACTTAGTTTAGGATTAAGTTAGGGTCAGTTTAGGTTAGTGAAATAAGAAAAAAAGCAGTTTGGTTCATATTGTGTAGATTGTTCGGTGAAGTTCGATAACGTTCGCTAGTCTTCGGTGAAACTTCGAATTGATTACATAAGTACTTTAAATTTCTTGGATACTTATTCCTAAAGCGTACGATTTTTTCTTCAAATTTTGGTTCATAACGTTCATGTAATTTGTAATTAATTCTTTTGAAATTAACTTACTTTTGAAAAATATTATATTTAGTTTTTATTCTACCGATAAATGATCATTTATATTGGCCAAAAACTACTCGAGGATAGGAATTAAGATACATGGATTGTAAGTTTAATGCTGAAAAATATTTTAAGAGGATTGACCAGGATGACTGAAATCGACACAATTTGGACGCCTCTGTAGACGGCTTTTGACAAGTATTTGTTAACATTAGATTTGAAGACAGGTATGTTGTAATATTTATGGAAGCTGTCCTGGGGTAATGTGTCCCGCAGATTAAGCGTTCATTGAGGTAGAGCTTTATCAATGAGAATTCAGTTTGATGCTAGACGCACGGATGAAAAATGGAAAGTGTTTTACTGCTGGGATAGGAGGACGAGTTCTTGGTGTTGCCATGTACATTTGGTTTAAATATACAGAGATACCTTCGAACTTATGTTTGATAGTAGAACATGGTTATGCTTCGGCTGATGGAGGCCATCCTCCCTGCTCTTTCGAGAAGGTGGGTTTATTTTATTTCCGATTTCTTTAGGTGCTAATAGCAAATTAATACCAAGGAATTTCGACGGATCCGAATCAAGGTTTTTTTTCTTTTTTGAAAATCCAGAGCGTCTCCTCCAGTTTTCTGAACTGACCCAAACCCTAATGTAAAAGTGACCTCATATCTAACTTTACTACAGGAAGAAACCGTGTAAATAGCGATACATAAAGTTTTATTGATAGTCTGACTTCGTCTTATTGTCATGAATTAACTCCCTTTGATTTTGTAACTAAGAAATGAACAAGCGGGATTGTTAGATAGATGACGATTTGATCCGCTACGGCCGTTTTTATAACATCTACATGTTGGTATATTTATATGGTTAATTGAAATACGTTTAAATAACTGGTTCAATTTAAATATCGATTGCTTTCGCCTCTGCTCCTACGATGCGGTTAATTGTCTTTTCTCGCTTGGTTACGTCTTGCTATTTTTCGCCGAGACAATCTTGCGAGGCACTCGTGGGTGATGATTCACTAAAAAGAAAAAGAAAAAGAGAATGGAATGCGGATTAGGTAGTGGAAAAAGAGTAAGAGTGGGATGGAATGGCGACGAATTGTGCACAAATTAACAAGACTGGTAAGATAGGCACGCGACGCGACTCCGTGTTCACATGCACCGAAGTTCAACTTTCTAATATGCATATATGTGTATACATGTACTTGCAAGTTGCACTTAAAATCTGTGGTTGGGAAAGAGATTAATAAAACAAACAAATCTTTTTAGAAAGTGACATAAAATGTGAAGTATTATCGCATGGTAGTAAATGATGAAAAATAGACACTCGGATGTCGTGAAAGGATAATGCTGACATGCGTAAATATAAAAATACAGGGTGACCAAATATAAAACAAAAAACATAGAAAGTATATCTAGAACATATGCTGTAGAACGGAGAAAAAAAAGGCCAAACCCCCTAGTGTTTTGATGTGATGTTTTGAATATAATAAACTAGTTATGACCAAAGTTTCATTTCATTCGGACAAAACACTACTAAGAAACGAGGCCTAATTATAGTTATGCGCGTTTTTTTTGGGGGGAGGGGGTCACCGTGTACTAGCAAGACGCGCGGGGAGGAGAAATCTGGAAATATAATGCAATTAAGACAGTGAAAAAAAAAAGAGAGAGAAGTCGATAGAAAGACACGTGGAGATGCGTTACGTATAAAACATGCCAAGCTTCTTCAGTTAAATTTTATATTATTGGTTTCCTTTTTTTTTTTTTTTACTTTAATCCGAGGGTTAGAATTGGAACCGGTTGTTTCAGTCTGATACTTCCCAATAAAACAATTAAAACATTTGTAGAGTCGATTTATACAGTCATATTCATAAGTAAAATCGGCGACACATATTTGAAGGTTAAAGGCGGCTATTGACCTATGGGTCATTTAGAGGAAAGGAACATATAGTATTCCTCGCATACAGTATGCGACGTAAAGATTCGAAGCCACTTACCATGTCTTCCTGGAAAACGTGATACATATAATACAAAGAAGATCAAAATATGTTATATATGCAGTTTAAAAGATGTTTTGATTCTCGTAGCTCCCTTAGGTTATTAAAACACTAATAATGTGTATTTGTATGTCTGTTAACGTAGATTTACAATAAGAACGGTGTATAAAAAATATATAGAAAGGAAAGAAGAGAAACAGAGAAATATTGAAACATAAATAAAAGAGAGTTAATTCAGAGATACACAGAGAAATTGATAGATAGATAGATAGATAGATAGATAGATAGATAGGTAGGAGGTAGGTAGATAGATAGATGGGTAGATAGATAGATAGATAGGTAGATAGATAGATAGATAGATAGATAGGTAGGTAGATAGATACTGTCACGGTTGCGCGCGTGCCGGACGAAAGCAAAGAGGCTTGCGGTAAAAGGTGTTGGCCACTATAGTAAGAGGTGATCGAGTCATGTAAGAGAAACAGAGAAATATTGAAACATAAATAAAAGAGAGTTAATTCAGAGATAGATAGATAGATAGATAGATAGATAGATAGATACTGTCACGGTTGCGCGCGCGCCGGACGAAAGCAAAGAGGTTTGTTGTGAAAAGTGTTGGCCACTATAGTAAGAGGCGATCGAGTCATGTAGGCAAAGACCCACCGGAGTTTTTTTTTTTTTCTTTTTTTTTTTTTTTTGTTTTATTGACATACCGTCCACCCGCCATGCGTGAATCTAAAAAAAGAACAAAAAAGATTTCCGAGCATTTCTTGATTTGTGTCCAACGATAACGGACGCGACGCGGCGTCGGTCAAACAACGTGGCAATGGAATCTATAGTGGTTACGTATGGAAGTTTTAAAAATGTCGTCGTCCTAATGATTCGACACAAGGCGAGCAGTTGGATATACTGAGATATATAGAAACACTTCTTGATTCGCGTTCAACTGTGTTAGTCGCTAAAACAAGGTGCCGGTTGAATGGCGTGGCAATGAAACCTATAGCCCTCACGTATGGAATTATTGCACAAGCATATTAGTTGGGAGTACTAAGATCATGGAAGGAGGAGAAAGCGAAAATACGAGGCAATGTCTGTCATCCGAAGAACCTTATAAGACTGGATTTGTTGCACCCCGAAACAAACAAATTGCTTCCCCACGAGGGTCAGCGGATACCTGCTATATCGGACTCTTACCATGGTTTATATGAGGACTGTTTCGGTTGAACTCTACTTGGAAAGGCTCAGGATTGCATGCATTCTATTAACTATTTACATATGTATGCCTGTATTAAGGCCTTCTCTGCGGATGACCCGAGGTCAGGTTGGTGATTTTATATTTCTCGCTGCCACCGTAATAAAAGAAAGAAAAATAATTAGACTAAACCTAATTTTGTGTTCATGCTATACTTTTTACTCCCCACTTCATCTGAAGTGCTCCTCCTTGCCTTACGCTTAGCGTATCGGGAAACCATTCAGTCCAAAGGAGTTTTCTTGTGTTTCAAGGCCCGACTGGTCTTCCGATGAACATTCAGACAGAAGAGCGTTTTTGTGTTTCAAGCCTGGAATGGTCTTCCGATGAACATTCAGACAGAAGAGCGTTTTTTGTGTTTCAAGCCTGGACTGGTCTTCCGATGAACATTCAGAAAGAAGAGCGTTTTTGTGTTGCAAGCCTGGACTGGTCTTCCGATGAACATTCAGAAAGAAGAGCGTTTTTGTGTTTCAAGCCCCGACTGATCTGCAAGTGAACATTCAGCTCGAAGTGCCCTCTTGTGCTTTAAGCTCTACCGGACCTTCCAACAATGAAAATATTGAAGTACTCGTTACTGACACATGTTTCTTTTATTTTTTTGTCATTTACATGCTTATATTACACCTCGTTTAGTTGTTAATTTTTTTACAAAAAAAAAATGAAAAAAAAACGGACCTAAAAAAATTATAAAACTCAACTATCTGAATTTTTGTGTGCTCCTTTCCATTTTTTTTTTCGCTTTTTTAATCTTTTCTGTTTCCTCTAATCTGCCCAACCTCTGTCATTC